>NW_027185759.1:32966463-33090868 GCF_028583685.1 Petaurus breviceps papuanus
ACTTTAATTTTATTTGTTAAACTAGGGCTTATTAATGGGGCAGGGGGGAAGTTTGAACCTTTTGTTTGAAAGTATTTTGATAACTGTATTTTTCTGTAATTAGTTTCCCTTGTAAACCTTTGTATTCTGCTTCCAAGGGGTCCAGAGACTTTACCAGACTCTGCCAAAGGGAGTTCCACGGCACCGTAGAAAGTTACAAGGCTCTGTGTTAAATAAACGCCTTAGAAAGAGGCATCCTTGCTAAGAATCTTCATTCTGAGGGCAGGATCTTCATTTCCAGTGTTTAGAGTTAGGAGCTAAGACAGAGGGGTGATAAACCACAGGAGAGCATCAGGCCTCTTTCAGAAGACTCGTGTTGAAAGACCCAGGCCTTGGCTTTGCTCGCTTCTTTAGATGGGAAATAAATGATCTCATAGCTCTGTTTTGCAAACTGATGCTGAATCATATTTAAGCTTTGCACCCTCAGCACCTGCATGTTCTGTGACTTGACTGGAAGTGTTGTATTTAAGTGGGACGACTCCTTGTTTTAACAACAGAGAAATCCAGCAAAGGGTGTGTGTCCTGTTATTGTATGTGAAGTCTAATGGAGTCAGAGTGAACCAATAGTTTGTTTTGTTTTGTTTTTTAAATAAAAACATTCGGGAGACGTGGAAATGAAACTGTCATTGTCTGAATGTATCCAACCCCCTCGGCCACTGGAAAGCTCTCATTTCCGGGAGCCCACGTGATGGGTCTGCAGCTGGATTTAATTTTGCTTGTGTAAAGTGGGCCTTATCATGCTAATGAAAAGCATTTTCTGTTGATCTCTTGGGATTTTAGGTACTTTGCTGGCAGCACAGAGACCTGCCCCAAAGTGACATTCTTCAAGCCATCAGGGCTTGTTTGATGGCCAGCCAGGTCCTCCTCCAGATTGTCAGGGATGAGATGCTATGTCTGGCCCAGTTGGTCCCCAGTGTTTTATCTACTTGTACTGCCCCACTGTGACACACCTGCTGCTGCCATCCCTCCCAGACTACCTTGCATTGAAATATTGAGTGTTTATTTGTATTTATTCACTTAAAGTGTAAGAGTGTGTGTGTGTGTGTGTGTGTAAGTAAATATTTTTCCTTGTCTTCCTCCTTAGATTTAAGCTCCTTGTGAACAGGAACAGTTTCAAATTTGTCTTTGAATGTCCAGTGTCTAATACATGCTAAGGACTTTCTAAAGGCTTGTTCAATATAGGCACTGGGGTTCTTGCAGCTTGCAGCCAGGTGAGTGGAAGATATTTTAAAATTGTGTGCACATCTTAGCTGTAATGTGTAGATCAATCAATCAGTCAATCAGCAAACAGTTATTAAATACCCGCGGTGTACCTGGCACCATTTAAAGTGCTGAAGATGCACAGAGAATGAAACAGTGCCTCCCTGCAGTGAGCTTACATTCTAAAGGGAGAGATAAGAAGTATACATAAAAACAGCACAGAAAGTGAATAAATAGAAATAAAATGAAAGTAGTTCTAGGTTTCTGACACTTAACCCTTGTCACAGTCATACTGTTCTTGCTGTGCTTATAGCATTCAGATGTTCAGTTTGGCCACTGGGGGATGCCACCCAGGTTGCGCACTCCCCACCCACAAGTTGACTGGCAAAGATTTCGAACTAGCCACAGAAAGCATAGCATGGCCTAGTCCAGTAAAATGGCGGAGGTCAACATTTGAATGGATCAGTTAGGTGTAGCAGCAGTCTACAAGAAGGTTGAATGAGGAAACTAATTAAGATCCAAGGAGATTTAAGAATTGCAGCTTGTCCAAGGTTACACAGGTCTCAACAGTAAAAGGTGGGACTTTTAACCCTTCCTCTGGCCGCAGAGCCAATGCCTTTTTCACCATCCTACACTGCTTTCCTCCAAAGGAACTGACCTAATTAATCAACAAACATTATTAAGATAGATAAACATTTATTAAGTACAAATTGGGATATGAGAGGTATTTTTATTTAAGAGATATAAATACAAGTAAAGTGAAATCCAAATAGTGCGTTCTCTTAAGGATTATGACCATCCTAAAGGGAAGCTGGAAAGCTTGAGGGTGGGATCACAGATCCACCAGTGAGGAATCTAGCCATCAGTGGGGTGAACATGACTGAGACAGCTCATGCAATGGTGGTCCTGGTCAGGGACTCCCTAATCAGCGAAGGAAGTCTCAGGACAGAGCTGCTGTTGATGTAGGAGATGACAAAGTCAGGGAGCCCATTATTATGGCAGAGCTGGGAATACAAAGACAAAATGAAATAGTCCTTTCCCCTTGATGTTGGCAGGGCCTGAAGGGAGGAGAATGTCTACCTTTCCCTCATCATTCCGGAGATGTTTCATGTAGAATGCATCTCGTGTTCACTTAAAAGACCAAGGCGGTAGTCAATAGCTATCATATACCTGAAAATCAATTTTATGCCCCCCACATTCCATATTTGAGGACTGTTGTTGTCTCTTTGCTTTCAAAGGTCTGTTAATTACCTTTTTATCGCAAACTCTAACCCTATTAAAGAAAAAAAAATCTTCTAATCAATTGATTAATCAAGTAACAAACATAGGTGGGTACCTACTGTACCACATGGCCTGGGTACATATTGGGCACATGGCTGCACAGAGCTGGAAATACACGTATGAAGAAGAAGACAATCCCCACTTCCAAGAGTGAAGGAAATCAAGATCTCTTAAGGAGCCACGATGTTATACGTCTCACCTTCTTGGAATCCTTTCTCCTTTTCCTAGTCTTTATCTTATTCTTCCTTGTCCCAGGCTCATTGTATGAATCCTCCGCCCCCATGCCACCATTTCCCCTTCTTCCTTTCTTCTTCCTGCCATCCTGATGCCTGCATTCTGGGAGATAGGGGTAAACTTGGGGATGTTGTTGACCGTGGGGACTCCTCTGCCATCAATTTGTGCATCTCTGGCACCCTTGTTGCGGTGGGGAGAGATGTTTTCTTTGTGTTTCCTCCCGTTTTAGTCAGTTTGAAGTGTTTTTAAGGATAATGTAAGAAATACAAGGAACGGTTACTCTTGGTTTGAATTCAGCTCCTGGATGCTTTTGCTCATTATGTCTGAAACAGTGTTTAAAATGTCACTTTTTGAAGCAAGATCTGGCTGCTCGTGGTTCTTTAAATGTTGCAGATCTTCACTTTTCCAATAATTAAGGAACACCAGCAACATTCCTGTATCCTCTCACCTGCATTGCTACACGTATTTCTTTTCTGGCATGTTGACTTTTATGTCTCAGTTCCATCTTGCCCAATTTCTGTTTTACATACCCATAAAACTCAATTGGAAAATGAAGGAAAAGCACCTTAAAAGGACACAAGTTCCCATTTTCCTAAAAAAACATTGAGATGACCAAGACAGAGAAAAGAGTAGGGGAGAGTGTGTCTCCTTGGGACAGCAGGGCTGGGCAATTGGACTGGGTTATTTTTCACTTTTGGTTCCTTGAAAGATAATAATGCATGGAAATATTTTAGAGGGTGATCCCAGATAATTGTGGGGTTATAAATTCAGAGCCAGAAGGGACATTGGAGGCCATCTAGTCCCAGCCCGCATTTTACAGATGAGGAAACTGAGACCTAGAGGAAGAAGTGACAGCTAATGGATTGAACACAAGTAGTAACGGGGAGTCTTTTTCTTACGTAAGGCACATGGGATGGGGGTAGAAGTTTGTTGTTACCATGGAGATTATGGGAAAAAAAAACTACTTGTTTCTTAACAGCAGCAACAAAAATAGCGATAATAATGATGAACAATTAACATTTATATCAGGCTTTAAGGTTTGTAAAGCATTTGTGATCCTCCCAACAGCCCTGTGAAGGAGGTGATAATAAAAATAACAACCTTATGAGATGTTATGGGTACTCCCTCCATCAGTGAAGCCTGCAAAGCTTTCATTCCTCCTTCTCTTGATGGATTCTCCTTCATGGCTTTGTTCCATGAAGACGTCCTCCCCAGCACACCAGAGCCCTCTTTCTGGCTTCTGGATTATTTTCTTTTGCATATACTTATGGGAACATGTTTATTCCTCAGAGAGAACATCAGCTTCTTGTGGGCAGGTTTGGTTTGATTTTCTTCTGACTAGTACATAGCAGTCCCACTGTATCCTGACTTGGTTGAGAATCATCTGGCGTATTCTGTTCAGTCCTGGGTGCCATGTTTTAGGGGAAATATGGGCAAGCAGTAGAAGGTAACCATAATGGAACCTGGGACAGGGTTGGATAAAGACTGGGTAGGTGTTGGGGAGAGGGTATGGAGCTGTCAAACATAAAAGAATTAGGGTTCTGTTACTTGTCCCTAGAGGGTACAGTAAAGAACCATGGGTAGAATTGCCAGGAAGTGAATGTGGGTTTGATATCAGAAAAACCTTCCTAAAAGTTAGAGCTAGGTGTTGTGTTAGGGATACCAGTACAAAAGTTAAATTATCTCTTGCTTTCAGGGAACTTCCATTCTAGTAAAAGTCAGACACCTAGAAGTAAACACCTGGAAATCTGAGACAGGAGAGAGAGAGAGTACAGATCACTGCTGAGTGGACTCAGTCAGTCCATAAGCATTTTTAAGTGCCTGCTATTTGCTGAACATTTGCTAAATGCCGGCTACACAAAGGGGCAGAAGGCTTGGACACAAGATGTAGAAGGTCACCTTTGGGGAAGAAGTGAGCAGGCCGGTTTTGTTGTGAGAAGGCAGATTGTTGGACAATACTTTGTTATAGTCAATGGACAGAATTTAGGATTGGGAAAAAGAAGTTACAGTCCCGCCTTAGCCCCCTTTTATTTCATAGAATCACAGGATCTAGACAGGGTGGGTCCTCAGAAGTCAATTAGTCCAACCTCTTTTTTGTACAGGTGAAGAAACGGAGGCCCAGGGAAGAGAAGGCATTTGTCCCAGGGAGTCAGCAAAAGCGGTGGGTGGGATTTGAACTCAGGTCCTTTGACTCCAGGGTCTACACTCCTTCCATTCATTGTGAAATGGTAGATGCCCCTTTACATAGGAAGTCCTTTCATCTTGCCTGTCAGATTGCTCATGGAATTTTCGGTCGTTTTCTATGAGTGGGGGAAAGCTGGTTTGAGGAGGGCCCTTCAAGTGACACATTGTTCTGCATAGTCAATCACATTAAAATAACCATCCCTTGGTGGATACAGAGGGATCTTATATTCCCTACACTTTGCAGTCAGTGTGACTGCGAAGATGTGGTTTGCTCTGGAAAAAAAACCATGTGAAAGCTTGGCTGTTCCCTTCTTGGGTTTTTCTTTCCTTTCGTGAAGGATAATCCTCAATGCACACAGAGACCACTCTCATCAACATTTTAATGATGGAAAAGTAGGTATGTGAGCTAGGAGTTGCTAATATTTTCTTAGTTACTACCCCAACCCCCTTTTTTTGAGGGGGGGGGTAGAGAAGAAAGTGTGTCTGTGAGCTTTTCTGATCTTTTGGAACCTTCTTCTTTCTGAATTACTTTCCATATTGACCCTTGGTGGATGTTGTTGCTGTTTTTAGGATTTTTGCCTCTTCTTCTACAGATTTATGTTGAATCTCTTGGTCACATCTGACCCCCAAGGGCCATTTCTGTTTCTTCTTTTGGCCCTTTGTATCTCAAAGAGGTGGAGCTCCATTGAGACTGTTGGACTCTGATCAGCTTGGAGGATAGTTCAGTGTGAAAACACGGGCAGGTCTGTACCATCTAGTAGTAACTCTTTGTTGTCTGTTCCCCTTCTGGTTTTATCTTTTTGTTCCCTTGGGGGGGTCATGGTTAGTGGAATCTAGCACCTCATCCCGGCCAACGAGAAGACTTATTTTTAAAAGTCATTTCTGTTTCAGACCTATTTATTGAGTGGTTACTAATGGCAGAGGTGCTGAGGATTTAGAATTGGAAAAAGACATCACCCCTGCTCCCAAGCAGCCGGAGTCTAGTAGTATGAAAAGACATGTATACAAATGATTAAAAATGTAGGTGAGATCTACCAGAGAGGGAAGAGAAATTGGTGAGGGGATCATGGCTCGCTAGTACTAGGGGTGGAGGGGTCCAACATAGTTTTAGAGCTGTTAAGGAAGCATGGATGACATCTTGTAACCCCCTCATATTTTACAGATGAGGAAACCGAGGTCCAAGAGGCTCAGTGGCTTTCCCATCGTCACCCAGTTGCAAAGTCAGGTCCTCTGACTTGAAATCCAGTGCACATAATGCTCAGAACAACGTTATGCAATTTAATGCTTTGATCTTAAGCATGACGACAAATTTTCCTCCCTCCTTTTTGCCATTTTTCTCTTTCTGTTTCTACTTTTATTTTTGCCGCAATTTGGTTCGTCTCTTCTCCTCATCCATCATTTGAGAACTGGCCAAGAAGCCGCAGGACATTTTCAGCAAATTTCTATCTTTTAATCTTTTAATTTTTGGATCTCCCCACTCAGCACCTCATCATATTAAATTAATTTCACTTCTCTGTGCCTCCCATCTTATGTAATGAGAATAAATATAATTGCCTTGCACGTCCCAGAGATGTTTTAAGGCTTAATGAGGAGGGTTGGAAAAGATTTCGAAGGCATTTCTGGTAAGAAAGTCTGCAAATTGAAAATGTCCCTTCTAGCCTAGAATCATGGTTTTACAATAGCCAGTGACCTCAAGGGTCAGCTAGTAATTATAGTAACAACAGGTAATGTTTATGTAGAATTTCAGCTGTTGTGCTGTGCGTGTTTCATTTGGTCAAGAAAATAAACCTGTGCATTGGATGCTGATAGTCCTGTTTTTACAGATGAGGTAACAGCCTGAGAGCGTGCCTTGCTCAGGGTCACGCAGCTAGGGCATGTCAGAGGCAGGATTTGAACTTCTCTCCTCCATATGCCAGAGGCCAGAGCTCTGTCCAAGCCCCACATTTTAGAGAGGTGGAAACTCAAGCTCAGAGTGGTTGAGACTTGTTCAAGGTTGCACGGGTAGTGGATGCCATCCCCCTTTATGGGTGTCGCAGGCACTGTGGGCACACTCTAGCGTTCTGTTGGTAGAGAAGAATACCGTGTGTTTTGGGCAATGAGAGCCATTTGTGTGAATTCTAAGTGAAAGAGAAAATAACAGCAGAGAAAGAGGGGTTGCATGTATGGATGGATGGATGGATGGATGTGTACATGCATGTGTACGGAGAGAGGGGAGGCAGGGCAGAACTAGGTGCGGCCTTGAAGTCATCGTGACTGGCTATTGTATCATAAGACCATGACAGTTTTTGACCTGAAATTGGGAGGAGGGAGAAGTAACTCAGAATGGCCAAGGGGCTGAGAGCAGGCCGGACTCTGGGAGTCTGGGGGAGCCAGAGACATAGAGTCAGAAAATCACAGGGAACGAATGGACAAAAGATGGACAAACTCCTCCCCTTCCCTGCCCCTCTCACTGAGGACAGTGGAAATCCTGGAGGATTCTGTAAAGTTGCACCCTTTTGGGGGAGGAAAGCATGAATGTACTTTCGTTCCACACCTATACAGGGTGTCGAGTATTTACTGGACCCTCTGTCTATATAATAGTATTGGAGTTGGAAGGGGCCTTCTCTAGCCCAAAGCCCTCATTTGAGAAAACTTTGCAGCTTACTTCTGGAGCTGTTGTATGGGGAAGGTATAATGCAGTCCCCGAGTTAAGTCATCAACATGATGACAGGCTCGCGTTAAGCGCTCACTATGTTCCAGGCTCTGTGCTGATCACTGGGGATAATTCAAAGAAAGGCAGAAGATAGCCCCTGCCCTCAAGAAGAGAGAATAGGCAAACAGCTATGTATGAAAAAGATACCAAAGGCAGCCAGGTGAGGCATGGTCTTGAAACGTGATCTTCCTGGCCCTCAATCTGCCGCATCATTCTGGCCCTTCCTTCCTTCCTTCAAAGTTTGGCTCAGATGCCACGGCTGCATAATGTCCTTCCTGTTCCTCCCCAGCCACCTGCCACCTTTTTCCTGCTACCTTTCCATGAATTTATTCTCTGTACTTATATGTACCAACTGTAAACTCCCTGAGGGCAAGAATGGCTTCCCTTTTGTCGTGCTGAAGCTAACACTGCGGTTGATGCCTAGCAATTACTTGCTGAATAAGCAAACAAGAGGCCTGTTGAGCATGAGTAACATATTCAGGGTCCCACAGAGTTGATGCTAAAATCCAGATTGCCTGCCCACAGATTTTTCTGCCATACTGGGCCTCCATAAAAAAAAAATAGATGTTAGACCACTAGACAAAAGCCACTTACTTGCCTTCAGAGATTTCCCAGGAGACCCCAGAAAGAAGGTCAGGTTTTGCCTGGGTTCTCTTGGCTCCCATGGTGCACTCCCATGGTCACCCATGGTGACCCTCCCAGTCATGCACCCTTCCCTTTACAGCACTTGCTGGGCTGTCCTTGGCCACAACTGGTCATTTCCTTGCAGAGGCCCTACTGCCAGCCTCCACCAGAGCAACAGGTGCCTTGCACCCCAGCCCGGGCCTTCCCTGCCCAGGCAGCAGAAGGCAGTTAAACATGGAAATCTCCTTTGAAGTAAATGAGGCCCTTTTGGTGTCAAAGTCAAAGCACTGAAAAGTCGCTCTGGGTGATGTATTTATGGGAGGGTGGAAATAGCCCAACAGGAAGGACCCAGCTAGCGGAACCCATCTCACCTGTTTGAAATGTGTTTCAAACTTGCATTGTTACTTTGATACTGTATACTTTAATCTTCTGCCCTTCCAATGGCCCATGACAATGTGCTGCTTTGCTGATTTATGGGGACTTTAAGCACTCTTCTCATTCTCCCATCCAGTCCAGGATTGGAAGTGCCTTCAGATTTCTTCCATTTTTCCTTTTCCAAGAATATCATTTCCCCCTTCCCTACCCCACATGACTACTCTAGCTTTTCGCTTAAAAAAATTTTTTTTCAATAAACAAAAATGCATTTTCCCTCTTTTTAAACACTTCCCCCCCAATTGAAGGGGAAAAAAAGACAAAACCCTCATGACAAGGGTTTGCACAGTACTTGGCCTATAGTAGGTGCTTAACCAATGACTGATAAGTTTGTAGAGAGAAATAAAACAGAATCCTTTTTTGTCCATAGCCAAAGAATGTGTCTTACTCCGCACCTGGAGACCTTCGCCTCTCTCAGTCAGTTTGTAGGGTACACATTGTTCATTGCATTGATCAGAGTTCTTTCTAAGTTAGCTTTCCACTTGCTTCCAAACTTCTTTTACTCTCTGGTCCCTCTGGAACCCTTGGCTGCTTATATTCCCCTACTTTGTGGGGAAGGCCTGACCCTCATTTAAGAGGGTTGGAGTGTGGGCCGATCTCCAGCTAGATCTTAATTATTTAGCATTCTCTGCTGGAAAGTGATATCTTTGTAAAATAGGATTGTTTAGTTATTATCCAAGATGCTGACAATTAATCTACATGTATTTCCTCCAGCAATTTCAGTAGCATGTTATTCCTGACTTTATTCCTAAAAGGGAGGGGGAAAGGAGAGTATTCAGAGGCCTGGTGACCACATGGTTGAACGACATGGCTGCTTCATGTTTATTTTGTTTGGGTGCATGTGCATTGGGGAGCTGTGATTGGTGGCTATGAGGTCCTACTCCTGCGTAGATTGTAAGCCATCCCTAAATGAGGAGGTGGTCTTTGAGAGAAGCAGTTGGCCAAAAGACGTCACCATCTCGCAGCTAACTTTTCATTCACTTACTCACCAAGCATTTTTAAGGAACTGCTTTATCATAATTAAGGGTGGCTAGTCTGGAGGTGTCCCCAATGCTTTCTGGCTTCTGTGGCCATAGTGATTTATGCACCGTGTCATCCCACAGTTTGTCTATTCAAGTGGGACCTGGGCTGGTTCTGGATCTGCCATGTTTGTTTAAACTCTGCCTAGATTTCTTGGTTCTTTAAGATTAGGGACCAAATCCCTCCCTCTTTGGCTTGCTCCTCTTATCCTTAGGGATTAATAGCTTCTGGTGCATTGACCTTTCCTCTAGGGTTTCAGAAGATTGTCATTTATGTCATTATTTGCCCAGACATTGTTTCTCCTCAGTCTACCTTGGAAGCCCAATCCCAAAGTCAACAGATATAGGATAGAAGATCTTTTAATAGTCCTTTGCTTCTGACGCAACTCTCTCTGCTACATTAAATCCTAAACGCTCTTTTGTTTCCAAGTGTCCTCTCTGGCCAACGAAGCCACCACCTGTGGCTGCCCACCATCACCCATATGGGTTTTATTTGCTTTAAGCCCTTGGTGGTTCCTACTCCTTAGCCTTCGGTAAATCTCAGGGATGTTGGCTCTGTGTAAATCTACGTGGCAGGGATGGAAGGATTCTATAGGAAAAATAGAGCCTCACTCTGGCCGTCTTATCATTGCTTCCAACTTTGCCTGGAAAATACTGGGCTTTCTTCACTTGCCCCCCTCTTCGGCCTGCGATGTTTTTTTCCCCTTCTTTTTTGCCTCCAGTGTTAACCAAGAGATACATTACCTTTGGATGGAGACCATCCTTTACTTCTGCACATTCTCTGCCTAATAACTAAATCAGATTTATTCCAAATAGCTGCAGTGTTACTGTGATTGGATACTTTTTTTTTTTTAAGGGAGAAAGGATTTTTTTTTTGAGGACCCTTTTTCTTAAAGAATAATTTTAGTTTCCCAGCATTTTTGGTTTTTTGAAAATTATAGGGGTTGTCATAAGTCTGAAGTATAAATAATGACCAGTGAAACTTGAATTATTGGTGGGAACATTCCATCCCATTGGAAGAAACATTCTGGTGTCTTTGAAAATTAAAATAAAATGGTAGACTGATAGAACTCTCTGGTGCAGACAAGAGCTACACTTTAGACGACACAGTTACATTCAATAAGGAAAAAGTAAACCCTAGCACACTGGTTACATGTCTGCCAATATGGGGATAAAGTAGCACTTTGGGGACTTTCCAGGGTATTTTAGTATATCCTGTGTTAGCCATGTCAAACCTGTTAGCAATGCCCATTGTCAAAATTCCCGGTGACTGTGCTTTATTATTTCCCTAATATGCTTTTCAGTATTTTTCTTTGGAGGGTTGCTATGGGCAGCCGTTGGTAAGGCATCTGCTTTGATGGTGTGGTGAACCAAGATGGCGACAGGCTATGCGATTCAGTTCATTGTCATAGTAAAATCACTGATCAAGAGTGGAAAGGACAGGAGTCATTTAATAGATGAGGAAATCCATCAGATGGTGTGGGGGAAGAGTGGTCGAGGAGAGCGCATCTCTCCTATGTAGAGGCCAATCTCAGACATTGGGTAGCCATGTGACTCTGGGCAGATCGCTGAGGCTCTGTTATTTGTGAAATGAGGGGTGTGGAATCCGTGGGCCCAGATCTGTCCTGTGAACAGTGAGGTGGGGGCTGGCCCACGGTCATGCAGATAGAGTCAAAGACTGGGTTTGAACGCTGTGTCGCCTCTCATTTATTAAGTGCCTGGTGTGTATACACTGACACTTACTAGGTTTGGGGGCTTCTCAGAAAAAAATGAGTCAACACTTGCATTCTCTTACTCTTTGCCCTTGGAGCAAAGAAGGCTTTGGGGGAGGGACCAGGAAAATGCTTACTTAGGTCTACTCTTCTGGGCCTCAAACAGCAGGATTATGATCACCGAGTGGATGTTGAAAAGAGACAAATGAAGGCTTGAAGCAGAAGCTTGTCTTGGAAGGTGGTGAGCTCCCTGTTCCTGGAGGTCTTCAGCAAAGGCAGGATGACCACTTGTTGGTGTTTGGGGGTCCCTCCAAGTCAGATTGCCTGTGATCTTTGGAGTTTGGGTCCTTTCAGATGATGCTGGGTTGCCTTTTCCCTTAGCAGTGCCTGGAACCCCAGGTGGTCTAGGCAGTGAGGGCTGTACTGGGCTAGAATAGGGGACAGCTTTGTATCCTGGTGACATCCAGTCTTATGAGACTGATCTCCGCTAGACATTGTTGGTGCTGTTGGTATGGGTGCAAAGCATCCTGGGATGGGAACCCCACCATGAAGTTTGATTTGGCTCAGAGCAGACATTTCCAAATAGGAATTTGGATGCATTACAGTGAGTCTTCTAAGAAAAGAAAGGGGAGGGGGAAGGGAGGTTTGGAAAGGGTCTGAGGGAAACTAACCACGATGGAACTGGAAATATTTGGGGAACATCTGGGAATATGGACATTTTAATTCCTGCCGTGGAGCCCCAAAGTGTGTGCTGTGTGCTCACGGAGCAGAGCCCAGACTCTCTCTTTTTTTCTCCCCAGTCTCAACTTCCTTCGCTTGGGGAGAAACTGAAGAAACAGACTCTGTCCTGCCTTGCCCGGGCTGCCTGCTGGCTTCCCCAGACAGTCCTGAATGTGACCTGGCAGCCAGCTCTGCTTCCTGCTGACGTGGCCTCCCAGAACCAGAGCTGAACAGAGCGACTCAGTGTAGGGGGGAGGGCCTGCAAGGCCTCCTGAGCCACCAGCACAGTGAGAAGGAGGCCAGACTTGGACTTGGGAATGGCTCAGGTGCCCCCACTCTTGTCTCTTTTTGAAACAAAGCCCTGGTGGGGTGAGGAGAAGACAGACGGAGACCTAACCAGCTCAGGGAGTCCTTGGGCCACAAGGAAAATTTATTATCAGCCAGTATGAACTTCTGGGGGGAGGGCAGTCATCTGCTATAGAAAAATCAGATAGACCATATGAACTGCATTCTGCAGCCCTGGGCTTGTTGAGGGGGTGGGGTGGGAACATGGCTTTGCTTTCCACTGGGGTCACAATAGAAGAAGCTGCCCTCCTCCTCCCTCCCTTGAACTGGATTATGAGAATCTGTGAAGAGGCAAAGCCAGCCCAACTTCCTACATTCTGTTCCCATCATGCTGCCACTTCCCCCATTTCCTACATGTTAGCCTGAGGTCCTGTAGTATCAACTTGTGTGAGCCTTTCAGTCCCAGTTTGGCTACTCTCAATTCCTGGTTTCTTTTTTCCTTCTTCTTTTTTAACCAGGTCAGAAAGATGGTGTATGCTTTCAGAACTAGAGGACCCTTACAGGTGTTTCCTGACTTACATTGGATTGTAGGCCAATGAAGTGTCCCTGAGGCTTTCTGCACAGTAGGGGAGCTTGGTAGCTCCGATTTGGGTGGGGAGCGGGTATGGGAGCTAGGAAAGAGGGAAAGGATTTGGAGCAGAAGGAGCCAGTATTTGGAAGAGCTGGGATTTCATTGGTGTGGTTTATTTGCTTCAAGAAATCAACAGATAGCCCTTTTTAGTTTTGACAAGGATTTTGCATCCTGGGGCTGTTCCTCAGTTTAGTATTTGGGAATTGGTGATCTAGAAACCCATGTAGACTTTTTCTGCAGAAGTCTAGACTCCTTCAAACTTGCCCAAGGTCATCCAGCTAAGTCACTATTCCAGTCAGATTGATTAAGATCTAGTTTCAGTCTTTGAAGAAAAGGTAATCTTTCCAAACTGAAGTGTGGCCTGACACATGCAACCTGTTTATAACCTTGGGCAAGTCATATAACTTCCTGGAGTCTCAGTTTCCTCCTTAGTAAAATGGGGGATTTGGGCCAAGTGGCCTCTGAGGCCCTCTGGGCCCTTAATCTGTGATACTGTGATTCTAGGGGGCTGCCCAAGGTTCACTTGGAACCCAGTGTTCTTGGTTACTCTGCCATCTTGGCTCCCAGAGGTGAGCCCAGTGTTCTTGACCCAAAGCCCAGCCTTTTCTCTAACCACTGGTCCAAACTCCCTCTATTAAAATAAATAATGTAACTAAACTCTGTAACTATGAGGAAAACAAAATGCTTGACCTAGAACTTTATGGGAAAAGCTCATCCCAAGTTCCCAGTCTCATGGGAGAATTAACATGTAAAAAAAAAATAAATTTATTGAAATCTTTTTTTGAGAAGCATGTGTGCTGGTCCCCTGCTGGGTTGGCACACTCAGTGTCGTGGGCTTATAAATCTGCATGAGCCCCTGAGTGTGAATTGTTCACTGGCTCCTGCTGGGGGCAGACCCTGGGGGTTTGAAGTTTGTAAAGCCAATGATCTCTAACCCTAAAACAAGGGATGGTTTAAGGGAGGAGGAGAGGAGGATGAGGGAAGAATGTGTTGCTAGGCACTCTGGGAATAGGGGAATGCCCAAAAGGGAGTGAAACCTTCAGACATATTCTCCTCACTAGCACAAGGAAAACCAGGAAATGCTTGGTGATGATGGCATTTGGCAAAAATGTCAGCCACCGGGTGTACGTGACAATGCACTGTCACCTCCCTTTTTAATTTTTAAAATCTCCACGTAAGTAATAGACTTTTCCTGATACAGGTGACTTCAGTCCATCAGGAATTCATTGTTCTGTTCCCCAATGTTTATCCATTGCCACTTGAATATTAGGGATGTGATTTTTGTCAGTGAGGGTTAACCCTCTGTGGGCATGGACTACAGACACGTATTACAGTATGGCAGAAGCAGTATTCTAAGTGCCATGTGACCAAGATGGTAACATTGGGAGCAGAGAAAAGAGATTATGTCATGGCTTTAGATGGAGAGTTGGAAGGGGGCTTGAATTATGAATTCAGGACATGGGAATGGCTCCCCTTTTTTCTTTCTATTTTTACCAGTTCAAACTCTCTCCTTCTCTTCTTCCACCCCACATTCCCCCAAATCAATTCCAAGTATTATCTTAATACATGTCCATGCCCCAGGCCTGGAGAGAAGTAGTTCTGATATGCGCCTTTCAATAACTGATTGGTGGTCAATATATAATTCAGCAGACTTGTTTTATGTCAAGATGTGTTGATCTCAGTTAAATGAGAGCAGTTCTATTGATGGAAAATGTCTATTTTGATCTTGGCTAAGTGTCTCAGACCACTGTTTTGGAAGTCATACTGGGTTGATTCGTTTAGTTAATTTTTTTTAGTAATCAGTCATTAAGTCCCTGCCTTCATTGTGGATCTCAGAGCACGTGGGTTCAGTTTTCTAATCTTTACAGCGTTATCTCTGCCTCTTAGGGCTTGGGGTGCTAGCCTGATTCCAGGATCACCATAATTTTGAGGAAGCTGATTCTAAGGAAGATTATTTTTGTTTCAAAGCATCCTCTATAAATGGTGAGTGAGCCAAGTTAGGCCCAGCCTTTTCTTGGTTAGATGGTAAGCACCTCTGTAGGGCTGGCATCAGCAACTTTGTTTGGCTTAGCTTTTTTAAAAAGGATTTCGTATGTTGTGAGGAATTAGTGAAATGATAGTGTGTTTTGAATCAGAGTTATTTCCTTGATGGCTTCTGTTCTTCCTCTTCATCCCCTGGCTCCAGTGTTTTCTTGTTTCCACCATCAACCTTCTACCTAATACAGCCTTTTCTTCCTCTGTGACTGGCAAGGAACAGCTGAGCCTGAGGGGCTATGGAATTCCCATCTGAAGGACATGAGAAAGTGCTTAGGTCAAAGTGGACACTGTGGGGAGATTCACTACTGCAGGTGACCAGGTGCAGTGGGGTCTCCATGTGGGGCTGGCATGATTGATGCCCATGATTCTTCAAGGGAAAGCATCTTGGTCAGATAAGATGCAGCCAGGTAGAGCCAGAGGGGTGAGAGATGCTTCACCAAGCTGAGCAAAGCTTGTTTGTGTTTTTGATTCTGGGAAGCCCAAACCTTAGCAAATATAGTTTCTAATAATTAGATTTAACATTCTTTAAAAAAAAAAAACCCTTGCTGAAATTGGACATTTATTCCCAACAAGTCCTTTCAATTTTCCTGGTCAGTGACATCTAATGGATGTGTTTGATCTCGACTGAAAGTGACTGTATCCAATTCCAGGTCACATCGTTCACTGGGGGAATGTTTGCTTAACCTCCCCAGCACATTTCAGCAGCGAGGGGACTCCAGAAAACTTTGATTTGCTCACTCATATCCTAAGCTGGTGACAAGTCTCTTGTTTTGTAGAGTAATGATCTCACCATTTCAACCCTTACAGTATAAAACTCATGTTTTTCCTGTAAGTTAAAAGATTCAATCCCGTATTGAGTTGTTGTGGTCACAGAGTATGAGGCAGCTTTTTTTTTTTAAAGGCATTATCATTTCCTCCCTGTGACCTCAGCTAGTTTTTAAAAAGAGAAATAGACTTGGCAGTCTAAGAACCAGATGCCAGTTCTCTTAAATGGATGCTTGTGCAGAGCCTTTCTGAATCTGCCTGCCATCTCAGCTTGGACTCATTGTTGAAGTTTGTAGCGTGGGTCTAGATCTAGAAGCTAACCCAGATTCTAGGGTAATCTGTGTATCTGCCTTTCCAAAACTATGACTCATCTGTCCCCAGCAGTGCAAATCACAACAGTAACAATAACAAAAATAAAAGCAGTAGGCACAATTAGCCCAGAGCAAAGTTGTTTTTTTTTAAGTAAGATATGATAACATGAGTAATAGCTATACATCATTTTGCCTGTAAACCTGAGGTGTACTGTCCCATAAATACAATGTCAGTGGGAAGAGTGAGCTATGAATGCTGGGAATATGTGTGGCCTAGATGACTCTTTGCTTTTTTCGAAGGGCCTTGATCTTCTTTCCCTTCTTAACATTCCATGGCTGGCTCTCTTCTCTGCTGCCAGATGTCACGTTCATGTTTCTGATGCCAATTCTCCATCTCCCTCTCTCTCCTCTCTCCTCGTTTTCCCCCCTCTACCTTTTTTCATCTCCCTCTCCCTCTCTTCTTCCTCCTCTCTCACCCTCTTTTTAATTCCTTTCCTTCTTCACTCTCCTTCTCCCTTTCCTTCCCCCCTTCTCCCTCTCCTTATCTCTCCCCCTCTCCCTGTCCTTCTAGTTCAGCCAAGCACATTTTTTCATACTTCTGAGGATAAGGTGGCAGGAGTTGGGGAATCTCTTTTTTAGACTTCATTTTCTTACCTCTTGATGGCTTTATCTGTCCTCTTCTGTGATTACATCTGCTGGGCTGGGGGTAGGGTGGCTTGTGCCATCTGGTCCGAGACCAAGTCCCTGATCCTGCCCCTCCTTGTAAATATTATCTGGGAATTTTTATTGGATCCTGAATTATTTTGATGAAACCACTCAACATGAAAACTAGAAAGGAAGTTTTTAGAAAATAAATTAAAGTTAAATAATCTGTTTTGCATTGACCAATTTGAGTAGACCTAACACTGGTGCAGCTGCCATGGAGGCCACCAGGGACCTTGAACAATCTGGAAATCTCTATTTCTGTGTGGCTATTTTGACACAGTGACAGCTGCAGATGACTAAAAAGGGAACTGGGAGAATGGAATATAAAAAGGGCCACGGTCCAGATTCATTTATGAAATACGCTCTTAAAAAAAGTGACATGGCCATCCTGTTGTGCTTGTAAAGGCACCCCACCTGTCCTGCCCCACCTGTGTGAGCCCAGTGACTGCTGTCAGGATCAGCAACACCATGAAATTAGAATCAAAGATTTATAGGGTTTAGAGCCAAGAGAGTCTTTAGAGGTCATATAATTTATACACTTCCATAAACATTTATTAAGTCTTTACTGCGTGCGATGCCCTGGCAGAAACACAGGGACAGCTATGACTTGGTATTTGCCCCTGAGGACCTTATATCCTCCCTTTACAAATGAAGAAACTGGAACCTCAAGGGCCTGCAAATCATTCATGTTGCTCAGTGGGTTGGTGAAGTGCCTTGTCCAAGACTGTAGCATAGGCTATGAATGATGTCAGCCTTCCTAATGTTCCATCGAGAGCTCTTTTCCACCTTCCTTGATCTCACATGACCCTTTAAAGGCACCATTTCAAACAGAATTATTCTCCTTTGCATTTCAGTTCATGCTCCATTTTTTGAAAGAAAACTTCCAAATTTCAATATTAATGGAACATCATGGACCATAGCACCTCAGAGGGAAACTGAGGCCCATGGAGGTCATTTGGTTGGCCCGTTCTGAAGTTCCTCGTTGTAGAACATAGTAGGCTCAGCTCAGCTGATTCTCAACTTCTCAAAATTCCGACAGAATTACATTGGACCATTGAATGTCTGCAGTGTAGGGGACTTTAGGGGTCCTTCAGTCCAACCCTCCTGTTTTGCAGACGGAGAAAGCCCTGAGAAGCAGAGCAGTTTAGTCTCTCCAGAGAGATCCAGGCTTGAAATCTGCCTCTCACAGTTAACCAAACCTGTGGCCATATCCCACACCCAAACTCTCCCAGCCTCAGTTTACTGAAACACGGTGATGGGTCTACTGGGAGTATTACCTCCCTCACAGGATTGTTGTGATTATCAGGTGGGATGGGTTATGTAAAGACCTTTGTGAACCATAAGCTGCTAAGTAAAGGTCAGATATTATTATGACTGAAAAGAATATTATTGTATTTTAATAGTAGGCTGATTTAACAAGTAGTCAGCAGATGAGCTAGGATTTAAACCCAAGTTTCCTGTTGCCAAATCTAGTGCCTTTGGTGTATCAATTATATCCGAAGGTTTTGAAGGACAAAGACAGGCCTTGCACTTGTCCAAATCCTCCTGGTGTCTGGTATAGTAATTGTTTACTCATTGAATGAAGGAGCAGACAGTTCACTTGTTAAAATAAGGGAAAAGGCAGTCCATTGAAAAAAATTTTTAATGCCTGTGATTTTATCAGTTTATACAAACTCCTTCTCCTGATAAAGATCAGCAACTTATCTGTAACTAAAGTCTTAGAGAGTGCCCTCAGGCTCCAAGAGGCTCTCCAATTTTACCCAGGGTCATACAACTAGCAAAAATTTTGAGGGGAGGACTGTTTCCCCAGGTTACTCAGACCTCCTATCCACTACTCCAGAATGCCTCTCTTTGAGTTGTTAATATAAAGCAGTGATTCTCCGGGGTTGGCCTGAAATTTTTATGCCCACATAATTTAATGCCTCTGGCTACCCAGTCTGGTCAGGTCAGGTCAGCCTGGCTCTGAGCTCTCCCCCAACCCAGCCGGCCGCCTCACTGCATTCCATTCTGGGCTGGCAGCAACCTCCCGGTTCCTACTCCAGACTTTGCTGAAGATTTGTTCTCTGGGAGCAAACTCCAGAAGAACTTGGTCAGCTATTAATGTCACACCTCTCCCTCAAGAATGCAGTTTTGGGACTATCTCCTCTCCGGTCGTATCCACGTCTGAGGAATACTACTTCCGCTCCTTTAAAACACCCAAGCGAAGCTTTCAGAAGAATTCTTTGGTGGTTGAGTGTGTCGAGATAGTGACTCAGATATTGTATTTTAAAAGCAGCAACTGTAGACTAATTCACTTTTTAAAAAAAAACCTTTATTAAGGGTGTATTATTATTATTAATTATTATTGTTATTAAATGAAAGGATTTAAAAATTATTTTGGCAGAACTCAAAATGTTTGGCAGAACTAAAAATAAATTAATAAAAAATCATTTCGGGTTCATGAAGGGTTGGATACCACTGAAATAAGTGAACACCAACAGTACTGTATTAAGGTACTTTATTGAACACCCACTGTATGTGATGCCTTCTGCTAGGTGCATTCAGAGTGTGGAACAGCACGTTGCTTCCCAGATACACTTGAGACTAAACAATGCAGACAAAGTGTTAAGTTACCAGTGTGAGCCCACATCTGACCATCTGTGTTGTCCTCCAGAGGTGGGACAATTCATGTCCGCACATAATTTTCCTGCCACATAGAATGTGGCAATCAGGAGAAGAGGAACAGTGGAGATGGGAGAGGTTACATTTGCCTGGGTTCGTGGGATGGCTTAAGCTTGGTCTTAAGGGCAAAGTTGTAGACAGAGCAGTGGTTTTGCAGTCACAAAGAAGACAGTTTTGCTTAAGCTTATGTGATTGAAGGCTTTATCTTGTCCCCTCAGCAGATGGATTTCCAGTTTCTAAGAAAAATGAGCCATCAGGTGTTTGTGGGTTGAAATTTCCCGTATATATGAACGGTATGGTCAGAACGAACCACAAATTACAGGTGTTCTGAGTTTCATCACCGTAGGTCAGCGCCTTGCAAAGTGGATTGTGTAGCAGCAGATAAACAAGAAATGTTGAGTGTCTGTTTGTAGCACTCTAAACCCTTGCTTCATTTTTTTTTAATTGGAAGTGTAATCTAATCTTAGCCTTTTTAGAATGTTCGTCATTTGCCTTATAGCCCTAAATATAGTCACCACTTAGAACAGAATTGAGCTTTTACCATAATTGTTTTAATTTCCTTTAATTTGATTCCAATTATAGAAAGATAAGAAGTTTTGCTTAAAAGATTTATCAAGTCTAGGTTTATCCATTCTGAGTGTGGAAGGATAAAGCTCACATACCGATTCCACTCCAGATTCAACTTCATTTTCAGAAAGTTCACCAGAATCAGGCTTTGGGGGTCATTGACTTTAGGTTAGATTTCTGTTTTGCTGTCTCTGCATTCATTGGTCCTGAAACTGCAAGGGCTACAGGGAGAAAGAAAACCCAATTTCAGAACTTGGCTTTTGACTCTTTGGGTCCCAGTCCAGCAGGCATTCGGTCAACAAGCGTTGGCCTTCTCTAGTCCCAGATGCTAAAGCATTTCCCCATCTGACCCATTTTTTTTTTATCTTTGATGATTTTGTTCTATTTTGCTTTATTCTTTTCTGCTGTTTTTACTATCTGCCTTAACCGCATCGATGTGAAAAATCGACAAGCATTTACTAAGTGTGCACACCTACTGTGTGCTAGTCAACTTTTTGCTAGGTCCTGGAAACAGAACGGCAAAAAGAAAGTAGTCCCTGCCCTCTTAGAACTGGTTAGCCCCCACCCCCAAGGAGGCCACTTTTGAGTGTGCAAGCAACATGTGTGGGTGTAAATTGATTTAGAAAGACATGCAAAGTAAATGAAATGCATGGACTGATAGGTGACAAGTCCCTAAACTTAAAAAGACAAGTCAGAATATCCTGGAGAATTTAGGCAGGAAACTACTGAAATACAGAAAAAAATCAAGAGGGACATTTAATTTTATTTATTTTAGTTTTAGTTTTCAACATTCACTTCCATAAATTTTAAACTCCCCCCTTCCCCAAGAAGGCTTGCCATCTGTTCTCAACCCCATCCCAGCTCCCATTTTGCATATTAGGAGACTGAGGCACAGAATGGCTGGTTAAGGGATTTGTCCAGGATTACATAACTAGTAGCTGAGATGACTTGAACTCAGGGCCTCCTGACTTTAACTCCAATACCCTAGTCACTGTACCACACACATTTGGATTGAAATGGTAAGTCCATTCAGTTGAGTTAAACACTTGGGAATACAATGGTTTTTAAAACCACATAATGCTTCTCTTGGGGGGAAATTACATTCTACTAGTAAGGAGTGAGAGAGGGGCAGGGTATGACTTATATTTGTTGTTCAGTCGTGTGCAGTCTTTGTGACCTTATTTGGGGTTTTCATGGCAAAGACCCTGGAGGGGTTTGCAATTTCCTTATCCAGCTCATTTTACAGATGGGTAAACTAAGGCAAACAGGGTTCTGTGATTTGTTCAGCATCCCACAGCTAGTGAGTGTCCGAGACTGGATTTGAACTCACAAAGGTTACTTATGTAGATAAGTAAAATACAATTTAGTGAGTGACAGTGTTGAAGTAGAGAGATTCAGAAAAATAATATTCTAGAAATTTGTGAGGAGGGAGGGAGTGTTCTTAAATACCAAGATCTAGGAGTGCTTTATGGGCTATGATTCACCTTTGATGGAAGAGATGGGCTCTGAAGGGCAGCGGATGCGAGGCACCGGGGCCAGCTTGGCTTAATTCGCGGAGGGCAGACAAAACTTTGGCATTTATTTTGACCGGAGTGGGGAATGGACCAAGCTGAGTGGTGAGCAAGGAGTCCACAAAGTGAGTTTGGAGTCTGATTTTGGAGCCTGACTTGTTGGCAGTAGGGAGCTGCTGAAAGCTTTAGAGTGAGAGATGAATTCCTTTGTTGGTGACACAGGAGATGAGGAGGGTCAAAGACCAGGGGTTGGGTGTAGCATCCCTGAACCTGGACCAGTTGGCTTTCCTAGGAGCTTGTTGGCTGGGTGGGTGGGCTCCCAGCGGGGTTTGTTGTTTGGCCACCTCCCCTCCCTTTCTCCTGGAGGGGAGGTTGCTGTGTATAGCCTTCTCATAATCTCCTAAGTAAATCACCAAGGGTGGGACCAGGCCTCCAGCTAGAGCCTGCCCTCCTTCTCCAGTATCAGTGAGGTCATAGCCCTGGATGAAATCCTTTTTCACATGACTGGTCACTCGACCCAGACCTGAAGGCTTGCAGAAATTTTAGCTGACAGGCAGCACATTTTTACAAATTTAGATGACCAAACACAGCGTCGATGAAAATAATTGTGGTTTGGGAAAATAGAATCAGAGCCATGGGTTCGGAAGGAAAAAGGAATCCACAGCACATTTCTACTTATGGTTTTCATTTCCCTCGAATGGGAAGGCGCACCCTAGAATACTTGAAGCTGTTGCCAGATTGGGCAAAAGCATGGTGAGAGGAAAGAGGCCCAGGGACCTTTCCCAGCCTCCTCTTCCTTGGAATGGGGTGAGCTCCTTCAGAGGGGTTCCCTGACTCTCCTTCTCTATCTCAGGTGGAATCTGGAGCTCCAGGAGTCAGTCCATGAGGAAGTTGGGTAGCATGAGTAGTTAGACGTCTGAGAGGCCCAGATTCCAGAATCTCATAGTTGGACCCATCCTGTGCCCGACCATAAATCCCCCTCAACAACCGCTCCAAAAGTGGTCATGTAATTTTGGCTTCATGACCTCCAGCAAGGGGGGAAAACTTGCTCGCTCCAGAGACAATCCATCCCCCTTATGTCAAGTCATATGAAAATCCTGCCTTCCTGTTGACTCTGAACGTAATGCAGGCAGCAAGGTGGTCTTGTGCATAGAGTGTGGAGCTTGAAGACAGGGAAGATCTGTTTGAATTCTACCTCAACTGTGTGACATTGGGAAAGCTCTCAGCCTCAGTTTCCTTATCTGTAAAATGGGAATAATAATAGGACCCACCCCAGAGGGTTGTTGTGGGGATCAGAAGATATACCAAGCACTTTGCCCATCTTAAAGCACTTTCTGTGTACTAGCTATTAGTAACGGCAATAATTTACCAGAGTCATTCTGATTTTTCTCTAGTATATGGTAAATCAGCCTTCTCTAGTTTGAGAAGAGTGTCATAAATTATCCACACATTACTTAGGTTACAAATTTGAGGTAGAAACTTTCTTGGGGCTAAAGGGTGTGTTGTTTTGATGGTTTGTGGTAGGTATGTATGTGTATGTACGTGTAACTTCAATGTTTTTACTGGGAGTTTATTATAAATGTCTCACGGAAAGGAAAAATATAGTTTTCTGCTCTTAGAAAAGCTTATTATTTTCAGAATCCATTATCATCCTTCAAAGACAATTAGCCTAATCTATTTGTGCATGTATCTATATGCCTACGTATGTCTAGAGGGTTTGCAGAGGCTGGGGGCCAAGAGGGAAATTCATAAAGATGTATAACTGTGTGTCTGAAGAAATAGGCAGAAGGCCACTTCTACATATGAAATCAGGTTTTTAAAGGGAGTATGAATCCCTCATGAATATCTAGTACATAACTTGTATAATTAGGGAGATAATATCATGTCATCATTTTCTTGGAGACAGCCCTTTCCCTTTTCTTTTCCATTTTATAAATAGTTCCCATAGACATGTTCTCCTTTCAGGTAATGCGTGCACCCCATTGAGTTCAAAAGAATGATCAAATTACTGTGTTTATAGCCAGCATTCAGGTGTAGAAAGCCTAAAGGTCACTAACTGGAAAAAAGGCAGTGACTCCCCATAACACCCACCGTCCCATTGTGTTTGTGGCTGATCACGGAAGCATTGTTCACCTTCCTGGAGTGAGGTGAATTTCGCAAAAGGGTGCTTGGAGGATCCACAGCCATCTGGTGGGGAGGGATTTTTTTTTTTTTTGGATGATTTGCTCCCTTCATCATGAAACTTTAATGAATTCTCTTGGGTTCATTAAAATAGGGGCAGAGTTTTCCCATAATTGTAAAGGAGTTTTCAAGTACTTCTGCATTTTACGCTTTATATAGGAATTCTTGGTTTGGACCAAATCAACGCTTGTGAAAATATTGTATCTTGGAGACATTTTTCCTCCTTGTGGGTCTACTGGAGAGAGTGCTTGGATCAGTATTTAGAACTGGGTTGAAATCTTGGTTGGGTTACTTCACAAAGAGTCATGTAAAGCAGAATTTGGGAGGATGGGAGGGAAGGAATTATGGTGCCAGTGGAGTGAATGAGAAGTTATAGTGATATCAGCTGGACCAAACTCAAACCAGTCAAACCTGGTTATGTGAACAGGAATCCTTCTCCAGCCCATCTGAAGAGGGGAATAGGCTATTTAGCATCTAATTGGACTCTCCCAGTGAGGGAGAACTCACTAGCATCCCAAAAGCAACCTCAGCCTTTGCATCCAGTCAAAGGTGTGTTTGCTTCTCTGTGATTTTGGTCTGTTGATCCTCTGTTTGCCTTCTAGGTGCAAGCAGAGAGATATCAATGATCAGGGCATTAAAACCAGAGCCAGAGATTTTGAGCTGGAAGGAACCTTTGCTGTCATTTCCCCTAGTTTACAAAGGGGGCACCTGAGGCCCAAGGGGTTGAGTCTTGTCTGAAGTCACCCAGGCAGTTAGTGGCAGATTCAGGATTTGAACTCCTTCCTTCATGTTTTCATTCTGCTAACCTGCATCGCACCAGTCTGTTTCCAGAGGGCTCTTTATGCACCGGTTGTGATTAGGGGGATCCTGAAGAGCCATTCTTCCTGGGCCATTAGCACTCCAACAAGATGGATGTGGCCGCCAGGGTGGAAAGGCCGCCAAAATTCCATTATGGGTTCTGGCTCAGCCACGCAAGCTGGGACCGACAGTGCAGAATGAGCCTGCCAGCTGTGATTTCACATGCTACAAGCTTTAGTCTAACCTTGCACATTGCAAAGAAAAATGCTCCTGGGCTTGAAGACGTTTGCCTCATCCCCATCCTGTGAAAGGAGAAAGGAGGTCTGGGTTCCAGGTCCCATTTACTTCACTGGGGTCTTAGTTTCTGTATTTCTGCATAGATTGTATTTTCTCATCTCTGTCTCCATGCAAGCTCCCCTAAATTCCCTTTTGTCTTCATGTCCTTAGTGCCTGGCGTGGGACACCTAATGCTTGAGCTAACTGGAAACACGTTTGGTTTCTGAGGTAGGATCCTGGATCTACCCATGGGCAGAGTCTGTTTGCATTTCCCTTGTCAAAACGCCAGAATTTTGCAGCTGCTTGGATCTGCTTTATTTGAGTAATGGTGGCAGCTAAGGACAGGCCCTTCACCTGTAGGGCTTTGTCAGTCCTCAGGTGTTCAGGAGGAGACTGTGTCTACAGAAACAAACTGTGGTTTGCTGTCTGGAGTGACTTCTTCATCTCAGAATCTCCCTTCCCCCTGGGCATATTTAAGTGACTGGCTCTGTCTTCTATCCTCTAGAATTTGTTTTACCACCACCAAAAATATGAATCAGTCACCCTGCCTGTCTTTCTGTCTGTCTATCCACATACATATGTATATGTGAGTTATATATAAAATGTGTGTGAATAATGTATATATGTGTATGTTTTTACATACAGTTCTCTACAAGATGTGTATATGTCTACACACACTCACACACAGAGTTCCTACACTTCTCCACCAGCTTCAGCTGTCCAATGCTAGAAGGGCTGGCCAGTGCTTGTAGTCTGTGGTTCCCGGGCAATCATCTTGGACGGGGCTCCTGGTATATTCATTGCTTCACTCATATTTCAGTCCTGCAAGTCTCTCTTGGCCCCAATTTTCTCCTCTCTGAAATGGGACATGGGGGCAGTCACGGCTCTTGTGAGATACTAGATGCAGAAATGCTTTACACATCTTAAGGAGCTATGTAAATGCTAGCTGTTGTTATTATTTAGGGGGCAGAAATAAGGAGGTTTGGTTTGCCCCCACCATAGGCTTCCTGATGAGATGCTTAAATCTGGCTCTACTAGCCAAACATAAGTAAGCTCTGTAAGTGAAGGTCCCACTAACTTAGGAAAGGCTTTGAGTATGGTGATGGACATCACCCTGGGTCTGTCTGCTGATTTCGACTGTGTGTGCAGACATACTGCTTGTTAATTGATTGGTTGAGAGGGTGGGTTTCTCTTACTCTTTAGAGAAGAAGGATTGAGCTTTCTTTCAGAATGGCCTTCTTAAAACCATCCAATGCAAGGAATCTTGGTCTGGTGACTTCCAGTAGAATGGGTGTGGTCTTTTTCTTCCTCCTCTTCCTCCAACTTTCTGATGGCTTGGGAAGGAAGAATGACTTCTGTGTTCATCTATAGCCCTCATACAGTGCACTCTTTCTCCTAATTCTGTTTTTTTTTTCTTCCCCAAACATCTTGTTATATTTAGTTAGGGCAAAATAAACAAGATGGTAGAACCAATCAGTCTTGTTCTTTCATGAATGTCAACTCCAGTAAAGTACCCCAAAGCATAGTTGTTATCACCAAGGCAGGGAGGCTTCCTTCCACTGGATTGGCTGCAGGTGGTTGACCTTGGCTCCTCCCCTTCACACCTCTCTTCAGTTCTTCCCTAGCCAGTATCATAAACAGGGGCTTTCCCACATTTGTCCCATTTTCCCCCCAAGGGGGCTCTGGAGTGGCCCCTGAGTCCTGATGGTGGGGGGTAGATAGTCCTAAGCATCCTTGGAATTGGTTTGGATCCCCAAATCCAGCTTAGACCATAAGTTGGGACTTTGGAAGCCGTCTTGATCAGCTCCTCCAAAGTACAAGGAAACTGGCTTAGGTTGAGTGACCACCTCAGGGCACAGTGTCTGAAGCATCATTTGAACCCAGGTCTTTTGACTACAGAATCATTATTCTTTAAACTATATCCAGCTGCTTCCATGTCATGGAATAATAAAATGTTAATGGCAAAAGGAACATGGCATCATAGGATTTAGAGATAGAAGGAACCTTAAAAGCCATCTAATCAATCCAAAGCCTTCATTTTAGAACTTAGGGCAGGAAGACCCTGAGTGAGAAGTGACTTTTTCAGGGCTGAAATGCTAATAGGGTTAGAGCTGGGCCTCAGATGTAGACCACCCGTGTTTGTACCATGCTGCCTCTCTTGGGGCCTTAGGAAATGATGCTTCTCTAGCCACGGGAGTGGATGCTTGAGACCTGCTTCTGAAGAAACTGAGGCCCAAGGAGGGTGGTGCCCAACGTGACAGCTTGAGGGGAATAGACAGTGGTGGTGACACCACCATTTTGAAAAGACTTCAAGGATGCCTTTTGGTTTGGGACATTGTAGTGATTTCTTGATAAATTCCTCTCTTACAGTTGAAACCTTACTTGTAATGGTCAGTAAGCATTTATTAAGTGTTTACTATATACAAGGCACTCTGCTAAAGAGCTAGTTATGTGAAGAATGGCAGAAGCAAAAACAGACAACTGAAACTGTTGGCGTTCAATGTCATAGGCAACAAGTGTTCCACCCCCACAGTCTTCTTCTCTATCAAAAGGAGGGAAATCCATACTCTTTTCGTGGAAGACTAATTCAGCCAAGATAGTTGAAATTAATTCGTTTAAATTTTATATTTCTTTATCTGTGTACATGTTGCTTCCTCCCAATAAAATGTAAGCTTCTTGAGGGTAAGAGCTTGGTTGCCCATCCTTAATGTGCTTCCCTCAAGCTTTGGGCAAGGAAAGCACACCAGCTCAGAATGAGGAGATGGCTTATGGACCGTTGATCTTGAACTAGAAAGGGGCCTTGTGGTGGACAGCTGAGTTTCAGAGAAGGTAGAAGATATCCAGAGACACACAGCAAGGAAGTAGAACAGAACTGGAACCCGGCTCCCCTGATTCTAAAATCCATTGCTTTTCCCAACCCCTTTCTGCTGAATTATAGGATGTTTAAATAATTCTGTTTTATTGGTTCCAAATCCACCTGATAATATACATTTAAATTCTTTCTGACTGTTACTTTCCTCTAGGTCTTTTGATCTAAAATAAAATGATTTCATTTAAAAATATTGTGCATACCTGCATTTCATAGGACTTGAGGGTTGAGAGAGTTAAGTTTGATTTTGTTTAGAAACTTTGAGTTTCAGACCCTGCTGGCTTATTTTGTCGCCCAGCAGCTGTGTATCTGTGTTTATATTGATAACTGTCAGATATTTGACTATTTACATAGTTTCACTCTTAGACACTCGAAGCAACTTGGGCTGTCTGTTTCTCCGTTAAGACAGATCACACGAGTTCACCCTCCTCTCCATTAGAAATCCTGAAGTCCTTGCCTTGGGCCAGACAATGCTTCTTTCTCCAGCTTGCCTTCAGAATAAATCATTGCTGTTTGAGGTCTCTCCCCAGCAGACCACTCACCTCTGAGGCTTTCTTTCTGCTGGAGTCCTTGTTGCTGCATGCTAGAGAGAGGGGCATGCCAGGGCTTCGAAGGGGAGGCCAGAGGGTTGCCCAAGAGGCCCTCAGGAACCTACATAACCTGAAATCTGAAAGACCGCCGAGAGCCTTCAAGAACAAGGCCTGTGGATTCCTTGGGAGAGGGCGTCCAAGTGACCCGGAGATAAGTTTATTAAAAATTAAAATTAAAATTGGGGTGCAGCATGCAGGAAAGGAATGTTCTTTCAAGCAGGCCAGCTTTGTTTACAGCAAGGACTTGTGTGAGATCCTTGGAGCACAATTTGGAAGAAGATTGAGGATGAGTCACAGATTTCCTGGCTGCTGTAGCAAGACAAAATAATTAAAAACAATTTCATACACAGGGTAGGCCAGCCAGAAAATCCTTCTCTGGGGACTGACTTTTCTGACACCCACTCTTTGCAAGGGCACGGCTGAATGGACCCAGTCTCCGTGGGGAAGAGAGGCTGCCCTCCCATACGACTGCGGAAGGAAAGCTTCTTCCCTTCCCTTTGGTCCCATGGAAGCAGTTACCATGCTCACCATTCTGGGGGAATCGGATTCTCTCTTGTAGAACAGGGTACAAGGGATCCTTCCCAGCTCTGTTTTCTGTCTGCCACAGAGATTTGGGTTTCTGTGGTTCGATTAGCCTCGTGCAGTGCTGTTTTGGGGGACGGGCAGCTGGAGGCACAAGATGTGGAATGGGAGCCGTCCCTGGCACGTGGGTGGGAGCCTCCTCTGTCTCCAAGCCTCCCTATTTCTGGAGCTGGCTTCTTGTTCCACTCTCTTCATCTCTCCCCTTGCATTGTGTCAGATTTCCTAACGTCTCACCCACTTTGGGCCCCGTTCCCCAAGTGGCAAAAAGGGCATTGTGGGATGGACGTGGGCTAGAAAAATGGACCAGGAAGCAGCTGACTTCTTTCTGTATGAGTGGGGATAGACTCCCAAGGGTGAGCTTGGGAGGCCCCAGCCAGAGCCCTTCCCACACTTGAAGTCCTGACTCCTGTGAGTTCCTAGTCCTTTTTGGAGGTGGATTGGAGTGACCTTAGGGTGAGGTCCTTGGGGAGGTGAAGGATTCCCCATGTTTGTGGTGAAATTGGGCCATCGAGAGAAGCCTTGAAAAGAGGAGAGGGATGAGGGGAGCCTTGGAGCTGGATGCTGCCTCCTTACCAGTGAAGCAGCCACAGCCCTTTCACAGAGATGGAATATAGTCTGATCACCTGGCCCTCCAAATCACAGTTTACAAGGCCTTGAGGGCAGGGGCTGACTCTTTTGTCTTTGTTCTCTCAATCCCAAACACTGTAGGTGCTTAATAAATGCTTGTAGACTTGAACAAATGCTTGTTGATTGATTAATTTGTGTACGCAGACACGCTTATTTATTCAACAAGTGTAATGTGTATCAGCATTGTGCTCAATAGTGTGTGTGTGTGTTTGTGTGTGTGTGTGAGAGAGAGAGAGAGAGAGAGAGAGAGAGAGAGAGAGAGAGAGAGAGAAGAGAGAGATGCTTGAGTGCCACCATAAAGGGAGAAGAGGAGACAGTAAGCTGAGGTAGTAAGGAAGGGAGTACCTTCTAGGTGTGTTAGATGGCCCAGTGCCAGAGCAGAGACATGGGTGATGGATTGTCATGTATCAGGAGCAAAGGGAAGGCAGGTTTGGCTGTATCACAGTGTGTGAGCAAGAGCTCGGAGCCAAATTCAGCCATTGTAACATCCCTCTTAAGATGCCTTCTGGATAACCGGTGGTTTTCCCTACTTGGATTGTCTTGCTGTGTTGGTGAATGTGCCTTTGCCCACGTCTGTCTCTGTTGCACACAGTGCTGAATCTTATTCTCCCTTTGTCTTGAAGAGGTTTTAAAAATCTGTAGCCACAAGACCATTAAGCAAATTGCAATCTAGCCTGCTTCAATTTGGAATTTAGATTTCTTCCCCCACTTTTCCCTCCTTGCTTCTTTCCTTGAAATATTTGCAAACAGACCAGAATAGACTGTAAGCACCCGACCTACAGGCCTCATTATATTTCCATACTGAATGATACTGAAAAGCCTCATGACAGATTGTGAAAATGATAATAGCTTACTTACTGCATATTTATTTATGTCGTGTGACCTCGTGATTGTCCCGGGCAGTATGCTCTGTTTAAAACCCATTTTACAGATGGGGAACCTGAAACTTGTTGATATAATTTTGCCCAAGGTTATGCAGCTGGTGATGACCACAGTCCATGTTGTTGTGGGTCTTCATCATTAAATCCTTGGGTTCATTGATGTTTTTGGTCTACAAGCTCCTGCAGCATAAGCCACCTGTATCCCTGCCCTGGCCCCTGTGATAAATACAGAGCTGTCAGGTCAGAGACGTTCTCTCCAAGAATTCTTCTCTGTTACCTGTGCCTAAGTGCCTGTTTGGGGGTGGAGTTATCCAGCTGCCTGCTAGACATCTGAACCTGGATGTCTTGCCAGCTCTGCCTCATCTTGTCCCAAACTGAACTCAGAGCCTCCCTCCCCTGCTCCGCCCCCAGACCCACCTCCGACTTCTGTTTTCTGCTGATTGTCCCTGAGGGTTAAAACCTCAGTCATCTTGACTCATCCCTCTCACTCACATCCATCCCCTGCCAAGCGCTCTTGGTTCTGTCTGTTGGCTTGCTTCCCTCCCACCCGTCCTGGGTCTTCCTGGTCTCCTGCCTGGCTGGTTTTGGGACAGACCTCTCTGGTTGGCTTTCCCGTCTCTGGCCCAGCTGCCTGAGGAACCTTCATCACGCACAGGCCTGAGCCTATGATTCCGCTACTCAGAATCCTTCCAGAGTCCCCACTGCTGGCCGAGTCCAATACAGGCTCCCTAGCCTGGCATTCAGGGCCTTCCCCCCATCACCTTTTTCTTACTCGTTGCTGACTTTGGCCTTTATGCATGCTCTGGGTCCACCGCATTCCATTCAGTGGCATTTACAGTGGTCCTACTCTGTGTTGGAAACAGATGAGACAAAGAGGAAAACCAAACTAGGCCCTGCCTTCAAGGAGTTTTTGTCATAGTGGTTGTGGTAGGTAGGAAGACGCAGCTTCAAATCCTGCCTCAGGACCCCTGGTCAAGACATTAATCTCTCTCAGCTCAGTTTCCGCATCTGTAAAATGGGGATTAAAAATAGAACCCTCTTCTGGATCAAGGGAGATCATCTGTGCACCAAACTGTAAAGTGTTATAAGATGCTAGTCATTATTGTTATTATTTTATTTGGAGGAGGGGGACAGGGCACATGAAAAATACATACAAAGTAATATCCTCATTATCAGGTCTGGTCAGATCAGATCAGACAAAGGTGAGCCTGTTAGCAAAAAGAAGGTGAGTTCCTAGGGGCAAGGTAGACCCAAGAATGGGGTTGTCGGAGGGCAGAGCTGATGTAGGTGGGTCCCAGTCAATGAGGAGGGTCGGTCAGGGAGGGAATGAGCCTTCAGCCAAGGCAGCTTACGGTGCAGAGTCCCGGGGATTCTTAATGGGATTCTAGACAGAGCTGTAAGGGACCTTGAGGCTCCACTCCCCTAAAGGGATCCTCCTACTAAACCCACCCCCCTCATTTTGGGGAGATAAAGGGGCATGGAGGCAATAAGTGGAAGAGCTAGGATTTGAACTCGGGCCTCTGACTCCCAAGTCCTTGGCCCTGTCCATGGTGCCCTCTGCGCACAGGGCACTAACTGTGTTGTTACATACTTCACAATGGTAACATTGCCTCTGACTTGGCGGGGGGGGGGGGGAGGTAAGGGGGACTCCTGATTACAAATCCCTGAGCCTGTTTTAGGGGGTCTGTGCAGGTCTGGGGATGTGGGGAAGGGCGATTTCCCCACCTAGTCTAATTTTCCTCCTTCTTCCTGTCTGGCTCAGGGACCCTTTCCTTTGTAAAATCTCTCCCGGTCTCTTGTCTGCAATTTCTTGTGTCACTCTGTCTAGACCTCTCACCTCTGCCTTAGTGTGTAAATTATATTCTGTATAATTCAGGCCGATGTATTGGTCAGAGGAATGTACCAGGGATTCAGAGGGACAGGCCTGGCTTCAGATTCTACCTTTGACACTTGCTAGTGGTCAAACTGAGGCCTGGAAAAATGGCATTCATCATACCCATGACTCCTACTTCCAGATTGTATTGGGGTCCCAGTGGAGATAAAGTATGTATGGAATACTGAAGGGGGGAGGAGTTCTTTTTTCATTTATTATAAGGCGTCTGGCTGATTGCTCAGAGCAAAAGAATTAGCAGCTGACTCTGGGGCCAAAAGTGGACACCCAGGCTAGTCTGGGGGATGCAGAAGTCATGGGGCCACTTACATAGGCACTCTGTCCCTGCACCTCCCTCAGCCTTAAGTTAACAAAGACCAACCCTAGCAGAAGACCCCCGTGTCAGTATGATTCACGTGCTGGCATATGTATCTGTACAATTTATGTACAAGTCTAACATTATAGGTCATCTGTGTAATATTATATAACCAGGGGGCAGCTAGGTGGCACAGTAGCCTCAGATATTTGCTAGCTGTGTGACCCCCGGGCAAGTCACTTAATCCTGTTTGCCTCAGTTTCCCCATCTACAAAACAAGCTGGAAAAGGGAAAGGCATTCTACTCTAATATCTTTGCCAAGGAAGCCCCAAGTAGGGTCACAAAGAGTCGGACCTGACTGAAATGACTGAACAACAATAGTGTCATAATATAACATACTATATTTCTCATTGAGAAGCATGGTGAAGTGTCCACAGAGTTGGCCTTGAACTCAGGAAGGCCTGGGTTCAAGTCTCCCTTCTGGCATCACCTATGACTCCCTAAAGGTCTATGTTTCAGATAACAGGGGAAGGGTAGGAGTCTCCTCACTTAAGAATTCCGTGTATTAGTCATTTAATAACAGGTCAGGCCCTTATCTGTGTGTGTATGCATGCATGCGCACATGTATATGTATATGTTTCTGCACATACATTTTTAATCAAGCGGCATCATTTTCCATGGACCGGTCAGAAGTCTGAAGAGTCAGCGTCTTGCGGGGTGCCTGCATCCACAAGTAATTTTCAGGAGATGTTTTTTGCAGCTGTGTAAATTGATATTTGCTTATCCTGTCACAGGATTCATTTTTAAGAACTTGTGAAAAGATTCTGAAAGTGTGGCAAGAGAAGGCTGGGCCGCCAATCCCTGAGCAGCCTTTATGTTTGTGAGGCAGAGGGGCCTGTTCTCATGTGAAATGCCTGACTCTGACTGTAAGCTAAAACCCTGACTGCATTCAGCCTCCGAAGAAAGAGGCTCCTTGGAGGAGCTTGCCAATGACTGCACGGAGATCTGTCCGTCTGGGAGCTCCGCACAAAAGGGCTTCTGTGCTGTGTCTGTGTCGCCCCACAAAGGCTGTAAACTGAGCCGAGGCAGGAAGGAGTGCTGAAGGGCCTGGCTGGGCTCCTGACTGCAGGGTCTCAGAAAGCAGCTATGGGCCTTCATTTAACAAAAACAACTAACAACAACAAAATACGCATGTAGACGCACAGACACACAGACCGCCCAGTGTCACTCAGAAGACACAGAGCATTCCAGAGATCAAGTGAGCTTGTCATTTGGGGCAAGAACGGTCCCACGTTCACACTTGGTATTGGGTCCCTGTACTTGTCCCCTGTTGTCAAGGAAGCAGAGACTGCTGGAATTGGCACGTTGACTGTTTGTGGCTTGTTTTTTTTTTTTCTTCCCTTCTCTCCTAACCCCCCTCTCCTCCTTCAATCAGAAAGGGGAAACTCTAGCTCAGAATGCAAGCTTAGGGATTGGGAAATGAGATTTAGAGTGGAAGGTGGCTCAGAGGCCCCTTGTGTTGTAGATGAGAAATCAGACATTTACCCAAGGCCATACAGATATGAGGGACCGAGGCAGGATTTGAACTCTGATCCTCTGATTCCAAAGCCATGCTGCCTCTGGGCTAGATGTGTAGACTGAGAGGCAGAGAGCACAGAGCAGTATTGAAAGATTAGGAGTCAAGGGAAGGGAGAAACTGCTCTCTTGTGGGATTCGTTTCTGAAAGCATGACAGCTGTAACTTGCACCCACATACATCTGTTCGTGTATGCATGCGTGTCATATGTGTTCACACACCCATCTGAGTGCATGCACAAATATACATCTGCACACATAAATACAATATTTTTAAAACTGGACATGGGCAGCTTAGTAGCCCAGTGGATACAGTACTGAGCCTGAAGGCAGGAAGCTTCTTCATCCTGAGTGCAAATTTGGCCTCAGACACTTACTAGCTGTGTGATCCTGGACAAGTCACTTAACCCTGTTTGCCTCACTTTCCTCATCTGGAGAAGGAGAATCTTTGCCAAGAAAACCCCAAATGGGATCATGAAGAGTTGAATGTGACTGAAAAATGACTGAACAGCAACAAAAAAGACAGCTGTGTTGTACATCCATATGTACATGTATGACTTATGTACAGTATAGGTACTTGTTGTGGTTGAGTTGAAGCAGTTTAAGTTTTTTTATTTTTTCCTGTAACTAAATGGTGCTACCTGGTCCCTGTCATGACCCATGGTGACATTGTTCAGTCCTACCTTCTTTGCCAACCCATTGACAAAGAAAAAATATAGACCTGGCCGTCTAGCAACATGGTGTAGTGGGAACACTGCTGGACATGAAGTCAGAAGACCTGAGTTCAAATCTCCCTCCTGCCTCTTACTTCTTGTGTGACCTTAGCCAAGTCATTTAGCTTTCTTGGTCCTCGGGATTGTCATTTGTCCAGTGCCAGGAGTTGGAATAGATGCCCACTGAGGACCTTGCAACTTGAAATCTGTGGTCTTTCATACCCTCCACCTGGCACATTATGAAGGAAGGGTTTTCCAGAACCTACTTTGTGTATTTGTTAGAATGAATCATCAGGCTTTGCAGTTGAGTCCAATAGTGTATCTACTGGAAACAGTCTGTGGACGTGGATGCTTTCTTTTTCTTCTTTATTTTTGTGTCACCCATGGGGAAATTTGAAGTTTTTAAAAATCGAGGTTCATGGCCAAATATTCTCAGTTTCCGTGTTTGATGGATGGAGTAAGGAATATCTGAGATCAGAATGAAGTCAGTTCTCCAGACACATGTGAAGGGAGCTGAGCCATGGCTATGAGACTACACTGCAGTTTTGGGTGTCACTCAGATTTTCTGGTAAAGAAGAGGGAAGAAAATTTGGTATGGGGGAGGGGAAGGGAAAGGGCAGACTGAAGGAACAGTGAAGAACAACTCCCTGGGACCTTATCAAAGTGGGTCCCTAATGCGTTGCACCTTTCTCCTTCCCTCCCCCCACCCTCAACTTCCTTTTACTTTTCAAGTTTGCATATTGGCTAGCTTAGCAAGATAAATGAAACTTGAACCATATTGGGATGATGTATGAACATCAATCAAGGAAGGACATTTTCTACATGTTTTTACATGTATTTTTTTTACTTGTCAGAGTTTTTAGTTTTTATGACCTACTTTTAAGGACTATGTTCTCATGTCATTCTTTTCTTGGGTTTTTACCATTAGTCTTCTACAGAAAAGATAACACTGAGTCTGGGTTGGTGAACAACGTTGTGAAATGATGAGTGAATTTGACCTGTCTCTCTGATTTCTTTTTTTTTTTTCCTTTTTGGAGGGCAGTTGGGGTTAAGTGACTTGTCCAAGGTCATACAGCTAGTTTTTGTGTTAAGTGTCTGAGGCTGAATTTGAACTCAGGTCGTTCTGACTCCAGGGCCAGTGCTCTATTCACTGTGCCACCTAGCCGCCCCATGTCTCTCTAATTTCTTACCTAGGATGGTTAATTGAAAAACAGGAAAATTCTAAAGTGTCATTGTCACTTTTTCTTCCAAGTCAGCATAAGAGTGGAGAAGGGTATTGTGAATCAGTTGGGGACCACTGATTGATTGCAAATGAGGACAGTCATAAAGTGACATAAGGGATGTACCCCTCTCCCCCCAAAACAAGGTTCTGGGTCCATATGGAATAGCTTCTGCACATTGGGTGCACCCCACTGTGATGAATTTATGGGAGGACACAGAGAAGTGTCCCACAATTTAGACAGGCATGGTTGGGTCCCACTGCATCATTAGACATCCATGAGACCATTGATTCATTACACCATCCATGCAGTCTGCTTCTGTAAGAATATATCATTTACCAACCAAGCGTTCCAGAAGCTTCATCGATTGCTCCCCATGTCGAAGGCACTGTGCTGGGTTGGGGGATAGAAATATAAAGAAAGGAAATAGTCGTTGCTCTGAGAGAGCTGACAGTCTAATACTTATACTTGCAAGTCCCTATGTAATGATATGCAGAATAAATACCAATAAACACAAAGTCGTTAAACACAGGGGTAGTTTGGGAGGGAGGCACCATCTATAGGGAAAACCCTCTTAAGCCAGCCCGGATGAAAAGCTAGAATGCTTCTATTCATGGGTGTGTAGTCAGGCTGTCCACTGGGAGAGCCGCTCGCTCCCGCTCCTGACTGGTCCTCGACCAAAGGAATGCAAGGTGGCTTCCAGTGAGGGAGCCGAAGACTGTGTCTCTTTCAGACTCCTCTTTCTGTACTGTTGGTTATTCCCATTTTGCCTGACCTAAATCAGTGCTCCTTAGATGATCAACCATCAGACTACAACTTTTTCTTTTAATTGGTATAAATGACTATAAATCAGTGGTGAAGATGATTGAAATGACTAAGGTTCTAGGGACTAAATCTGCCTTACAGAAATATTTTTACTTTCTCTACTGGTTTTCTGTTTTGTACCGAAAGCACTGGTCTGCCTCTTAAAACATAAACTATTTATTTATTTTATTACAATAAAAAAATTCCTCTCTCATTTCTGTTAGCATTCATCATACCAAAAGAAAACTGAAATAATGACTGATGTCTGAGAATATTTGAGGTGGCAACAGTGGATAGAAATGGAGGCCTGGACTTAGGAAGGCCTGAGTTCAAATCCCACTTAAAGATACTTGCTAGCTGTGTGACCCTGGGCAAGTCACTTCATCTCTGCCTGACTTAGTTTCTTCAACTGTAAAAGGGTGTCTTCCTCACTGGGTTGTTAGGAACAAATGAGGTAATATTTGTAAAAGCACTTAGCGCAGTGCCTGCCATGGAGTAGATACCTGATAATGATGAATACTTATTCTCTTCCCTTCATATAGTATTTTAAATTTGTGGATGCTTTGAAAAAAGCACCTGAATTAATGTATCCCAGTTCAAAGCTCTTGAGGAAGTCACTTTCCACTACTGGTTCTCAGTTCATTGTGGGGAATGATACTGAACTAGGTAACAGAGCTGCCTTCAGGTCCAATTCTTGGCTCTCTCTTGTATGGATAATATCAACCTTTAAAAAACATATTTGAAGAACCTCAAAGATATTAACAGATAGAAAACCCTACTGCTGTTCATAAAATTTTAGTATGATTTCAATTATAAATTGACTTCTAGAAGTTTTTTAAATGTGTCAAATGAAGACAGATGTAATCACTATAGTTCCTTAATAAGTAGCCCCTTTTGTGATAGGAATGAATGAATGGAAGGAAGGAAGGAAGAAAGAGAAAGAATCATTGTGTCTAACATGGTCTAGGTAGTATGGTAGATTCTAGTCTACAAACATAAAAGTGAAACAACTCCTTACCTCAAGGTGCTTACATTGTAATAGTAGATGAAACACATTTAGAATACTAGTGGCCAGGGAAGAGAGTTTTGGTCTTGGTGGAAGAATACAGTAGAATGGGATAGATGTTAAGATGCCCTAGGATGTCCTGACATCCTGGTTAGGGGCTGGATGGGTTGTGAAGTGTGGTGTGGGGCTAGCTGCATATGGTGGGGTAGGTGTCATTTCAGTGAATAATGGACCAGTCAGGACATCGTGGCCCCAGGAGTGTGTCATTTACGGTATAGTTCACAATCAGGTGATGGATGTCACTTTGGCCATGATATCTCATGAAGATCCATCACAGAATGGAGGGGTCATATAGCACAGTGGAGATAAGGTAATCTCCAGATTGACAATAGCCATAGGAAATGAAATAGAGTTAATTCTTATTAACACCACCTGGTTTAGCTGAATGGCACCTTCTATCTCAATGGATTCCCCTCCCCTCCTTATTCTGCCTTTCATTGACTTCCTAGATTTTTAATTCCTTTCTCCCAGAACTTTTCAGAGGGCTTTCCCCAATACTTTTCCTCCTTCACCCTACAGAGCCTTGGTTGACTCCTTTGTACTGTCTCCAACAGTAATACTTGTACTCTCTCCTTTAGGGGGCACTCAGAAGGAGAGTGCTCAGTAGACTCTGAAGTGCTTTATAGAATTGGTGTCGGGCTGTTGTTTTCCCATCTTTCCAAGCCTGTGTTTGCTCAACTGCCTGTGTTAGGTAGTGTGGCAAGATTCCTCTGGGACAAAGCTCAATTCTTTCCTTTACTTTAATCTAATTTTTATGCCAACCATTTGCCACTGGAGGCATGAAGGGCTGGACAAGATTCAGCACTGTATTCTCTCTCTCCCTCTTAAAATTTGTTCTACAATTTTGATCAACCAAGAAAATTGTTTTTCTGAGTATGTGATGAAGGTCAGTTTTAAGAAAAGACAGCCAGGAAAGTACCTGGTTTAGACAGTTCCTATTGACTGGCCCTTCCTGGAATCGACTGCTGGATCCTGGAGCAACTTGGTGCTTCATTCTTATGTTGCAGGGGAAGATCCTGGATCAGTTCATGACACTATGTTAGTCTGTCATATCACCCTTCCTTTGTATGATATCAGAGAAAGAAGGAGCGATTGGAGTAGGTGCTTGACGATGTTCTGTTCCTGCCCTCACAATCACTTAACAAATGCTACTTCAATCACTATACTTTCCACCTCTGTGAAAATGACTTCTCTACTCATATTCTGAATCATGTGAAAACTCAACATAGACTCTTTGATTATATAATTTACAATAAACTCATTAGCATTTCTTAAGTCTGGAAATCGTCCAGTAACTGGACAACCTCAGTCCCCGAGATCTTAGCTGAGTACAAGCAAGTCAGGGGGAAAAAAAGGCAACTGGGGGGTGGGGTGCTGTACAAAGAACAGGGAGTCCTGAGTTCAAATGGGGCCTTAGATGTTTAGCAACTGTGTGACCCTGGGAGATCATTTAACCTGTTTACCTCAGTTTCTCCATCTGTAAAATGAGGATAATCACAGTACTTGCCTCCTGGGGTGGTAGTGAGGGTCAAATGAGATAATATTTGAAAATATTTTGTAGACCTTCCAGAGCTATTTAAAAGCTAGTCAGCTATTCTTTTTAAAAGGTCCTGGAGTGGTCAAAATAGATCCTGCAGGGTCCATGGGGAAGATTCAGCTTTTTAAGTAGGAAGAGAAATACAAGCTAGGAAAAAAAAAGGCATCTCCCTGCATGTGATGCAAGGCTTTCATCTCTGAAACACCACCCTTTTGCCACACTTACAGAGAAATCATAGAAAGCTGATTATGTTGTCTCTCCAACGAGTTCTGACAAGACAGAGCAAGCTAAAGATGGGTGCATTAATGTCTTTCTACTTTCTGCAGTGTGCAGAATTTTTTTTTAAGAAAAAGAAGGAAAGAAACAAAGGAAAAAGAGAAAAGAAATGGGAGAAATAAAGGGAGAACAGAATGAAAGAGAGAGGAAGAGAGAAAGGAGGGTGAGACAAAGAGAGGGAAGGGGGTGAAGAGGGCAAAGAGAAAGAGAAACAAATGAAAAGTCCCAGAACAATTGCCTTTCAGTCAATGCTGTGTATCCTTTTCAACCTTTAAAAAAAAAGGTGATGATTGTGGGTTAGAAATCCAGAATACATACTTAGGTAATTTTTTTCTCTTTTAACTGATTCTGGTTTTTTTTTTCATTTTTCAAATGCTTTATTAACTTATGATTTACATCATCCATTTCCACCAGATTTTGAGTTACAAATTTTCTCCCCGTTTTGCCGCTACTCACCGCCCCTAAATAGCAGTCCTACAGGATATCCCCTCATCCAATCTGCTCTCTCTCATATCTTCTCCCATACCCCTTTTGACTTTTCCAGTGGATCTCTATGCCCCAGTGCCTGTATATCTTATTTCCCAATTACATGTAAAATAGTATTAATAGTATACATTAGGGGCGCCCAGGTGGCTCAGGGAGTAAGGGCACCGGCCCTACTGTCGGGATGAGCTGGGGATCGAATCCGGGCTCAGATACTTATCACCACACCCAGAAATAACTGGCCGTGTAACCCTGAGCAAGTTACTTAACCCCAATTGCTTTAAAAAAAAAATAGTATACATATATTTAAATATTTGATTTTAAAACTTTGAGTTCCAGATTCATTCCCTTCCTTCCTTGTCACCCACCCTTACTGGGAAGATAAGTAGTTGAGTATAGGTTGTACATGTGTGGCTAATGCAAAAAAATAGCATAGTAGATATATTGTAAAAGACTGACTATATTTCCCTCCCTCCTATCCCACCTCACACTTGTTCTATTCTCTACTTTGATCCCGTCCCTTTTCAAAAGTGGGTGCTTCCAACTTCTCTCCCCCCCAGTCTGCCCTCCCTTCGATCATCCCCCCTACTCTCCTGGAAGGTGAGATACCCTATTTAGTGTGTATTTCATTCCCTCCTCAAGCCAAATTCAACGGGAATAAGGTTGACCCATTCCCTTTTGCCTTCTTATTCTTCCCCTCCATTGTAACCATTTTCCCTTGCCTCTTCTATATGAGATAGTTTACCCCATTCTGTCTCTCCCCATCTCCTCTCATTATATTCCTCTCTCACCTCTTAATTTCACCTTTTAAGTATCATCCCTTCCTGTTAAATTGGTCCTGTGCCCTCCATCTATGTATACCTGTAAACATATATACACATATTCGCATATATATTCATATGCCCATATACCCTCATACACACACACACATATATTTCTATTCCCTTCAACTACTGAGAAAAGTTTCATAAGTTACAATTATTGTTTTTCTATGTAGGAATGTTAATAGTTCAACTTTGATAAGTTCCTTATGATTCCTTTTCCCTGTTTACCTTCTCATGCTTCTCTTGCTTCTTGTATCTGAATGTCAAATTTTCTATTCAACTCTGGTTTTTTTCAGCAAGAATGCTTGAAAGTCCTCTATTCCACTGAATGACCATATTTTCCCCTGAAACTGATACTCAGTTTTGCTGGGTAGGTGACAGTTTTAATCCCAGCTCCTTTGCCCTCTGGAATATCGTATTTCAAGCCCTTCGATCCCTCAGCGTAGAAGCTGCCAGATCCTGGGTTATCCTTATTGTGTTTCCAAAATATTCAGATTGTTTCTTCCTGGCTGCTTGTAATATTCTCCCCTTAATCTGGGAATTCTGGAACCTGGCTATAATATTCCTAGGAGTTTTCTTTTTGGGATCTTTTTTAGAAGGTGATCGGTGGGTTCTTTCAACCTCTATTTTGCCTTCTGGTTTTAAAACATCAGGGCAGTTTTCTTTGAGAACTTCCTGGAGGATGATTTCTAGGTTCTTACTTTGATCATGGCTTTCAGGTAGTCCAATAATTTTTAAATTATCTCTCCTGGATCTATTTTCCAGGTCAGTGGTTTTTCCCATGAGATATTTCACATTGCCTTCTATTCTTTCATTTGTTTGGATCTGTTTAACAGCATCTTGATTTCTCATAAAGTCATTAGCTTCCATTTGCTCCAGTCTAATTCTGAAGCAATGATTCTCCTCATTGAGCTTTTGAGATTCTTTTTCCATCTGGCAATTCAGCTTTTTAAGGCATTCTTCTCCTCATTGCCTTTTTGAACCTCTTTTGCCATTTGAGTTAGTCTGTTTTTTAAGATTTGATTTTCCTCAGTCAGGCTGTTGACTCTCATTTCGTAATTTTCTTGCATTGTTCTCATTTCTCTTCCCAATTTTTCCTCCACTTCTCTTATCTGCTTCTTAAGGTCCTCTATGGCCTGTAACCAGCTTGTATTTTCCTTTGAAGCTTTGGTGCAGGAGTTCTGACTTCATTGTCTTCCTCCTGTTCCATGCTTTGCTCCTTTTTGTCACCAAAATAGGAGTGTAATGTTGGAATCTTCTGTCTGCTTTGTTTCCTTTGCCTGGTCATGTCGCCCCTCAGTCACTTGACCCCTGGGCTTTTTGCCACAGTAGGACTCTGCCACCAGACAGGGGAGCTTTCTTCCCAATCGCTGGGGTTTTCTCAGCTGCCAGAGGTATTAGATGGGTGCCCTCTCTGAGGTCTCCACACACTCTGGCAAGCTGGACACACACCCCAGGACTTCCACCCTAGACTGCAATCCAGATCCAAGCAGGTTAAAACAATAGAGATTACCCCTCAGACTGGTGCTTGGTCCCCCTACACTCTGTAGGCCAAGAGCTGAAGCTACCAAGTGGCACTGGCTGGCTGTGCTGGTGTCTCAGCGGCTTCTCGCCCCAAGGGCAAAAGCCACACACTCCCACTTACTGGGTCCCAAAGTCCAGACTGCACTGACCTCTCACTTTGTCCTTAGCATCTGTGTGTTGATAAATCTGGAAACGGCACAGCTGCTGCTGATCTGGGGTCCCTCTTGCCAGCGGCTGGTCAGGCCCACCCTGGGGTTAAAGCCTCGGCATGGGGCTGGGCTCGGCTCCCAGAGCACTGCCCTGCCGGCCTGCCGGGCTGTCCTCAGCTGGAGGTTAGCTTCTCTGTTTCATTTTGTGGGTTCTGAAGCTCCAGAGTTTGTTTAGAGTCCCCTTTTTATATGGATTGGGGAAGGTGGAAGCTGGAACAGCGGGGAGGTCCTGTTTCTACTCCGCCATCTCCCTCCCCCCCACACACACACACAATGATTATGTTTTTTTTTTTTAAATTGGTTTGTTGTATCTTAGATATAGAGCCGGGGGGAATCTTGGAGGTCCTCTCATCCAGCCTCCTCATTATAAATAGGAAAACCATGACCCAGAGAGAGCCTGCCCAGGGTCCCCACTGGTAAGCCAGCTGGAGACCAAAACCCTACGCTGTATGCTTTTGCTATTGGTAGAGATGACCTTTCCCTTGGCCAGTTTCTTGTCAGTAATGTAGTGCACCTTGTGGCCTGCTCACTCACATGTATGGTGGCCACTGGCATGAGAATTTAGGGTGCTTGAATCCCAGCTAAGTGTGGAGCTTCTTCTGGACTCAAACAACCAATGCCAATCCCATTGTTGAAGGTTGCCTTAAATAATGCTCATTATACATACTCCAAAAGAAATACTTCTTGGGTTAATTTGATGCTGTGAATGTTGGTAAATTGCTGGTCATTTCTGCTGAAGTGGCTTCCTGAGGTAGTAGAGAGAACATTAACTTTTTGTCATTAGAGGACCCTGGGTTCCAATAGTACCTCCAATAGTCCTACCTCTGTGACCCCCTCTGCCTCAGGTTTCTGATGTGACCCTGGACAGAGTTAGAATGTCAGCTCCTTGGGGGCGACAGCGGCTCATACTTAGTAAGAAGTGGGGTGTCTGGGTGTATCTGTCTTTCTGTCTCTTAGTCTGTTCTTATTTCCGTGTGTCTGTATCTTTGTATCTGTGTCTCTGTGTGTCTCTCCTCTCTTTCTCCAAATTTGCATTAGCTTGGAAACAGAATTTATACAACATCAATTGGCCTTCATGTTATAGAACTTTAGAGGTAGAAGATACTTTTAGAACAGCGATTCTCAAACTTTTGATCTTGGGACCCCTTTAACTCTTAAAAAATCGAGGACTCCTATCCATTTTTACCATATCAGAAAGTGACAAAATTTATAAATATTTATTCATTTGAAATAACAAACCTATTACATGTTGACATAAATAACATATTTTTAGAAAAAAATAAATATATTTTCCAAAACAACAACAACCAAAAAGTAGAGTGGCATTGTTTACTTATTGCAAAAAGAGATTTACAGATCTCTTTGTCTTGCTCAGCAGAAGACAAGTAGATTCTCGCATCTGTTTCTTACTTAATCTGTTGAGATTTTCTTGTTTTTGTTAAATTATATGAAGACAATTCAGCCTCATAAATAGAAAGTTGAAAAATGGTGAAGTATTTAAAATATTTTGACCTTGAGACCCCACAGACCATACTTGGATAACAGCTGCATTATATGGTCAATTCAAGTGATGTAATTTTTTAGTTTTCTTTTTTTTTTTTCCTCACCCTTCTACTTGGTAGGGGAATGGGGGTGGGGCTGGGGGGAAGAAACTATGACTGTAACAGGAAACATCTATGGTGAATTGCCAATGGTGACTAAATAAGGAAGTGGTTGGACTAGGTGACCTCTGAGGTCTTAGATCAATGATCTTATAATCCTGTGAATGAGACAAAGTCAAGGACACTTTTGTATTGCACTGATTTCCCTCCTTTTTGGTGGTTTGTCTTGGGTGCTGGGATGGAGCACCAGACTTGGGCATGTGAAGAATTCGGTTCATATCCTTCCTTTGATTTTTCTCTTCTGGGTGACCACAGGTCAGGTAAATCTCTTGGCCTCTCTGACTGAGACTCACTTTTCTTATATGGAAACTGGCAATAGCAGCAGAGAAGTTAGCTCCCTTACTTACCAGTGTTGAAAACCCTAATGGTCCCAGAGAAGTTGAAGTTGTTGGATGTTATTCATTTTATCATTCACCTCTGTGAGTATCAGTTTTCTGATTAGCAAAGTGAGGGATTTAAACTAATTTATCTCTTAGATCCTTTCCAGTGCTAAATTCTATGATCCAGTGACAAGAGATACATATATTCTTTAATTTTGCTTTTATTCAGTTGTTTTCCCCTAAATCTCTTATCAGGAAGACATTCTGTACCAGAGCAAGGACTGAATGCAAAATAATTTCATTTTGGGGTTTGGTTTTTTTTTTTTTAAAGTGGTAATTTTTTACCAGGAGACAGCAAACTGATTTGAAAACTTGAAACCTCCCAATCTTAACCATTTTACAATCTCCAAAGGTCAGCATGACCTACCAGAGGGTGGGGGGTAAGAAGGGTGAGGCTGAAAAGCTTGGAGATCTGCCATTCCAGTCTTTGGCAGGCTGGAATACCAGACATTCAGTTAACATTTGTGGGGTGGTTTTTTTTCCCTCTTTTGATTTTTCTTTTCCTGCAGGAAACCTGTTATTATTTCAAAAATTTCATTACCATGTGCCAGCAAATAATTGCCGGTGTAGACTGGCCAACCATTCTTGCCAGTAGACAGGCTACCCAGAAACAGCTAACTGGAGGTGGGGCCTCAGTAACCCCTTTTTGGATTGGTCATTGGTGAGCTTTCCAAGCCTTCAAAGTGGAACGCCGATTCAGAATTCAGACATCAGGTGGAAGTCTTGAGGAGAAAAAGAGGAAAGCTGCCCAGAGAATGGCACCATTTTCCTTTCCCTCAGTATATATCTCTCTGGTTTTGAATGCTCACAGCATTAATACTGGATGTGTCCGAATTTCATAGTTGGAAGGCACTTCCAAGGGCATCAAGACCACCCCTGAATAAGGATTCGTATTAGCATGTAATTAGAGCTGGAAGGATGTCCATTAGATTTTGATTGAATTCAGTCTCCTCGTTTTTTCAGATGGGGATGCTAAGACAATGATTTTAAATGACTTGGCCCTGAGTTACTTGGCCAACAGGGTCTAAGGAACCAAAGAGACCTAAGAGGTCATCTGCCAGTTCTTCGTAAGCTGTGGGTCGCGAATGGAAGAAGTTTAAGAAATCCTGAATTCTAGTCCATTGCTCTCATTTTACAAGATGAGTAAAACTTACCCGGCAAGGGTAAGGTGGCCTCCCCAAAACCAGATGGGTTATAAGGAAACAATATGGGATCAGGTCTCATCGAGGATCTTAGCAAGCCATTTAAACTGCCCCAAGACTCATTTGCTTACTGAGAGAGACCACTGTGGTTAGTGGGAAAGAGCCCCAGGATTTGGAAGACACCTGGGTTTGATACCTGCTACTCACTTTGGGTGAGCCCCTTTAATCTCTGAGCCTCTTGTTTTGCTAATCTGTAAGATGAGGATAATGAAGTGTATGGCACTTGCCACAGAGTAGTTGTGAGGACCCAAAGGAAGCCATTATCAGTATTATGCCAAAGTTGGAGACTGGGTTTGGTTTCTGAGGATGTGGTTTCAAATCACATTGGCTATTTACTGGGCGTGACCTTGCCCAAGTTACTCAGCCTGGGCTACTCTTCAGCTGAAAAATAAGGGCCTCCATGATGCCATTCCCTGCGAGATCCATGATGCTGGATAATGGCATGTACAAAGTGTTTGGTAAAGCTTGCATCACTGCATAATTTTCAGTCAATATATTTTTTTTATTACCGTAAAACATGTTGGTAAAACAGGGATAATATTTATATTGTTTTCCTCAGAGGGTTTATTGTGAGGAGAGAACTTTGTAAACCTGAATATTTAAAAAAAAAAAAAGATTAACTGGAAAAACATTGCCGATAAGATCACTGGGCGCCATCATTCAGTGTATGTGAATGTGTGTGCGGCCCTAGGGCCATAGAAAGCCTGGTCTGTGGCCTAATTGTTTATTTTGTTCTACAGAAGAGATTGATTACTTGTAGATAAAATGATATAATTTGATTCTCTTGTCATGTACCTCCATCCCGTCCTGTCCTGTTCCATCCAGTAAAATGCAAATTCCCTTGAGTTCTGAACTGTCTCACATTTTTTTCATTTGAATCTCCCAGGGCTTAGCTAGGGGGGCCTAGCACGCAGTATGTGCTTAATCAGTGTGTGGCATGGGACAGGTGTATGAGGCACCCAAATTGTAGCAAGTCAGAAGGGAAGGTGATGGAGAAGGGTAAACTGAGGCATTGACACCCCGTCATGCTGTCAGGTTCCTGACATTCTTTAAACTGTCCATTGAGACTTAAAAGTTTTCCTTGGCAAAGGGAGCCTATTAAGCCCATTTGTTCCATCAATCAGAGAAAATGAGACATCAGATAAAAAAGGAGGGGGTGGGAAAAGGTGATTTCTACTGACCCTCCAAGCTCAAATGGTTTTTGTTCTATGAAAATTTGCTTCCAGGAAATTTAAAAGCTGCCTTCCATTCTGCAAGCACTAATCATAACTTTAGAATATGCTTTTACTGTTTTTGTTACAAAATGCTGAAATTTGAACCACTACCATGTTTTAGCAAGAAAATTGTAAGAACTTGGCAGAAAAAGTAAGTGCATTTAATGTGCAAAAGAAATGACACTCATTTGGAGTCAGAGGTCTTGGGTTAAAATCCCAGTTTTGCCCCCTTAATTGCATGCACTTGGACAAGGCACTTTTATCTTGCTGGCCTCAATTTCCTCCTCTGTAAAATGATGGGATCAGACCAGATGCCCCCCATAGTCCCTTCTTGAGCCAATAACTCTGTGATCCTAAAGGGACTTCACATCAGGGCAAAGTTAGGCTACAGATATCATGATTCCATCATGGTAGTCATGGGATGCAGTAAAGATGTTGACAGTCCTCCATTGAGCTACAGGACTCTGATTATAACAGCCCTGCTTTCAAAACTGTAGCTGATTTATGAGAGACAGAGAGAAACAGAGAGGTTTCATGTATCAGTTTTGTGTATCACTTAATGTTTTTTTGCTACCTCCTTCAGCTTTTACTACACCTCCAAATTACCTTGTATCTATTTTTTAATCAACTTCCAGTTATCTCCTTTGAAGAATGTAAGAGTGTTGAGGGCAGGGACTTTTGAAACTTTTGTCTTTGCATCCCTGGTCCCAGATGGAGTGACTTGTAAATCATCATCATTGTTGCTAACATTTCTAAAGCGTTTTAAAGTTTACAGGGTGTTTTCTCCATAGATTATTTTTATTGAATTCTCTCCACAACCTTGGGAGATAGCTACTGTTATTTTCCCCATTTTTACAATTGAGGAAATGGAAGCAGAGAGAGAACAAATGGTCTACTGAGGCTTATGCAAGTAGCAAGCGTCTGAGGGCAGGAATCTATCTCAGGTCTTTTTGAGTACCTGTCCATTCAGCCATCCAGCTTTCCCCATTGAACAACTAATTAGTCAAAACAGATTTAGTAAGTACCTACTGTGTGTTGAGAATTATTCGAGTTACTTATTGGGAAGACATCATGTTAGGCACTAGATGAATGCTTATTGCCTGATTGGATTGATAAGCCAGATATTCAAGTATCGTCACTGTAAACTATCCATGTCTCCTGACATCAAGGGCCAGAAATGAGTCTGACCTCATGGGTGGTAAATTCAGTCCATCACCTGATAAACTGAAGGGCGTTTGCATTTCAGCAACTTGTCTGTAAATTAATAGTTCATGTGTCCTGTTTTTGATAATAATTTGAAAGTCACTTTCCTTTGATATCAGTTTCCCTGCCTGGAAAAAGAAAAGCAGAATATCAAACCTGGAATTCTCTAGAGAGCGTTTAGTCCAAACCCTTCTTTTTCAGATGAAGAGACTGAGGAATGGAGAGATTACCAGCCATTTAGTTGCAGGGTGAGGTCACCTGGTAAATGTACTGTTTTCATGATTTTAGACTGCCTTCCTTTCCCACCGATGGAAGTTCCCTTATTCATTGGGAAACAGCATTTAATTATTTTTCCAGTTTTACTCATTTGTCCTCTTGGTTTCAGTCAGGAAAAGAAAATTTAACTCGTGTAAAACCTTATTCACTACTTATGCCTAAGAAATAATGGGAATTCAGACGTACAGTCACAATCCTCAAATGATTCAGAGCATTAACATTTAAGGTACACTCTATTCCTATTGTGACTTACAATTTTTCATTAACTTCATTTTATTTATGAGTAAAATGCAGAACAGCTCAGGTGAGGTACTGCCAATAGGACATTTAGAGAAGATCATTCTCGCCCTCATGGGGTCTCACCCACAACTTGTCAGTTGAGCCTTGCGCTGGGCTGCTGATGTGAGGTATATGCCAAGTTCCAGAAGCCTTTGCCACTCCCTTTTCCTTCAAAGCATCTTCAGCTCAGTTGTGGACAGTGTCACATGGCTAGTGAATTCTCCTTAATTATGCTGGCTCATCTTATGCCACCTGCATGCCCATGCTGTGCTCCCCTCCTCCATCCCCCCAATATCCCCTCCCCCATCTGTTCTCCTTTCAGATTTTCTTCCCTCCATTCTGCACATAGCTTTCAAGTACCAACTGATTCACACATTGTCTTCTCCCTGAGAAAGGGAAAAGGGAATAAACATTTATCAGGTGCCTGCTGTATGCCAGTCAATATGGTAATACTTTACATTATCTCATTTGATTCTCCCCTGCACTGTATGTATATATGTATGTGTGTATACATATATATATATTTGAAATAATGAAATGATATTAATTTTATATCTGTGTGTTCTAAATCTATAATCAAGGGCTAGAAAACCAAGGGTGGGGATGTAATTTTTGAAATAATGTGTGTTTGTATGTTCGTGTGTGTGTATAAATGTATATATCTCTGTATATACACACAGAGATATCCATATAATATATACATATATAGTGTGTGTGTGTGTGTGTGTGTGTGTGTAAAAGCCAGAAAGCCAAGAGTGTAGAAGCTTGGCCTCTCACAACACACAGCACTGGTTTCCATATACCACGTGGAATCTCTCTCTCTCTCGGCTCCACTCCCATGCTGCTGTAGAAAGACCTGCTCGTTGGTCCCTTGGTGCATTCCTTGTGAGCTGTCCCCAACCCTCTTGGGTGGCCTGGAGCTCACTTAAGTCACATTCACCACTTGCACTTTAAAAGTTGTAAAAGTATTCACTGTCACTTTGCTTAGACCTGCTTTACCCCCTCCCTACCAGCATGGGATAGACTGGGCCTCCCAAGGACATCTGGCAGCATCCAGCCTCTAACCAGGAAGTTGAAAGATGATAGTGTTGTGAACCGAGCCAGGTTCTAGATTCAGATTCTGCTGCTTGTTTCACCCCGTCAATGATCCTTCTCTGTCCATTCTGCCAGCACTAGAATGTAGTGGCCTCTGATAGGAAATATCCCTCGTTTATACCCTGCTTATGCCCAGTTATGTCCCTTGTATGCAGGGCATTTGGGGAAGTGTCTGGTCTCTGCAAGGAGAGATTCGGGAATGGTGCCTCTTTATTTTTGCTTCTTCTGCCGCATGGAGCATAGCACTTTATACAAAGAATGTGCTTATTAGAATATGTGATGAATGAGTAAGCTATTGTTCTTCTTAAGAAAATCACAGATTAATAGTGGGGATTAGACACAAACAGAAATAACCATAATGCAACTTTGAATACGGCCAATCCCACACTCATATTATTTTTATATTTTCATATTGTTCTCATTGTCACATGGCGGTGATCTTCAACTCACCCTGATGGATATCTTCTTGCTGGGTTGGGTTTTGTTTGTTTTGTTTTTTTTAACCATCTGATAGAAAAGCTAGATTGCTTATCACTCCTCCAATATTAACAGAAATCAGAACCTGCCAGTAGGCCTTGGTCTTGGATTGTAAATCAGAGATTTGGGGCTTTAGAGGTTATGTAGCCTGGCACCCTCCATTTAGAGAAACTGAGCCACGGATGCGTTAAATCACTTGTCCAAGGTCACACACACACAGCCAGTAAATTGCAGCCAGGTATGAACCCGGGTCCCCTGACTTCAGATACAGCTCTTACCCCATTTTACTCATCTCTGTAGAAGGCTGTGTGTGTGTGTGTGTGTGTCAACTCCAGTAAAACATTTTTCCAGGAATATCTGTTTTGTTCATGAAATATATGTTATGTCTTCTGACATTCTGACAATGATTGGTACTCGGGGTTCTGAGTACACTAAGTGACTCCTATAATTACAGTGGCAATTTTTAAATGACTGCATGTCTTTCTTTATTGAGAAAACCTTTTCTTTGAATTTCACAAAGTACAATGATGGGATTTGAAGTTCAAATCCCTTTAGTATGTAGCATATTTTCAGTTTTATTAATAACCTCTTCTAAAGTTATTCCCTTGAACTCTTTCTTTATAACAAAAAAAATGCACTTAAGCAAATCAGATTAACAAAATGACTAAGCTGGTGCCTAGAAACATCATACAGTGGAAGGTCAGAGGACCTGGGTTCAGATTCTGTCTCATGCTTCCTACCTCCCTCCATGACTTTAAGATAGCAAATGTGGGCTTCAGTTTCCTCTTTTGTAAACTAAGAGATTTGGATTAGATGCCTCTTGAGGCCCCTGCTTGTACTAGGTCAGCTGCCCCAATGTCTGTCACCTTTTGCACCCATAGCCCCACACCTCCATATTAAGAGAAGGAAAGTCTTTTTTTTGTGGACTCTTCCCTCAGACCACAGTTGGTCGTGATTTTGAGCTCAACCACTTTTCAGCATTTTCATTTACGTTATTTTAGTGACCGTTTACTCCCTTTTTCTGGTTCTACTTACTTCATACAAGACTTTCTGTGTTTCTCTGAATTCCTCATAACTCCCATTTCTTAAAGCACAATATCACTCTTCACCACTAAATGTGTTTATAAAAAGTAGACAGCAAGATTCTTAGTTGTGACAGAAGTCTGACTTGTCCATGAATGTGGAATTCTTTATACATTTCCTAGGTGTTTCATAAAGCATTATTGTATGATTGGGAATCTTTGAGACTTTCATGATGTTCTGTGTGTGCTGAGCTTGGGATATACTCCCAGGGCTTAGAATCTCTCCAGTGTGTGCCTCTTTGAACTCCATTTAGAAGAGGGGAGCCGCAGATGAAATGCTTAGTGTTAACGTCCTGGGGAGGAAATTTTCCCTGTCAATGAGGAGAGTCTGAGTATTCAGGCATTTTAAAATGGAATAGCTGTATTAGCTATTCAAGTTAAGGTAATGCATTTGTTTATTTTACTGCAGAATATTAGCAAGTGACTTTTACTTAATATTTAAAGTTTGCCAAGGATCTCACATCATTTATTTCATTTGCCTCTCACAACAACCCATGGGCTAGGCAATACAGGATTTTAGGGTTTTTTGAGGGGAGTGGGTGGGGTGCGGAGGAGACCACCAGGTCCAGACCTGTGATTTAATTGGGAAAGGGACTTAGTAAAGAAACTCCCTCTGCCTTTGTAGGTAGGCACCGGCCCTCAACTTGGGCCTTGGTTATCCAGAGCATTGAGAGGTATAATACTGACTGTCAGTGGTCAGATTTGAACCCAGGTATAAGGTCCAGCTGCTCAGATAGACAGAACTTAATTTTTGGGATGGGTGAACCAAGACAAACCCTCTTCTCCACTAGTTCACATTAATTCTTATTATCCATATTTAAAAGTGGGTAAGTTAAAATTCAGAGAAGTTAATGTCTTATCTGGGGTCACACAGCTAGTTTAGTGCCCAAGAACTGTTTGAAACCCAAGGCTTTCTGCCTCTGGATGCTTGCAGGCTACGTTGAAGGAATGACACTGAATTTAATTTTTGCAGAGAGCTGCCTCCAAGAGAGTCCTATTCTCCTCTGTACTGTGATTTTGAAAGGGACAGTGACTGTGCCTTGAAATCACACTCTTGGTTTGTCCGACTCAGAAATTTCTTTCTAATGCCTTAGTCCTGGGTTTCTTGGGCTACTGTGTTGCTAAGGAACCCATTATATTGTATTACCAAGTTTCCTTGGTGAAGTGATGGCTTCTTGGGATTCTCATACCCCAGCCAAGCTGTTAATCAAAGCTCTGGAGGGGAAGTGTAGAGAGACTTTCCTTGATTCACCTAATTTTTCATCCATAAAAAGCACAATCTGGGTATTTTTGTCCTGATATTCAGAACTGTGTCTGTATTTGATACCACATTATGACCTTCAGGAAGTAGCAGTGGGGAAAGGGCGGGAGAGGGGATTTTCAAAGGCAAGCTGATTTTATTTGTCTGTTTTACATTATAGTGGTTTAGGCATGAATTGATGTGATCCTGCTATTCTCTCTGGAGGCTTGTGGTCCTCCCCAAGAGTTACTGGTTTTGTTTGCTTGTTTGTTTTTAAATTGGAGGAGGTGGTGGTGGTGGTGGTGGTGGTATTAATTGCTTTCTAACATCTAGAAAAGCATTTCTGGATTGAAATGAGGAATGACAAATTGTATGAAATTATTGGTCATTGGGAATAAATCCTTTTTTTTGTTGTTGTTAATTTATATATATATATATCTATACACACACACAAGGAAGACCAAAGTCTGGTCAACAGGCATTTATTATGGACTCACAATGTGCCAGATACTGTACTGAGTAAGTATTAGTTAGTCTCTATCATCAACTGAATAGAGGCAGCACTGTGGGGCAGTGTAAAGAAATGTGTATTTGGAACCAGGGGCCTGTGTTCAAAATGTGACTCTTCTATTGACTTTGTAAGTGACCTTAGGCAAGTCATTTTAATCTGTTTGGGCCTCAGTTGAACCCATTTGTCATTGGAGGTGGTGGTGAGGAGTCATCTGGTCCATTATATACTTGAAAAAGGTTTCACTGTCAAGCAGTCAGTCACACTAGGCGGATGGGGCCACTACCTCCCAAGGCTCTCCTTTCCCCTTTTCACTTGCTATAATTATTAGAAAGTGACTTATCCCAAGTCTAAACATGGGTCTCTGCTGCTGTACCTTATGGCTTGTGATTCTCTCAAGGGTCTGACACCTGATAGCCACACCTCCCCACCCCTGTCTCCTCAATCTGTTTTCCAGGCTCTTGTCCTGTGGCCCATAGACAGGCAAAAGGCTTATTCATAGCTGGTCCCTCTTCATCTGACTCGAGAGTTTAGGGGGCAGGTTCTTTCTGGTGACTCCCCTGCTCTCAGACTGTCTTAGTTGGCAAATAAAGGTGACCCCTCAAAGCGCATGGAACCTTGCAGAAAGGGGACAGGGGGGTCTAGTTTCTTTGTCTTTACTTCTGTCCATGCACAGTGCCTGGCACACAGTAGGCATTTAACAAACAACACTTGTTGATTGATTGAATGCTGACAGGAGAAACATTTGCTACCTTATCCACATTCCCTTAGTACTTCATTTTTACAGAATAATTGCTTTCTCTACTTTAAATGATGTCAACATGGTCCAAGGCTTGTTTAAACAGAAAGCTGGTCAGCTAGAATAAAATGTTGGCCAAGGCTAGCTATTTTTTTTCATGAATAGAGAGAATTGTTTCTTTCAAATACATTTTTGATCCATTTGCATTTATTTATTTATTCATTCATTCATTTATTTATTTATTGCGGCATCGTTTGATTTGCTGGTGTGTAAAGATATCAGCCATTACGATATTCAGCCATTTGGGACAGACTGAGGCAGCTGGCACCTCCCTGACATTGGACTTTGTATGAGTATTCCAGAGGCTGGATGCTGGCCCAGCGAGGGCCCCCTTCAGACAAGCCACAGCCTCCAAAAGGAGAGGCTCCGGGTGGAGTTTTTCCATCCGAGCCTTGGCTGCCAGCCAAGCCCAGGGAGAGGTGACTTTGCTGGGCTTTTGTAACTGGAGACCAGGATGGGAGACTGGGGATTGGCCAGAAGGGCTGCTAGACCCAGGTTATGCTGAGCTGCCCACCATTCCGCGACTGCAGGGGGCTTGGGACAATCTCGGCATTGATGAGCCGCTGATTGGCAAGCATGGGATGGGTCCCAGCCGCCTTGGCATACCTGTTCTGTGGAATTTGGAGCTGGGTGTGCTTTTCATGTATGTTTAAGACTTTGTGGTCCCTCTGGTAAGACCTGGGGGAAATGCATTTTACTCTATGCCAAGTTTCCAGGGCATTCCTGTACTGAAAACCTTGAGCTCCTGGAAGTCCAGTTCAGCTTTCCTCTCTCTCCCCACATTCCAGTGCCTCCTCCCACCCCCAGCCGCAGTCACTGTGTATTTATTTTATATTTGTATGTATGTTTTCTCCCTTGATGGAATGCAGGGACCTTGAAGTCAAGGACTCTTTGATTTTGCATCCACAAAGTCTCAACATGTGATGGTTGGATGGGACTTCAGTGACAGTCTAATCCAATTTGCACTCAAAAGGTATCTGTTCTCCCCCTCCCCTTTTATTTTATTTTATTGCTTTTTGGAGGGGGGAAGGCAGGGCAATTGGGGTTACATGACTTGCCCAAGATCACAGGGCTAGTAAGTGTTAAGTGTCTGAGGCCGGATTTGAACTCAGATCCTCCTGACTCCAGGGCTGGTGCTCTATTCACTGTGCCACCTGGGCGCCCCTGCCCTTTTATTTTTTACACATGTGAGCCAGTTCATTCTCACTGTTAATGTTTTACATGGAACATTCCAATAAATACACTCAGGATTGCACCTACCTGAAGGAACATGTGAGAGGTTCAAATAAACAAGGGGCACAAACCCTAATTTCTTTTTCTTGCTCTTGTCTTAGTCCCATATGGCAGCGAACCCCTGGTTCTTATCTTCATGTCCAACCCTATCTGGGTCTGCATGGCCACCTCGTCTTCAAAAAAATACATAACATCCCCATTGCCTAGCAAGGTGCCTGCCACACAGTAGACACAAAATAAATACTTATTGATTGAAAACACTAGTCTTTGATCTGCTTCAGCCTCTGCCAACTTATGCAATGCCTCCACCCAAGTTGTGACTTATACCTGTTCAGTAATAAAAGTGATAACTATGGAAAGTAGCATTTATGTGCTTATGTCTGGTAGTGTGATTTACGCATGTTATCTTACCCGGTCCTCACAGCAACTCTGTCAGGCTGGGGCTTGTTATTCCCATTTTACAGATGAGGAAATTGAGGGCAAGAGAGCTTAAGCGATTTACCCAGGATCACACAGCTATTGAGGGTTTGGGGCAGAATCGAACCCATTTCCTCCCACCCCACATTCAGTAATCTAAGTCAAATTCTCATCGTCTGTTGTTGGTTACACTAGACTAAGATTCCCCCAAACTGGCTTCAGATCTCAACCTTGTGATTTTACTACCTAGCCTTGGTGTACTACCTTACAAGTGTAAAGGAATATTCACTTTTGTTGTTGTTTACTTGTTTTCCAGTCACTTCTGACTCTCTGTGACTCTGTTTGGGGTTTTCTTGGCTAAGATGCTGAAGTTTTTTGCCATTTCCTTCTCCAATTCTTTTGACAGATGAAGAAACTGAGGCACACCAGGTTAAGTGACTTGCCCAGTGTCACACAGCTAGCATGTGTCTGAGGTTGGATTTGAATTTGGGAAGATGAGTCTTCCTGACTCCAGGTCTGGTGCTCTATGCCCTGTGGTGCCATCTAGCCGCCTTCTTCATTTAAAGAATCCTTCATTAATAATGTCCCATGTCTAAAGATAATACCTTGAACTGTTGGTTCATCTTAGCCCATTTAACAATAAATCTTATTGATTTTAATGATTGAAAAAATATTGTCAATGTGTACCCATACCTCTCTTTGTCAGTTTATAAGATAGTTTAGAGATATGGCCTGCATGTAGGGATGTGTGTGAGTTCACTTTCTGGGAAGGTGCGTTGTGGTCCATTTATGTTTAGGTTTTGAGAAATGAGAAAGCATAGCAATTCAGTAGGACCCAACAATACTTTTTCTTTTGGTTTTCCAACTTACATGTGATGTGACCACTGAATGTTTTTTGAACTTGGAGATCACATTAGTGAGCCATTGAGAGACAGAGAATCCTTCCATTCCAGATCTGCAAGCTTTTTTCACTCTAGAACTCAGAACATCCTCATCATGTGGTCCTGAGTTCAGTTCCTTTTTTTGCAGCATGACATAGGCTTTGTGCTTGGTGCTGGGATACAGCATTCTATTTGGTTCCTTTCTAGGATCCAGACCTGAGTTTTTTCTCCATTTCACAAGAATTCTCCCTTTCCTTTTGTCTTTGGGCGCTATCTGGTCCCTTAGAGACAGGGAAAAAGCAGATGATTATAACAGCTTTCATATGCTCTCCATTGCTTGTCTTAGGATCTTCTAGCTTACTGGGCCACTGTGGTTTATTGATAAAGTTTCCCAAGAATTTTTGCATCCATTATCTCTGTTGATTTTGGCAAGAGTTCTCTTTGGCTGATTGGAGTTCTTTCAGGCTGATGTTATCATTTGGCTAGGGAATTAACCCTTAAGAAACTATGTAGCTGGTCTTCCCTTGCCAAGTGGTGTCTTTCTGCTTAATGCTTTAGTTCTCAAACTTTTCAGTTTCAAGACTCCATTATATTCTTAAAATGATTAAGGACCCCATACTCCCAAAGAGTTTTTGTTTAGGTTGGTTATATCTACCAATATTTAGCGTATTAGAAATTAAAGCATGTTAGTATTATAATGACCCCAGGCATCCCCCAAAAAGGGTTTTGGGGATCCCAAGGGTCCCTGGACCACACTTTGAGAACCACTGGTTTAAAGGATTTAGCTAATAACGTCTTTGTAGACTTTTTTCTCTCTGAAATAGTAGGTTGTTCTAATAAATAGGGATCTCCTGTTTCCCCAAGCATATTTTTTGGGGGGGACGGGATGGGGTGAGGCTCTTTGAACTTGGATTTATATGGGACTTTCCAGTACAGCGAGATGGGTTAGCATATAGACACTGCATTTCTAGACGTGAGAGGAGCCAGTGTTTGCCCAGACTACAAACATCTCCCTTCATCTGGGATATTTGAGGAAGGAGTGCTTTTAGAAGGGCCAGAGCTGGCGAGGAGGGTAGGGCAGCAAAGAAGGAAAGGTCTGTCATAACAGCACGGCTTTGTGCCCTGGGACAGAGCGCAGTCTGAGGGTTTCAGCCTCACCCACCTGGCTTGTCAGTGTCCCTTCTTTTCATCTTGTTATGAAGTGAATGATGCTTCAGAGTTTACTCCAGGGACCTGTGATTTTTGTCAGGTACCAGAGAGACAGAGACAGAGAACATCTTCTGTCTCCTGTGTGTGCTTGTGCACGCACACACAAACACACTCATGACTCAAGGGAATTGTTACTTTGCCAAATGTTGTACAGCTTATAACTGTCAAGGCTGGAATTTGTCCCCAGGCTGAGCTGTAACTAAGGGGGGATGACTGAACTTCGGTGCAGGGCACACTCTCTCACATGCCATCCTCACACCTCACAGTACGTGGTCAGCAGACTGACAGCCCACACTCTTGTTGCCTTAGTCAAGGCTGGTGTCCCTGAGCTCCGTTACTGTGGTGCTTCCTCCCTCCCCCTCCATGCTCGGGTTCTTGCCCATCTCACTTCTCCTGAGTATTGTGGTGCCCGTGATATGCCAGGCTTTGCCCTGGCATATCGATCTGCTTCACTATCTGTCTACATCCTGCCTGGAATAGGTACTGTGAGAGTCTCCCCTTTGCTGTGGAGCAGAGATGTTCATGGCTTCCTGTTCTGCTGGCACCCTTGTTTCCTTGTGCCCCAAGGGTAGAGACCCCAGCCTAACCCCACTCCCACCTGAAATTGCTGCCGGAGCCACAGTTCTTGGCCATGACTGAGCCCAGGTTCCAGGCGTAGCATTCTTTTCCTTTGGGAGGTGATCTTTACATTAGCCTTCCTGTGGATTGGGGCTCCTGAGGGCATCAGACCTGAACTTGAGGGACAAAGCTCGGCTCAGATACATCTCTGGAAACCTTTGTTTATTCAGCCCTGACACAGAGGATGTGGGTAACTGAGAGGCTAGATCAGGACCCACTGGCCGAGCTGCTGCACTCTTCCAGAAGAAAGGACAATCTTCAATCAAGCATATAAGCATCTCATTTTGAAGTCAGGCCGGTGTGGGAGAGAGCTTGCCAGACATGGTGTTCATATGCTATTTTGGGGTTGGGGGTAGAAAGGGAGGCTCTCCTGTGTGATAAGCTACATTCTTTCATTCATTCATTTTCTCCATCTTTCTTTGAAAGCTGATACATGATATCCTTAGAAAGAACAGGTGAGTAACCTGATCTGGAGACCCCTTCACTCCACCACACCCTACATTTTTCTTCCTTTTTATCATCCCTTCCAAACTGTCAAATGGTTTTTAGTTACTCCGTCAGCATCAAAGAAGGGAACTCGCACATACTTCCCATCACGTTTCCCTTCTACCTACTTTCAGATGATTTGGGGGTCCCAACTCAATGTTCACAGCTTCTTAGAAAGCTGTTGGGAACCACTGAGTCGTGACCATGGGACAAAGGTACTTTTGTCCCAGGTCTGTCCCCCAGTCTCATTCTCTTCGCTGTGTACTAAAAGGAATGCTGATGTTTGCCGAGGGGATGGCTGGACTCACTGTCCAAACAGATCTCTGTTTGCCAACAGGGAGCATATTGGCGGCTCTGGGGAGGCACCCTGTCATCGTCTGAATAGCTTCTCTTGTGCTTAGATTTTTCTGACTCAAAGGAAGAGAGAAATAGAGAAATATTTCTTTGAGATTCCAGCTTTCCCTGTAGCATCTACCATCATGTCAGACCTTTAGAAACTGAGCTTGCCCCAGAGACAGCCTTAGAGAGAGGAAGGTGCTTGGGCTGGGAAGGGACAAGGGAGGCCTAGGAAATGGGATAAAGGAGTGGCCCTACTGAAATGCCTGGGTCCCAGCCCCTGGTTGCCATGTTTTATAAACAAAACAGCCCTGTTTTGTAAATAGAGAAACTTGTGGGGATATTCCTGGTTGCTCCAGAGGAAATGAAATCTGTTAAGGTGGTAATTCTTGGTTCATTTGTGTTTACCAAAGGTGTGTGTTTGGGTAAGGAGGTCAACACAGTCCTGATATGTTACTAAATGGATGATGTAGAAAGTCATTCCACCCAAATCTTGCCTTTCATCTAAGATGCTTTCATTGAGATGGAGTCAGGAATCCTAAGTTTGTGTCTAGCTTTGAAGAGGAATGAACTCATTCTGTGATGTCCCCAAAGACTGGAAGTAAAGTGTCATTTTGTGTCGCCATTTTAGGAACACAATATAATCACTTTTGAGCAGGAAGTTCCAACTCCCTCACTTTACAGATGAGATCCAAAGCAGTCAAATGATTAGCCCAAGGTCACCCAGCCAGTAACAGCAAAAGGAGTGATCTGAATTCAGGTCCTTCAGCTCAGCCCTTTTCCCAAAGATTTTGCCTATTCCACAGTCTCAGACAGGTTATACACAAATGAACTGGATATTTCCTCATCTGCAGATTGGGTGGAATTAGATTCTTAATTTAAGGACCTCTTCTCCCCCAGACCAGTACAGCTAGTTCTGTGGACAGCAGGGAAGACCTTCTTAGAGGGCCCAGGAGGCTTGTGGCTTGCCTCATTATACACTTCATCAAGGGGGTAGCGCATCCAGCACCTGAACCATAGAGAGCCATTGCCATATAGAAAGAGATAGAAAGGATCGGGGAGATTTTCTACTCCACACTCTTCACTTTACGTACGAGGAATCTTGTAGGTAGGAGAGAAATGGAATTAACCAGGGCCACACCAGTCAGAGAAATAGAATTAGGATCTGAATTCATGTTCCACAACAACCAAGAAACATTAATTTAAAAAATAACATAAATACAAATAAGTAAAAGAAGCATTAATTAAGGCTCAGTTAGGTGTCAGGGACTGTGCTGGGGGTTATAGGTATAATGCAGAAACAAAAGCAAAGGCAGCCGCAGTCCTCGGAGAGCTTAGAGTCTAGCTGGGATATAGGTAGATACAAGTGAATTCCAGATCATTGGTAGGGTGGGCAGAGGGAGAGGCCTAGCCCTTGGGAGACTGGAAAAAGAGATCGATTTCCGGGATCAAATGTAACCTTGGGTTAAATTACTTGCTTAACTTTTCTGGACTTCAGTTTCTGACTATGTAAAATGAAAAGTTTAAACACTGCATGGTTTCTGAGAGCCCTTCTAAGCTCTAAATTTGTGCTGTTGTGAACATTAAAAAAAAAAACACAAAAATTGCTGATTTGGGTTTGTTTGCCTGATATGCTTAAAATGGAAACACTGGAAATCACAGTCTAGTGGAGTTTGGATAAAAATATCCATTCTCCAGGCACCTTTTATTCTCCTTGAACCCTTCATTGAAGACAGAGGCCTCTGGACTGAATGACTGCACCATCTTTGAAGCCCGAGTTATTTCAGTTGAGATTAGACTTTAATGTCTCCTTGGCTTCTGGAGACCTGTTTGCCTTGTAAAGTGTCAGTTTGCAAAACATAGCCGCCTCTCTTTCTCCAGTCCACAAGGAGGTTTCACGAGCCCAGAGGCTTTTCTTGTCGCAGAATTATAAAACTTGTGAACTGCCTCGAAGTTCTCAAGTCAGCAGTGGCTTCTTAAATCCCTACTGTGTGCCAGGATTACTTACGGTGCCATAATTGCAGTACCTACCATGTGCCCGTATTATTGAAATAGAATGCTAGATGCCATAATTGGAATACCTACTGTGTGCTAGTATTGCTTATGGTGCCATAATTGCAGTACCTACTGTGTGCTAGTATTATTTAATTACGGTGCCATAATTACAGTACCTACTATGTGCCCGTATTATTTAAATATAATGCTAGAGGCCATAATTGCAATACCTACTGTGTGCTAGTATTGCTTACGGTACCATAATTGCAATACCTACCGTGTGGTCTTATTACTTAATTACATTGCTTAACTCTGTGTTAAGCACTTAAAACACTAATAACAAAGAAAGTAAAAAACAAAGTTCCTGCCCCCTGGGAGCTCACTTTCTAATGGGGGAGTCCATGTGTAGCTAGGTAACTACAAACCAGACAGAATGAATGGAAAGGAATGGGGGGGCCCCCCCACTGACTGCTTGGGGGAGGGGCCATTTTTGAGAAGGACCCCCTGCAGAAGATGAGGTCCAAGGCAGTCAGTCGACAGGCATCCATTAGGAGCTTACACTCCAATGGAGAGACACACAGCAGTTGAACATACAAGTTATCTGCAGTGTCAGGGGAAAGTTGTCTCCAGTGGATGGCGTGGGGCAGGAGAGGCAGGAGAGGCCTCTTACTGAAGGGGGCATTTGAGCCAAGCCCTGAGGAAGCCAGGGAGACTTAAAAAGCAGAGGTGGGGAGGAAGGGGGCACGTTCCAGGCATGGGGGATAGCCAGTCCAAAGGAATGGAATTGGGTGGTGAAGTCTCTTGAGATTTGTGGAGGAGCCAAAGAAGTGTTCATACAGCTACCTTGCTGGCAGGACCCAGGCCTCCTGATTCCTCCCAGCCCCCAGCCCCTTCCATTGGGTTTGTAGGTGTGAATGAAGAAAGGAACACTTTGTATTCAGAGAGAGGAGACTGCCATGTGAGGCCTTACCCTTCCCAGCCTCCATCAACTGAGAAATCTGCGTTATTTCACACAGCTGGGCAGGACTTGGTTCTTTGGCCTGCTCTGATGAAAGGCCTCAGACTGGTCAGTGCGGCCTGCTGCTCCTGAAAGTCTCAATTCATCTGTCCTGTAAATCAGCAGTCAGAATCAGGAACGAGAGCCGTAGGGAGCTGCCCAGTGGGCTTTGCTTCTCACTCTGGTGGGCTTGGCTGCCTCCAGGAAGGAAGAAAGCAGGTGCTTGACTGGCTTGTTAATACTGGGTTGCAGTAGAACAGTTTCTTGGCTGGCAAGGTAGCATTCTTGGGAAAAAATAGTATATTTTTTTTGAGGCCTTTCTATATCACATTTGTTTCCAAATATATTCCCCTTTCCTTCTTATCAAGTGAGCCATTCTGTGTAACAACGATTAAAAAAGGGGAAATAAGCAAAGCTAATCACCAGTCCATTGTGACAATAATATACAATATAGGGGCGGCCAGGTGGCTCAGCAAGTAAGAGCACCGGCCCCAGAGTAGGGATGACCTGGGATCGAATCCGGGCTCAGACACATAGCACCCACCCAGAAACACCTGGCCGCGTAACCTTGAGCAAGTTACTTAACCCCAATTACTTATTAAAAAAAATTTAAAATAATAATATACAATATAGTTCTGCCACCCCAGCAAGGAAAGAAGTAGATTTCTCCCTGTGTATCTAAGGATGGTCATTGATAGTTTACATAGAGGTCTTTTTTTTTTTGGTTTATTTTTTTTTCTTGTAGTCACAATTCATTGTACATAATAGTCAGCAAGCATTTATTAAACACCTGCTGTATGTCAGGGATTGTGCTATACCTTGGGAGGCCACCAAAAAAGGAAAAAATAATCCCTGTCTCCAATGAGCTTATAGTTTAATGGGAGAGATTTATAAATGAAAGATTTTAGGAGTATAGCTTTCCAGTTTGAGTGAGCATGAGAGGTCATTTAATCCAAGTCCCTTATTGTACTAATGAGGACCATGGTGAAAAACACCCCCTTTGCCAGGTGATTTCTTTTTTTCCTTCAAGGAAGGAAATCTACCTACAGAGGTAGATTCAAACCCAGGTCCTCTGAGTCCGATCTCAGGGTTTTATCATTGAACCACACTGCCTTTCATTTCAGTAGATGATGCTGAGAGGAGAGAGACAGACAGACAGACAAAGAGAGAAAGAGAAATAGTGGCAGCTAATGCCCCGTGGGCATCCTCCTGACTTTGAAGCACTGGTGTCTTCAGGCCACATATTGACTTATGGCCACAGACGAACACCTGTATTGGATTGCATTTTCATCCATTCATTCATTCATCCACTCATTCATTCATTCATTCTATTTGGTCAAATATATCACCCAGTTCCATTTGAATTGGGGTCAGGCCACATTCAGTAGTTTTGCAGGCTGCAAGCCTCAGGAGTTTGACACATGGAAGACGAGGAGAGGAAAGCTTCCAAGCCCATTAAACAGACCCCCAGGGATGGCGGATGGTAGGAGGCCAGAGGATGTAGCATGTAGATTTTGATTTGTATAGTTGGAGGGAGGACCTTCATCCATGAGATCATAGATCCAGTGAAATGCAAAGTATGGTCTCACCCAGTGGGTAGGGCTTGAAACAAGTCATTTATTCTTAACTGGTTAGGATTTGGCTTTGAAACCTTTTACAAATCACTCCAATTTGTTTAATGAGAGAAAACAAGGCAGACACACAGAGACGGGGAGTAAAAATATGGAAAATAAATGTAAAAAATTCACGGACTTGTCTCAGCAGTAGCGATTCTGGTGGAAATAAGTTATGGAGAGCCTTGAGCCACATTGCCTCCTCTTATTTTTACTGTTACTGAACAGTCATATGATGGACTATGTTTTCCCCTGCGAGCATGGGCCTAATTTTGGTTGGCCAGTTAAAGATTTTTTTTTTTTTAGTGGGAAAAATATTTATAATGACTTATTAACTTGCTGCATTGAATATTTCTAGGACATCAGAAATGTATTCAACATGTTGCCAAATATAGTGGAGATATATATGGACCACTTAACTGGACTGTAACCTAAAATAGTGTCTGCTTTCTGTATGAATAGTGCAACAAGTCTTATTTTTATAGTTCTAGAAGAAGATCTATTTGAACACTGTACTTGCAGAATATTAAAAATGTTTTTGAAAGCAAGGCTAAATTACTAGCATCTCAGATTCTGGTCTTGGGGATACGTGTCACATAATTTTTTGGCCCATGAAACCACCTCCAGTTGTTTTGGTTCTAACTCTTGTTCCCTAGCCCTAACATATCTCCCCCTCGTTTGCTTAATGCAGGGAGGGACTGTTGTGCCTTTAGCAGCCCTGCTAAGCTAGGCCAGCAAGCCTAGTGGAGAAGCCACGGAGCTGCCTCTGCATATAGCCAAAGAATTCCGAGCCTGGCTTCTTTGGATGGCACTATTTTCGAATGAATGCACTTCACAGCTGCCAATCATTAGCTCTTGGGAATCTTTCCTGATTTGTCTAGGAATGCAGCGTACCATAGTAATGGTACAGCAGCTGGGGAAATCTTTGTTTTCTATTGGAAATGCAGAGCTGGAAATGACCTAGGAGGTCCTGTAGTTCCACCCTCTCATTTTTAAAAAAGGGTAAACTTAATTCCCAGAGAAGGGAGTTAACCATAGATAGCATGATGATGTTAGCTTAGAGATAAGTAATGAAGATTAAAAAAAAAAAAAGATTACATAACCCAGTTAAAAATATGGGATATTCTTTATTATTGATATTTTTCTATATGTGCCACTTTCCTTTGAGATTACTATCCATTGAGGAGGGGAAAAAAATTTGAAACTTGAAATTTTAAAGAAATTATTTTACATATGAATGGAAAATATTTAACAAAATAAAAATGTTTTTTAAAAATAACAAAAAAAAGATTACCTCCCATTATTACAGCATGGCTCTTGTATGTACATAGTTAATTTGCATGTTGTCTTATCTTTTAGAGCGTGATCTCCTTGAGGGCAAAAGCCATGTTTTTTTCTTTCTTTGTATTACAAGTGCTTAGCATGGTGTCTGGTACATATATAGTTACCACTGACTGTCTACTAAGTTAGACAGTGTGGGCTCATGGATAGACGGCTGGTGCCCAAGTCTAAAGATCTGGGTTCATGACTGCAGAGTATAAGTTGCTTCCTGGCTGACAATAAGGAAGGTAAGAGAGATGAGCTGTCCTAGTGAAGGGAGGGGCATCACAGGAGAGCTGATTCCCCAGGTGAAGAAGACTTTGGGTCATAACAGCTGTCTCTTGGGGTATGATAGGTGGGGTGCCCTGCTCACAAAATCAGATTTCTTTGGAAGTCCCACCAAGTTTGTGGTCAAGCCAGAGAAGGTTAATCCATCTTACTGCTCATGTTGACTTGGTCAGAGTCCTTGACTTTCTTTGGCCTCGGTTTCTCATGTTGACTTGGTCAGAGTCCTTGACGTTCTTTGGCCTCGGTTTCTCCATGGCCTCAGAGTTTCACCCTGAAAGATAATGAAAATATTATTCTACAGTTGAGGAAATGGAGCCTTAGAGAGGTGAAATGAATGCCTAACGTGACTCCTAAGTGTGAGAAGTGGGAGCTGAGCCCAGGTTTTCCTGATCCTCTGCCCCCTACACCACAGGGTCCCAGTAACGTCAGGGGCATTTTCCCTTCTTCATCATGGTGCTCGTGAGAAGCAGGCAGTTAGGACAGAACTCTTCTTATCTCCGCAGTCTGTTGTCTTCGGTGGTCCCACAGGAGTGGCAGTGGGTGAACATCCTTCAGGTTGCCATTTCTGAAAAATGAGCGATGATTAAAAAAATTATAATTAAGCTTCATGCACAACAAGCCAAAGGTGGGTGACAGGGACCAAAGCGTTAGAGGAGAGATTGGAACAATGAAATAATAGCCTCTCCCAGTCCAGAGGTGCAACTCTCAGAATGTAGGTAATAGGCCAATTTAGAATTTTTAAATTTTTCTTTATAATTTTCATTTTAAAATACAGTGTAATTAAAATGTATTTTATCCTTTAAAATACATTTATGCATTTATAATTTTCTTTTAAAAATATCTTTCTTTTAAAAACACATCCTACATCTTGCATTGTATGCCCCTCCCAAAGAGTCATTTTTTGCAGCAAAGATTAGAAAAGGGGGTGAAGGAGAATTAAGCAAAGCTAACCAACATATAAAATAAGTCTGACATTATGTACACAGAGGATTTCAAACTAGAGGTTATCTAGTTCAAACATTATTTTACAGAGAAGGAAACTGAGACTGATAGTGGGGTAGGGACAGTAGGCATTGAAGAACAACAGATCAGTGAAGTCTTCTTTGTCGAAGAAGGGAAAAATACATTTAAATTGGGAATTTCTTAATGGAGGGCCTCCTCCTCTCTGGCAGATGATACATTGGAATCTAGAGGCACTATTAAATGCTGTAACAAGAAAGTTATTAATTATTTACCAATGTTTAGGTGCCTTTAATTAGGATGACTGTTATAAAATAAATCAAAAAGCCCTCCTAAAACACATGGTATAAAGTAAAATTTTTATTACGTCCACAAACCAAGTTTTTGAAAGCACATCTCCTAGTTAGAATTGCATTGCATTTTAATGCAAATCAGATGTATCCCAGAAAGAATCCATGGTGATGAACGACCCTTTAGCAGAGAACTGTTCTCCTCCAGTCTGTACAGAATGTCCCAAACTTTTTTTTCTTTTTCATGTTAGTTTTCCAGTTTGGCAAACAGTGATGCTCAAGCGTATAGCTCTGACCTCATGTTTGGCCTTCCTCGGCATTGCAGAGAGCCAGGTTCAAGGCTGACCTTGAACATTTGTCTTCTCTTTTGAATTTGAGATGAAAGGCAGGGAAGGGAGGCTCCCACTTTCCTCTAGTAGACATCTATCTCATTTTTGGGAAAGTCCCGGTGCTCCCAAGAAAACTCCCAGACCAAGAATGTTTGTAAATTATTCTGTTGTTTTTTGAAATGGTGGAATAGAAGATGCTGAAAACTCAATTACTCTGAGCCCAGAGTCAAAAGAGAAAAACAGAAAACAGGCCAGAGTTTATTCAATCAGCAAGCATTGATGATTTGCTTACTTTTTTTCCTGGCTGTGGGATTAAAGACCTGCTTTCAATGAGCTTGCATCCCTTTCTTTTCCTTCAAGTGTTTAATGATGTTTTCTGTTCCCTAAATAATCAGTTCCTCCTCCCCCTCCCAGAAAGCAATCTCATAACAAATAGTATTTTTTAGAAAGGAAAAAAAAATATGGACATAGCTGATTGATACACTGAAAAATTCTGAAAACAAGTGCAGTGTGTAGCAGCTAGACTTCCCACCTCCACAGATGGGTACAGTGAGGGGGGCATCCTCTGCTATAGGAACTTAGCTCTAATGGGGGTAAACCACATGTAAATAAGTAGGTGCATACAAATTATACACAGTTTAAAAGGGTAATTGCATTTTGGAATCTCATTCTGAGAGGCAGTCTGGAGGTACACTAAAAATAACTTTGAGTGGGGTTTCAAGAGATTTCTGATCTATGATAAATTCATATTTATATTTTTATCATTTGGTGTGGGTATTCTCTCTACCATTGCAGATCACTAACGATGTTTTTTATGAAAAAGTTTTAAATATATCGTTATTGATATCTTTGGTTTTTATATTGGCTAGATTTTCCTCTTGTATTCTCTCCCCCACCCTTAGAGGGCCATTCCTTTTTGCGAAGTTTTTTTTTTTTTAGAGGGGAAGAAAAAATGAACAAAACCAATCAACACATCAAAAAAATCTGACTTTATATATAGTGTCCCATATCTGTGTATACCCTACCTCCTCACCTCTGCAAAGGATCAGGGCATGGGTCTTCTTCTTCTTCCCCTATAACCCTTAACATCTTAATCATCTTCATGATTGCCATAGCCAAAAAAAAGTAATTACCTGGGGCCAGCCTTCTAGAGATCAGCCTCTCTGAACTTAGCCAGCCTGGTCAGAGTGTGAGAGTGGTTAACATATATACTCAGATATACTCAGGATATACTTAGACTGTCCACTTAGTTGAACAGAGATGACGTTTGCTAATGTAGCCTTGAAGGACCCAGGTTCACCTCTGCGCCAAGGTGAGGCATCTGAGTAGGACTCCATGCAGGACAAAAGAGGGACAAAATAAATGACCAAAAAAGGATAGATCAATTATGGCTTTAGGGCAGTGGTCAATCAGTGTGCTTCATTTCTACCATTTGTTGTTGTGCAGGTGGTTCCGTTGTGACCAATTCTTTGTGACCCTATTTAGGGTTTTCTTGGCAAAGGTACTGGAGTGGTTTACCATTTCCATCTCCAGATCATTTTATAGATGAGGAAACTGAGATAAACAGGGTTAAATGACAGCCAGTAAGTGTCTGAGGCCAGATTTGAAATCAGGTCTTCCTCATCTCCCAGACCTGGCACTCTCCCCACTGTGTCACCTGCCCTTTCTACCAATATAATGTCAAGCAAATATAAGGAATATTCTCAGGATATTCGGTGGACCTCATGCCGCTCACTTTTGGGAGATTCACAAAGTTAGACACACATTGGAATCTTCACCATTAGAAGTAACACTCCATAGGCTATAACTTCCATCCCATGCAACTTTCTAACTCAACTAGGCTGTACTCTAAGACACCCAGAGCTTATAGAATGCAGTAAGGTTCCTTTCTAAGAACTGGAGTCTTGGCACTTACAGGATGGGCTTCATCAAAGGAACTTCTTACATCCATATGGACTTTTGTATAAAATATCTGGGTCACCTTCACCATACTGCAGTGAATTGGGGCTGGCTCTGATGCTATTGGTCGTGAAGGATCAGCAGAATTTCAGGGACTCTCTGCTGGTTCTGTCAGAGCCTGCAGGAGTAATAGATATGCCCCAGACACTTTTCTGTGACACCCAGGTTTCTGAGCACCCATAACCAGGGACATATCAGCACCATGGCCAGCAGTCCTCCCTGCATCTTGACTCCAAACAGTTAATGGTATACAAGATAGGGAAAAAAGTGGCCCTTATCTTCATGTGGTTTATAATAAATTTGAAGAAAGGTCTTACTCTAAATGCAGCATAATGTAAGGACACTTTTACCAAGCAAAAACATAGTTAAGTACAAATGAATGTGGCACAGACTGAGTTTCTCTCCTCCAAGAAAATTCTTTTAAAAAAGAGACTGAAAGTTTGACTTTGTTTTCCCTACTATGCCTTATATGTAGTAGGCCTTTGAAAGTATTAGTTGATGAATTCATAGGTTCTTATAAGAATACGTAATGTCAAGGCAGGTCATTGATGGAAGGTTTAGGAGTTGTTAACTGGGTTTCAAACTCCTATTTTGTCTTTTATTTAATAATTAACCACCAGCTTCCCACAACATACTCTAGTTGGTAGGAGATTGGAATGCGTAACTCAGGACTTCCAAACAGGAACCACTTGGGACAGCCTCTGCCTCCTAATTTACATTCTTCTTCTTGTGGGAAAGAGAAGGAGGTGAAAGGCATGGCTTCAGTACATTTGGGAGATTCTATAGCACTAACATCTTTGTAGTTCCCTCTTCGAGTACCATGTGTCTATGAAGAGGGGACTAAGTCCCTTTTATTTCCTTCATTCCTAATGGGAATTGTAGACTTTGGGCTTCTTACAGACATAGATGGCCTCTGTTGTTTGGGATGGTAATCTCTGGGAACTTCATTAGTGGGAAAAGTCCAAACCACTCTAATTATACCATGATCACAACAGTCCCCTCGAAAACACTCCAGAGCCGAGAAGCCTACAGGCTAGTTCTCAGGAATGAATGCCCTTTGTCTTTTAAAATTACAAAACCAAAGAGGAACAGAAATTGCAGAAAAGTAGTAGTCTCCCTGTGTTTGCATCTTGAAAACATTATCAGGAATGATCTCTGTGTATGGATGTTTTCCCTTATCCTTCAGGAAATGAGGGAAGGACAGAGAGGGAGAGAGGGGGTTGGCTAAATTTCTTAAGGAATAAATACCTCATTTGGAAACTGATTGTCAGATTACAAGCACAAGCCATTTTAGCAGTCCTTTTCTCAGGGGAATAAAGACTGTCATGTCTATTGAACCCACAGGCAACAAATATCTTAGGAGAACAAATGGCTTTTACAGTTGGTGTTCAATTCCCATACTAGAAGACAGTGGAGTCACCATATTCCTGTCAGATGTTGAGAGGCATCTGATACAACGATGCTAAGGAGTGCCACCGCCATCATCATAGCATTTCTATAGTGCTTTAAGATGTTCCAAAAGCCTTCGACTTAGCCTCTCATTTCATCCTCGCAACAACTCTGGGAGATCTCTTCTGCTGTTATCCCTATTTTACAGATGAGGGAACTGAGGCAGACAGATTAAGTGCCATTATAAAGCACCTGCTGTGTGCTGGGCATTGTCCAGCGTCCTTTACAATTATTATCTCATTTCATGCTCACAACAACCCTGGGGGTAGTTGCTATTATTATCCCCATTTCACAGTGGAAGAAACTGAGATAGGCAGTGGTTAAATTATTTCCCTAGGATAACTAAATTACATCAGAAGTCACTTCATTTTTCTGATACAGTAATATTCAGTATATAATATGCTTTATAAACCTTAAAGCAGTATATGCCTATGAGCTATTAGCATTGTTATGAGTATTATCATGCTAACAGAACTCAGACTGAGGGAGACATTATGACTTATTTGATAGGACAGTGAATTTAGAGTCAGAAAGGCCTCAAATCTAATCCTTCCTCAGGCACTTAGAAGCTGTCTGATCCTGAGTAAGCCACTTAACCTGTCTGCCCCAGTTACCTCCTTCTGTAAAATGGGGTGCCATAATAGCACCCACCTCCCAGGGTTGTGGAGAGGATACAAGGAGATAATCTGCCCTCTGTCCTCTCCCAGACTCTGTTCTTCTTCTTCGTAAAGCAGTGATAACAGCTACCCTTGAGGGTTACTATGAGGATGGAGCGTGATCATTTATGCAAAGCACTTTGCAAACCTTAAAATTCTATAGAAGGGTTGTGTTAGTATCTGTATGAAAGAAAAGGCATTCACAGTAAAATTGAATAAAGCTGTATTAGGGGTTGACCTAATAATTAGACTGATCTGTGCCATTTGAGACAACGAGGTGACCCAGCAGATAAAGGAAGATCATTCCATTAAAACCCTGCCTCGGACCTCTGTCTTCCTGACTTGACCCTCACTACTATTCATCCACTAATACCATTCATCTTTCTATGTTATTTAGAGTACTGGAGAATTTCTAACAGAGAGACATAATTTTTGTTAACTCCAGTCGATCAGTTATTAAGAGCCTACTGTGTGCTGGGCATGGTGCCAGACACTAGGGATATAAAGATGGAATGGTCCCTTCCCTCGGGGACCTAATGTTAAATTGGGTGAAACAGTATGTACGAAGTGGAGGTAAAGCAGGGAGTGTGTTTTAGGCATTGAGTTTTTGAGTGCAAAGCCAGCCCAGTTATAACAATACTACCTTCTTACATGATTATTGAGAGCTTTTGCAAAACCCACTCCAAAACAGCCCTTGGAAGTAAACATTACAAATCTAGTATATTGGAGTCTTGATTTGGGGCAGAGTCAAGATGGCCGAGTAGAAGCAGGACTTCTGCCGGGCTCCAGCTCTCACCACCTTCCCCAATCCATGTGTAAGGGGATTCTGAACAAACTTTGGAGCTGCAGAACCCACAAAATGATCCAGACAAGCTAACCTCCTGCTGAGGACAGGCCAGCAGCAAGCAGCCAGTGCAGTGCTCTGGGAGCCGAGCCAGGCCCCCGTGAGCCAGAGGTTTTAGCCCCAGAGCAGGCCTGACCAGCCGCCGGCCAGAGAAACTCCAGATCACCAGCAACTGTGGCTGTTTCCAGATTTATCGACACATAGATGCTAAGGACAAAGTGAGAGGTCAGTGCAGTATGGACTATGGGACGAGTAGTTGGGAGTGTGTAGGCTTTTGCCCCTGAGGCAAGAAGCCGCTGAGGAGCCTGCCCCAATGGCAGCTCCAGCTCCTGGCCTTCAAAGTGTAGGGGGACCAAGCAACCAGTCTGAGGGGTAATCACTCTTGCTTTAACCTGCTTAGATCTGGATTGCAGTCTAGGGTGGAGGTCCTAGGGTTCGTGACCAGCTTGCCAGAACATGTGGAGGCCTCAGAAAGGGCACCCAACTAATAACCTCAAGCAGCTAAGAAAACCCCAGCATTTGGGACGAAAGCTCCCCTGTCTGGTGGCAGAGTCCTCCTGTGGCAAAAAGCCCAGGGGTCAAGTGACTGAGGGGCGACATGACCAGGCAAAGGAAACAAAACAGACAGAAGATTCCAACATTAGACTCCTATTTGAGGGACAAAAAGGAGCAAAGCATGGAACAGGAGGAAGACAGTGAAGTCAGAACTCCTGCACCAAAAGCTTCAAAGGAAAATACGAGCTAGTTACAGGCCATAGAGGACCTTAAGAAGGATTAAGAGAAGTGGAGGAAAAATTGGGAAGAGAAATGAGAACGATGCAAGAAAATTAAAAAATGAAAGTCAACAGCCTGACTAAGGAAAATTTCACCTTAAAAAACAGACCAACTCAGTTGGCAAAAGAGGCTCAAAAAGGCAATGAGGAGAGGAATGCCTTAAAAAGCTGAATTTGCCAGATGGAAAAAGAATCTCAAAAGCTCAATGAAGAGAATCATTCCCTCAGATTTAGAATGGAGCAAAGAGAAGCTAGTGACTTTATGAGAAATCAAGATGCTGTTAAACAGATCCAAACAAATGAAAGAACAGAAGGCAATGTGAAATATCTCATGGGAAAAACCACTGACCTGGAAAATAGATTCAGGAGAGATAATTTAAAAATTATTGGCCTACCTGAAGGCCATGATCAAAGAAAGAACCTAGAAATCATTCTCCAAGAAATTCTCAAGGAAAATTGTCCTGATGTTTTAAAACCAGAAGGCAAAATAGAGGTTGAAAGAATCCACCGATCACCTCCTGAAAGAGATCCCAAAAAGAAAACTCCTAGGAATATTATAGCCAGGATCTGTAATTCCCAGATAAAGGAGAAAATATTACAGGCAGCCAGGAAGAAACAATTTGAATATTGTGGAAACACAATCAGGATAACCCAGGATCTGGCAGCTTCTACACTGAGGGATTGGAGGGCCTGGAATATGATATTGTGGAGGTCAAAGGAGCTGGGATGAAAACCAAGAATCACCTTCCCAGCAAAACTGAGTATCATGTTTCAGGGGGAAATGTGGTCATTTAGTAGAATAGAGGACTTTGAAGCATTCTTAATGAGAAAACCAGAGTTGAATAGAAAATTTGACATTCAGATACAAGAAGCAAGAGAAGCTTGAGAAGGTAATAAACAGGGAAAAGAAATCATAAGCCAGTTATCAAAGTTGAACTGTTAACATTCCTACATGGAAAAACGATAATTGTAACTGGTGAAACTTTTCTCAGTATGAAAATAATTGAAGGGAATAGAAATATATATGATGTGTATATATGTATGTCTATATCGGAGGGTATATGGGCATATGAATACATATGTGAATGTGTGTATATATGTTTACAGGTATACATAGATAGAGGGCACAGGACCAAGTTAATAGGAAGGGATGATACTTAAAAGGTGAAATTAAGAGGTGAGAGAGGAATATAATGAGAGGAGATGGGGAGAGACAGAATGGGGTAAACTATCTCATATAGAAGAGGCAAGGGAAAATGGTTACAATGGAGGGGAAGAATAGGAAGGCAAAAGGGAATGGGTCAACCTTATTCTCATTGAATCTGGTTCAGGGAGGGAATGACATACACACTAAATAGGGTATCTCACCCTACAGGAGAGTAGGGGGGAAGGGGATAAGAGGGGGTATGATCGAAGGGAGGGCAGGCTAGGGAGAGGGAAGTTGGAAGCACTCACTTTTGAAAAGGGACAGGATCAAAGTAGAGAATAGAACAAGTGGAAGGTGGGATAGGAGGGAGGGAAATATAGTCAGTCTTTTACAATATATCTTCTATGTTAATGTTTTGCATCAGCTACATATGTATAACATGTACTTAACTGCTTATCTTCCCAGTAAGGGTGGGTGACAAGGGAGGAAGGGAATGAATCTGGAATTCAAAGTTTTAAAATCAAATGTTTAAAATTATATTATATATATATATATATACTATTATTAATACTATTTTACATGTAATTGGGAAATAAGATATTTAGGCCCTGGGGCATAGAGATCCACCATGCCCTATTGGAAAAGTCTAAGGGGGTATGGGAGAAGATATGGGAGAGAGCAGATTGGAGGATGGGATATCCTTTGGGACTGCTATTTTGGGGCAGTGGGTAGGGGAAAAACAGGGAGAAAATTTGTAACTCAAAATCTGGCAGAAATGAATGATGTAAATTAGAAGTTAATAAAGCATTTGAGAAGTGAAAAGAAAAAAGAAAAAACAAATCTAGTATATCATCTCCCATTTCACAGCTAGAGAATCTGAGGCTCAGACAAACAAAATGCTTTTTTCAGAGTCACACAACTATTAAGGAGCCAGGTCAGAACTCCAGCCCAGGTCCATGCTGCCTCTTCAAGCAAATGTGGTGTACAATAGAGTTTGTGTTCCAGGTGTGGGGTTATTATTTTTTAAAGTATCCAAGAATCATCTAACCACTACTTTTTCTTATAGTTGTAGACTTTTGTAGTGTCTTTCATTTTGGTGAAATGAAATGTCTCGCTTGCCCAGGTAGGAAGTAATATTTTAGAAACTAGCATCTGGGGTAGGGAGGGAGAAAGTATCTTTGAATGATATGATGCCTGCCTGAGCCCTGGTTCTGGGGGTGGCTACTGCCCATCCATGTTCTATTAGATGTTGCTGCAGTCACATTTGCAAAAGTGGAGATTCAGAGTGAGTCATTAAGTTGGAAAAGTTGGATCTAGAGGGCTCATTTGCCAACTTCGTTATCAGTACATATCATGGAGATACGTGATATCTCTTGCCTTCTGTGTTACTTGTGTGTGCACGTAGACACACACCACATGGTGTAAGACTTCACAGATTCCCTAGAAAACATAATTCACCCTGGCTCCCAAGCATTTACTCAGTTTCAGAATAAAAAAGGGAAACAGAATGTGGCATGATTTTTCAGGGTTTTTTTTACACTCAGAATGAATGAAAGATCCTCACTATACTTCCGCCATGGTCCCTGGCATCAACTGGTGTGTGTGTGTGTGTGTGTGTGTGTGTGTGTGTGTGTGTGTGTGTGACAGAGATAGCACTTGGCATGCAATCAGGAAGACCCACGTCCATGTCCTTTCTCAGACATTTACTAGCTTTGTATCTAGTCACTTAACATTTTTGATAGCTAGGATTTATAAAGTGCTTTAAGGTTTACAAAGTCCTTTGCATCAGGCAGAATTTGAACTCATATCTTCCTGACTTAAGTAGTACACTTTAGCCCCTGGACAGACTAGCAGTTGCCCCTTTGAACTTCTGTTTCATGTAAAATGGGGATTTCATTGTCATGTTACCTTATTTTGAGGATTAAACAAGATAATGTCTACGACAAATTTTAATTAATTGGTCAGTCAGCAAGCAATTACTTATTACTGGGTACTAAGGACCAGAAGGCCAAAAGCGAAGCAGGTCCATCCATTAGGGAGCTGACTTTTAAAAGGCGAAGACAGCATGCACAAATCTAGATATTGTACAAAACCCCTATAAAGCCAATATGAGGAAACCTGGGGGAGAAAGCCTCACAGACAAGATAGAAGGAACGCCAGAGATTCCAAGAGATAATGATGAAGAGGGAGAACATTGCAGCCGTAGGTCATAGGCCGCGTAATATATAAATATCAGCTACCATTAGCAAACCTATATTGGGTGAATAATCATCTTCATTTTAGCACCTGCCCCAGAAGAGAAATTCTTTTTCACCTCTTCCTTGTGATTATACTACCTTCTGTGAGTCTTATATGTTTAAAGTCTTAGAAGAATATAGTATTTCCTTATCATATAGTATTCCTAATTAAATGATGGCCAGCAACCAGCAATTTATTTAAATGAATGCAATCATATTTTTATATGTGACTTCCTGGTTGAGTGCCTACATCCCATAAAATCCTAGACCTATTTTTTGTGGTTTCCATGGAAGTAGGATGATTGCTTTTTGTGTGTGGATAATAGCTAGTGGACTATTTTAGTTAAATTATAGTGTGTATAAAGTTGAGAAATATTCACTCATAACACTTTTATGGATCACTATGTGTAGACAAATACGTGTATTTTACTGATATACTTTGTTTGAACACTTTGGCTACTTCCCAACATTTCCTCCTTCCTCACCATCCTCCCCAAATTAATTAAGGAACACTAGCCCCTCCTACTATTATAATTGGCAGCAATGTCACTTAGCACATTGGTTGTTTATTGTTCATTAGCAGAATGGAAGGATGTGTCCTTGCACATAATAATTTGGAAATGGGGAGGGACATGACTCCGGACCTGCCTTGGGTGAACCCCCCTGCCAGAAATATAGATCAAGGATTCTTAGCCCCTTTTGGTAGTGTTGGGAAGCTTATAGCCCTCCTTCTCAGAATCCGGTGTTTAAATGAGTAAAATAAAATAGAAAAAAATCATAAAGATAACCAGTTTTTTGAATTGGAATATAGTTTTCAAAATATTGAAAAAACAGACATAAGTTCAAGCTCTCTCTTATAGATAGATGATTAGCTTTTTAATTTTATTTTTTAATTTTGCCTGTTTAAAGAAATAAAAGTTTTATAGGAAGAAGAAGAGTCTGTTTGTTTACATGTGTTTGCTTCACTCTAATCCCATATCCTTCTGAGATTCCACAGGCCGCCATCTTTCTCTTCTTGGGATTTCTTCATCACTGGTGCTTAGCCCCGAGTGACTTCTCAACAGGGCTCCTGGGAAATGCTCTCCTCAGCCCGGCCTCCTCTCTTGGCCCCCTCTCCTCTCCCTCCCTCCACTCCTCTAAATAGCTTGAAAAATCCCGGCCTGACTGATGGCAACTTTCCCACACACAGTCTCTCCAAGGTGTTTACTAGGACTGTCAGCCTGACTTCAAAAGCCCCTTCCTGTTCCCAGTTGGGCCGGGCTCCTCCTTGTTTATAGTGCCTGTTTACTGTCGGTAACCAGCTCATCACTTTATTTTTCACACACGTACAAAAAGAAGAGAGGAGCCAGCCAGCCTTCTTTTTTTAGAAGAAGGGGAATAAATGGTTTCTCTTAGTCTTGCGCCTAGGTGAAGCCGACTCAGCATTTTAGACACTTACAGGTTTTAGCCACTCGCCTGGCTGGCTGGCTCTTACTAGACAGTGAAAGGAAGAAGAAGAAGAAAAGAACCGTTCAGGCCTTCGTTGAAAAACCAACTTCCAGCTTGTTTCCCTGGGCATATATTAAAGAATCCTGGGCTAGCTCTCAAGTTTTGAGATAATGAGCCTCTTTTTTAAAAAGTAAGCAAGCAAACAAAAAAGCCTTATTGACATCTTATTTTTATATTACCTTCATTTCTAAATATATCCCTCCCTAGAGAGCCTTTCTTTCTTTCTTTCTTTCTTTCTTTCTTTCTTTCTTTCTTTCTTTCTTTCTTTCTTTCTTTCTTTCTTTCTTTCTTTCTCTTTCTTCATTCCTTCCTTTCTTTCTTCCTTTCTTTCTTCCTTCCTTTCTTTCTTCTTTCTTTCTTTCCTTCTTTCCTTCCTTCTTTCCTTCCTTCTTTCTTTTTCTTTCTCTTTCCTTCCTTCCTTCTTTCTTTCTTTCTTTCTTTCTTTTTTTCTTCCTTTCTCTCTTTTTCTTTCCTTTCTTTTTCTCTTTCTTTCCTTCCCTCCCTCCTTCCATTCTTTCCCTTCCTCCTTTCCTTCCTTCCTCTTTTCCTCCATTCCTCCTGTCCCCTCCTCTCCCCTGCCTTCCCAAGCACAATACGAATTAGGTTTTTAAAGATAGTTTGAGTATTTTTCCCTTCCCTCGTAGTTGCTATGATATAACAGAATCATAGGACCTTTGATTTATGGCTGAGAAAGACCTTGGAGATCACCTGGTTCTATCCCTGTATTTCAGAGATGAGGAAACTGTGGCCCCTGAGGGGAAGGAGCTTAGCCCAGGTCACACAGACAGTGCAGGGATAGCCAGCAGCTGGCATTCCAACCTGAGTTCTCTGATTAGCAATTCACTGTCTTTTTCCTTAGAAAGGAGGCGGTGCTGTCTTGGGCATCTCCAGCCCATCTCTGCTTTTTGTCTCTGACTCTATGAACTACAAAGCCCAGTTTATACAATGCAGTGGGACTGTTCTTTGAGATCCCTTTAAAATAGTCTTAAGTCCTTGGTTCAGTGGCAAGGGCACTTTCAGTGGCTGTGTCCCCTGCTAATCTCACACCATCTTTTGTGAGCTTCTAAAAAGAATCTGCCCATGGCTTAGGCCCCAGTGATGCTATGAATGACAGGTCTCACCTGAGTCTATTGAACGACCCTGGATGCAGATGCCATAAACCAGATGAGCTGTTTATTATTTGTTTTAATGCTACTTTCAGTCTGGTAATGATTTGGAATGTGCCTTATTTTAAACATAGATCATCTGAAACCAAGTTGGTGAAGAATAGGGAGCCGGACAGCTGGTCATTCAATCCTGTTTTGTCATTCCATTAAGAATTTCAGAGCTGTTTTTCAAACTAATCACTGGAGCCATGTGGGATTTTCACATTGTAAAAATGAGGCAACCAAGAATTGACATTCCTGTTAAAACAAACAAACAACAGTGGTAGCTGAGATTTCAACACTTTTCCCTCTTCCCAAATCTCTAGTTTCCTCTTTTTTATAATCTTACTCATTCATCCATCCGTCCATCCATTCATTCTATCAATGCTGAGATTCTGCAAGGGGATGGTGGAGGGACAGTAATTAGATAATGCAAGGTACCAACCCTAACTTACATCTAGTAAAGGGAGTTAGTGACAGATACAGAAATCAGAGAGTTCAAGTTCACATCCCAACACTGATGTGTGACCTTGAGTGAGCCCCCCCACCCTTACCTCTCCTGGGCACCATGTTAACTCATCTGTGAAATGAAGGAGTTATGCTCAAGTCCCAAGGAGCTCTCGATTACCCTTTACTCCTGTAGTAACTATAACACACAGTTGGTTTCTTCAATAAAGCACCTGCTGTGTGCTTGGCACTTTGCCTGTGACAAAAATGAAGCCATTTTTCGGATTGTTATACTTGAGAGAAGCTGGGTGAGTTCTGAGGGAATGGCTTGTTGCCTGAACCACAGACTTCAGAATTGGAAGGATTGTAGAGTCAGATTTATGACTGGAAAGGGCCTTTCAGACTATGAAGATCATCTCCACTCCCACCCCCACCCCCCAGAAACACACACTTTACAGATAAGAAAGCAAGGGCCTAGAGAGTCCATGACTTTGCCAAACTCAGATGGAGAGTTAACAGTCTGCATGTTGAACCCAGAAACTCTTACCCCAAAGCCAGAACCTTTCCCATTGAGTTATGCTTCAAGCATAGCAATCGTTTTTGCTCAACCCATCCCTGATCCGTATCTCCTTGCCAGTACACCCAAGTGTTCACCCAACCTTTGCTGGAAAAATCCCAATCCCAAAAATATGGAGCCACCATATCCTGGGGCAGCCTGTTCAACTTTCAGATAACTCTAGTGATCCAAAGGATGTTCTCTCCAGCCTCCTCATGTGTCTCCTAGTTCCATCCTTGGGACCAACCAGAACAGAGATAATCCCTCTTCTACATGGTGGCCCTTCTGATATTAGGCTCAGGCTTCAGGCTCTTTCTCTTACATCACAGAGCCTTTTCTTGACAGAAATACACAGAATTGATGGAGTTTTTCATTTTTGAGTGTTTATATGGTTTTTCCCTCTCCTCAAAAAAACAAAAACTGCAGATTAAAAAAAAAAAAAGATTGTGTATTGACATTTCACATGAAGAAGCAAATTTCACATATAGTGATCACATGCAATTTCTCATCCTTTCTTCATCTTGCTTTTAAATTTCATAAAGCCTTCCTTGTATGGTTTAAGGAGCTTCGGTCTCCCCTTCCCACCTTTTCTTGGGGGAGGGGAGCTTTTTAATTTCTTGGGGGATGGGTGATTGGGTACAGGTGTCCCTCGACACTAGGACTTGCCCATAAATCAAACAATGGAAATAGAGACAAAAGGTTCAGGAGAATCCAAGAAAGGAAGTCACCCCTTCTAGCTATCTGGTGCCAAATGGTGGCCAGTTATCTTTCTTTCTATTTGCCAGTGGGGCCCTGCATATCCTGGAATATGCCCTTTTCCTTCTCTAATCTTTTATTAAACAATCATGAGCTCTGTCGCAATTAGCTTTGAATGGAAAGTTGACAGACTTACCTCCTGTTGGGGGCGGAGTGTTTTGATATATGGGTATCTGTGTTTTCTGAATAATGAGTGAGTTATTCTTCATAAAGGTAAAAAAAAACAAGTAGGCAACAAATGAGTCAGTGTTCTGTGTTTGACGTCAGTGACCTAGAGGTTTGGCCACTTACTACCTGTGTGACCATGTAGAGGATTTCGATTCTTCCCTGACTCTGTTTCCTCATCTGTAAAATGAGTTCATCTAAATTACTTCCAAGGTCCCCTCTTAGTCTGTCTGCCTCATCCTCACTAATCCTAAGAACCTATGAAATGAAGCTATAAATGTAAAATGTAAGGGTCAGTCTCTGATGACCGTGACTATCCCATTTGGTGGGGAAATCAAAACATTCTTAATCCTCCTGTTTGATTTTACATGGAACCTGGAGTAGAGATTGTGAGACTTTTGTTGTTTTGAGGAGAGAGAGTGATGATGTCCCACCAGTATACTTGGTGTTTGGAGTTTGGAGATCCAGAACCTCTGGGTCAGAGGCCCAAACAGTAGTCCAGCTATGAGATTTCCATCATGCACCTGAAAAAAAGAAATAAATTCTTTTCCTGTATGGGGTTGCATGGGTTGAGCTGGATTACTGTTTGGTGTTTTCCTTGAATTGCTTATTGGTCCACAGTCAACAAATGGTAACTAAGTGCTGATCTATGGGCCAGGTACCCTTCTAAGAACCAAAGATAGAAAAAAAGAAGCAAAAACAATCCTTTGCTTCAAGCAGTTTATATTCTAATGGGGGGGGGGATAGGGGTGGGCTTAGAACATATATAAATCAGAATACAAAAGATAAAAACATCGGAGAGCTGGGAGGCCCAGGAAAGACCTTCTGGAGGAGTTAGTGCTTTAGCTGAGTCTTAAATTAGGAAGCCAGAAATGCTTAAAACATATTATCAAGACTTAAGTGGGATGAGAGGATGTCTCCCTTTGATAATGAATAAGATGGTTTCAGAGAACCAGCTGTTTTTTGCCTTTGCACAGTAGTATCTGTTGTGGGGGTGTGGGGTTCCACCAAGATACTCACTACCATGATATGAGCATATTTGATGAGGATAGAATAAAATTTATCGAGTATATGTTTGATAACAGAGCCTTCAAATTAACTGTACCATGAAGCCATTTCAGAAATCAATTAATAACTATTTACACTTCCCCCTTTGCCCCCATTGATCCAACAGAAAAAGGAAATGCTCATAGCAAGTATTTATAATGAAGCAAAACAAATTCCCACACTGATTGTGTCCAAAAACGTGTCTCATTCTCTCATGTATCTCCAAAGTCTTCTCCTCTCCTGGTAAACCATCCCCATTTCCTTTAACTGGTCCTGATTGAGTCTAACTTCAAGACCCTTTATCATCCTGCTTGCCTTTCTGTGGGCATACACATTTTATCTCACTATTCTCCTGCTTATAAAATCAGCTCGTCAGTAGCCTCACCTTCAGGCTAAACAAATTGAACTCCCATTTTCCAGGGCTCCCAGAGAACATTCCACACCTTGAATATCCTACCTAAATTTTTCACATCTTGCTTTAAACCCATCATGTTCTCAGACTGTTGAATCTGTACTCTTTTCTCCTTTTAACAAATAGATCAATCGCTTTCAGCTTTTTTTTATCCTGTACACAAAGATTTCACTTCCCAACCTTTAATCATCCCTTTTGCTGTACTCTGTAGAGCTTCCCCAATTTGGGTTTTCAATGCATATTTTCTCCGATAATTTTATAGTGAGTCTTCATTGGTGGGAGACGAGGGCAGTCTTCAGATGGGACAGAATGCTCCCATTCTACAAGAATTTCTGATGCCCCCTGCCTAATTAACTCATTCTTCTCTTTGCTGCTAGGTGTCCATACTCAACAAATTCCAGCATCAGTGTCCATTTTTTTCAGTATGGTGGCAATAGTTGCCCTGCTGCTGGGAACTCCCAAATCTGTGAAATCCCAGCTCCAGTCACTTGCCCTGCTTCTGTGGTTTGTGAGCTATTTTCCCACCATTATCTTGTTTGAGCCGCAGAAGTAACTGGGTGAGTTTTTTCTTCTCATCCCCATTTTATGGTTTCTTGCCCAGGGTGATGATCTGAGCACATGTCTGAAGCAGGGCTGATGTCTGGATCTTCTAGTCTCCAAATCTAGCTCTCCACCTACTCTGCCAAGCCATGGTGATTGGATGCAAAGCTGTTTCCAGGTCTATTGAATCCTAATCCTAGAATTTTTACCATCGCCTCATTCTGTTCCCTTGGTTGACTTGGCTTTTGTGTCCTAAGAGAGAGGGCACAAGCATCCAAGAAATCAGGCCCAAAGGTGACCTTTAGCAGCTGTCCTGGGAGAAGTCTTGGTGGCTCCTCTTTTTGCTCAGATGGGGCTGTTGTGCCTGCTAGTGATGGTTCCCATTATCCAGAACTAAAAAAAAAAAGTGTTTGTGAGAACATTTTTTAAAAAGACATCCTTTGAAATTATCTACAGTAGCATCAGGGAAACAAACCTAATCAATATCCTGGCTGAGTACTTTGCCAATCTCTTTCCCTTCTTTTCCCCTCAAGGCAGAACTCTGGTCAGCTGCCTCTGCCGCACTGCCTTAGAGTCTGTCTTCATACTCTGGGTGGATGGATGACTTGGCCATCCTGGGCATCTGGCTAAACCTTCCAACTCTTTTTCATATATGACCCATTAGGCACAAATTCATGTGTAGAAGCCCATTTGTAGGATCATGTACATACCATAGTCATAAATATTGAATTAGAGGGGACCTCAGATTCCTTCTAGTCTAACCCCCACATTGTATAGCAGAGAAAACTGAGTCCCATGGCCTGCCCAAGATCATCCAGACAGTAAGAAGCAGGGATGAGATTTGAACTTAGCACAGTGCCTTACCCATAGAAAGCACAGAATAACATTCTAAATGACTGAGTTGATTGTACCAGTCTGCATTCACAAAAGGTCCCCAAAGTTAATGTGTAAAGTAAACTAGGATACAGAGATTCCCAGCACTTTCCAGTAGAAGAATCTCATCCATCCATCCATCCATCCATCCATCCATCTATCTACCTAACTCTATCACACATCCCTGAGGCTCTACCATAGTCACAGTGCTGTTGGCACCTGTTGATTGATACACAAACTTTTCTCATTTCCTTTGTGACCATGGGTAAGTCATATACCTTCCCTGGCGTTCCCTTTCTTAATCTGTAAAAGGAGGTTCTTAGAGTCATTAGCCTGCCTTCACCGAGTTCAATCTTCTGATGCCATCTTTGGACCTGCAAGTTTCCAAGGTACTATAGGAGGCGTTGAGAATATAAATACACAAAGAAAATGGTCTCTGCCCTTGAGGGGCTTATGTTTGACTGGAGGGACATGCAAATAAATATAAGGAAACTTCAGGCCTGGGAGAGCACAGCCCTGGGGGGATGGGGTGGGGAGGGTGAGTCTGGGTAGACTTCTTGGAGGAGGAGTCCCAGGAGCTGAGCCTTGAATGAAGAAAAGTCTTCTGAGACAAAAAGACTTGAGAAGTGTCTTGTTTTAGTGACCAGTGCTGGGAGATGGGGCGCAAGTCTGAGGAATTGCTAGCAGGCCACTGGGGCTGGAATGTCGAATTCCTAAGGGATATATTGGGAATTCAAGCTAGAATGGTAAATAGAAGCCAAGGAGTCAAGGTGCCTTAAATTCCAGACTGAAGACTTTGCATTTTATCCTTGATTTAAAATAAGTCTCTATGCATTCCGTAATGCTTTTAAGTGAATAGATTTTTTTATTCATCTCGCTGTAGACACATTTGAGGCATAGGAATGAATCTGCATAGAAGGCATTACTTATTCAATCTGCAAAAGGTACCTTTGCTTATTGACGGTGCAAAGTCTTTAAATGAGATGATGGAGCCCAGCTTGCAGAACTCACAAGTTCGTGAAATCACAAACTACTCATAAGCTTTTTATACCCCATGTGTTTGTATTCCCTGCCCTAGAATGAATACCTTGGTTCCCAGTGTCCTCGAAGGGTAGGACCAGGCAAAGCCATGAAAAACTTAGCTACCTGATTCAGGCTACGTCATGTGTCCCCTCAATAATACATATATGCATCATTCTGTGTCCAGGAAATGTGTGTGACTTAAGGGGTAGAGTTTTGGAGTCAAAAGTCCCAGGCTCAAATCCTGCTACTGTCACTGGCCAGCTGTATGACCTGAAGGTAATGACTTAACATATTTCATTCTGAAACAAATCTCTAAGGCAAGTGGCTCCTAACCTGGGGTCTATGAAATTCTGATGTAGTTGCATATGTACATGTATGTATGTAACAGAGAATCTTAAACATACGTGTGTATCTAAAGAATGTGTGCATGTATATATAGAGTTCGTATGTATGTACAGATAGGGTTATTGTATTCCAAATCCTTTTGATTTCCTTTGTAATCCGTTGTATTTTATTTTATGCATTTAAAACCTTGATTCTGAGAAAGCATCCACAGGCTTCACCAGGCTGCCAAAGGAGGGGGTCCAGGACATTCACAAGGTCCCAACTCCTGGTCTACAGGCTTCATGTTATAAGTCACAGGATCATAGACTTTATGTTGGAAGGAGCCTCCGAGACCATCTCTTCCAGTGCACTCTCTCTCTCTCTCTCATTTTATTTTAATAGGAAACTGAGGGTCCAGTGTGCTTCACACTGTGTTCTTTGGCTGTCCCCTCTGGGGCTAGGATTTGTATATATCTTGTTTTCATTTTGTTTTCTACCTGAAATTGTGAGCTTAGTAGCACATAGTAGGTGTCTAAGAAATGAACACTAGTTGACTTGTTTTAACTGAAGCAGAAACGTTGATTTTTGCAGTAAGCTGGCTGGGATCAGAAATTGAGTTCTGGTCTTCCTGATGCCAAACTCAGTGCTCATGGCCTCACTTCTCTGCCCAGTCCCCGTGTATGCCACCAATAGTACCTGCCACAAAGGTTTGCTGTGAACCTTGGATGACCAGGTACCTAATGTGCTTTGCCAGTGTTTAAATGCTGTAACTGGTATCCCTGTTATATTTACTCACAGCCCAAACCCAAACTGAAAGTGTTACAGTTCAGTCCTTGACAGGAATACATTTGTTTGGACCAAGCTCTTGCCTCAGTTTCCTCAGCTGTAAAGAACGAGGGTTATGGTTGATGCTGTTTGCTAGGGCTGCTTCCAGTTCCGACACCCTACAATTGTTCGGTGATTTATGGGATGACCACAATTGGTTGTTCATCCTAAAAATGTTCCGCAGAGTTCAGGCAAACGGTGTTTGAACTGCAGGGCTGGGAGATGGTGGACCTGAACTAGCTGCTATCCTTGTACCCCAACTTTGTTTCTCCAGGCCTTAGGCCTGGTCCTCCAGGCAGACTCCCAGGGGGACTTCTGGGACTTCTGTGAACTGACGGCCATGGCTGCCGATTTGGGCCCTCAGGACTCTCAGGTTTAAGTCGTTGCCCTTTTCATTCCATCAGGAATGACTTCTGGCCACTGTGGCTTCCAGGCTCTGATACTGGGCTTGCCATGAGACCATGGATGAAGAAGAAGCCATCTGACCGTTCTCAGCCTCAGTTTCCCTCTTCTGTAAAATGGGGGCAATGATATAGCATCTATTCCTCTCCTCCCCCCCACCCCGCCCACACAGGTGTCAAAACAAGGACTGACCTATGTATTTTGTGATGATCAAATAAAGTCACCTATGTAAAACTCACGGCAAGCCTTATCAATAATTATTACTATTATGGGAGACTGCTTGGCACAGGGGCAAATCAAATCAGAATCAAATGAGAAAACAAACCTAGCAACATGATATTTGTTGTTTCAATCATTTCTGAATCTTCCTGACCCCCTTTGGGGCTTTCTTGGCAGAGATCCTGGAGCAGTCTGCCCTTTCCTTCTCCAGCATATTTTACAGATGAGGAAACTGAGGCAGGCAAGGTTAAGTGACTTGCCCAGGATCACACAGGATCCAAGAGGAGATGAGTCTTCCTGGTCCCAGGCCCAGCGCTCTGTCCACTGGGCTGTGGAGCCATCCATATAACACTATATAAGTGTTGGCTGCCATTGCCAACAAGCATTTATTAAACTCCTGCTATGTTCCAGGCACTACTTTAAGCACAGAGAAAATTAAAAGGCAAATATACACACACATAAAAAACATTCAATTATGTCTAACCCTAATTCACTCCTTCCCTGTGCAGATGTCCTCAGGCTCTCCCCTCCCTAATGCTTCCCATTCCCATCCTGTTTCCAGATAGAGTCACTTTTCTCCTAGTGGAATGCCATGGAGAGACCACTGACTTTGGAGTCAGGGAACATGAATTCAAATTTCACCTCGTGTGTGAGTGTGTGTGTTGACCTCAGTCTGGTCATGTATCCTTTCCAGGCCTCAGTTTCCTCATCTGTAACATGGGGCTGGGCTACATGGCCCTCAAAGTCCCATGTAGATTTACATATATAATCTGATGGAGAGATTCAGTGCCTGGAGTAGAGGAAGGCTGGTGGTCCTAGACCTTCCATCATTGACCAGAGTATCACAGAAAGGCCTGGTGTGGACAGAGCTGGCCGTTATCCCGACTTGCTTTTGAGAAATAGTCCCAAAAGCAGCTGCTGGGCCACTGTACAGACTTGTAAGGCAGCCAATGTCAGAGAGACCTTGAATCAGCTTTCTGAGAAAGAACAGGTCATCTGAGTGGGAGCCGCCTCCCACCAACTTTCCAAGATTTCCTAGAAACTGGAATATGACAACATTGGCGCTGGCTTTCTGGTGGGTTGGGGGACTCTGTGGGAAAAGAAATGACCTCCCCTTTCTTTTATCTTTTCCTTTTTTTTTTTAAATAGGCATAGTTCACATACCTTGAGAAATGAGGAATTCCATTCCCAAGGTGGTCCAGGGGGGAGGAGGGAGGAGAGGAAACAAAGAGAATGAGGCTGTTAAAAGAAGAAAGTGGGAAATGTGAAGTAAGCAGCTTATTAAGAGGGGAGACACACACACACACACACACACACACACACACACACACACACACACACACACACACACACACACACACCCTGGTTGCTTTTTTGGTAAAACTTTTTGTTTTTCAATTCAAAAGATTTGGGGGTAGCTAATTATTGGTAGTGTGACTTATTTTCAAGGATAGCTTAAAAGATACTTTTTGTTTGGGAGGTACACTTTGTTTCCAATTAACTTTTTAGGTATGAGTTCATTTTAGGCAGCTATGGTAAGTATGTGGCAGGAAGTCCTGAGTTCAAATTCAACCTCAGACACTTCCTTGCTGTAAGACCCTTAACCTCTCTTGGTCTTAGTTTTCTCACCTGTAAAGTGGGAATGAGAGCACCTCCCCACAGGGGTGTTGGGAGGGTTGAAGGAGGTCACATTTGGAAAGCACTCAACACAGTGCCTGGCCCAGTAGTGCTAGTAAAGGCTTATTCCCACGTCTCTAGTAAATGTGGTCTAGCCTGTGCCCAAAGACTTCCAGTGAGAGGTTTTCATGTCATTTCTCTTCTCTGATGGAGGATTGTTTAAATTTTGTGAACTCCCGGGACTCTGGCAGCTGGGCAGGCACACTGCAGTGGGGCGGCTAGGACCAGAAACCCTCGAAGAGACCGGCTGACATTCGGAAGTTTGCCATGAACTTGTGTGTGGTCCGGTTTGCCTGTATTTAGATCCCTGCTCTCCAAGAAGGGAACAATAAAGCTGTGTGTCATGGGAGCCTTGCACGAGGGAGTCAGTTAGCCAGAGTGGGCTTTGAAGATGTGGGAAGCTCATTTAGGAATTTGCATAATTCAGTGATGAGGTTTTTTTTATGGATTTTTTTTTTTTTAAAGAAAGGCTTTTGACCTGCAGAGCTTGCTTTTCCTTGCATCTTGTTAAAGTTGTAGGAGATATTTGTGCTTTTTTAATTCACAGCCTCAGACTTTTTGCTAATGAGATTTTTCTATCAGAATCCCTTTCTTGGTATTACAATACCTAGATGGCCAGGTGAGGAAGGAACCCTCTGAAACCCTCCCAATTCCCCTCCAAACAATTAGAAAACCGCCTCAGCGTTGATCTAGGAACCGGAGGCAGCTTATCAGCCCAGTAGGAAAATGTCTGTCTCACTGGGATGGGAGGAAAACCTGCTGGAAGAGCATCAGCCAGCCCCACAGCAAGGTGCCTACAGCAAGGCTCCAAGCCTGGGGCAACTAAAAGGAAAGCAGAAAACTGGGGGAAAAGGTTTTTTTGCAACAAGTATCTCTGATAAAGGCCTCATTTCTCAAATATATAGAGAACCAAGTCAAATTTATAAAAATACAGGTCATTCCCCACTTGATAAAGGGTCAAAGGTGATGAACAGGAAGTTTTCAGACAAATCAAAGTTATCCAGTCATATGAAAAAATGCTCTAAATCACTATTGATCAGAGAAATGCAAATTAAAACAACTCTGAAGTATCATGTCACACTTAATCAGAGTGGCTAATGTGAAAAAAAGGAAAATATTGGATGTTGGAGGGGATGTGGGAAAACAGACACTAATGCATTGGTGATGGAGTTGTTAACTTATCCAACCATTCTGGAGAGCAATTTGGGAACTATGCCCAATGGGCTATCAAACTGTGTATACCCTTTGACCCAGCAATACCTCTTCTAGGTCTGTATTCCAAAGAGATCATAAAAATTGGGAAAGGGCCTACATACATGTGCAAAAATATTTATAGCAGCTCTTTTTGTGTGGCTAAGAATTGGAAGTCCAAGGGTTGCCCATCAATTGGGGAACGGCTAAACAAGCTGTACTATATGATTGTGATAGAATATTACTGGGCTATAAGAAATGACAAGTCAGGATGATTTCAGAAAAACCTGGAAAGACTTACATGAACTGATGCAGAGTGAAGTGAGCAGAACCAGGAGATCAGCGATGGTAGACTTAGCTCTTCTCAGCAATACAAGCAATCTAAAACAATCCCAAAGAACTAATGATGAGCATACTGTCTGCCTCCAGAGAAAGAACTGATATTGTTTGAATACAGACTGAAGCATGCTATTTTTACTTTCTTTCATTTTTTTCTTTTATTCGAGTCTTCTTGTACAAAATGACTAATGTGGAAATATTTTACATAATTATACATGCATAACCTATATCTGAGTGCTTACCATTTCAAGGAGTAGGGTAGAGAGGGAGGGAGGGATAGAATTTGGAACTCAAAACTTTAAATAAAAATGCTTAAAAATTAAAAACAGGGGCAGTTAAAAAAAGGTGGCGCAGTGAGTTAAGGGCTGGCCCCAGAGTCAGGAGGACCTGAGTTGTTCCAGCCTTAAGACACTTAACACCCACACAAAAAAACTACCGTGTAACCTTGGGCAAGTTACTTAACCCCAATTGCCCTCCAAAAGGAAAAAAAAAATTAAAAACAAAATTTTGGATACATTTGGCTCTTAGAAAATATTCCATTTCCCCCCTAAAATTGTATAAATGTTATTGTGTGTGTGTGTGTTGATGTGTCCTTTAAACTCTCTGGGCCTCAGTTTCCCATAAAATGAAAATGTTAGACTAGAGTAAATAGTCTCCACAGGCCTTTCCACCTCAATCTAGTATCTTTGGTCCTGTGATTTCTCATGTCAGCATTGTTTTGGAAGTCTACATTTATGTACTTTTGTGGTTTCTGACTTATCTAACATTAGCTAGTCTCTGTCTCTTCCTCCCTTCCCTCCCACTCTTCCTCTTTCTGCTCCTCTCCTAATCCCCCTCTCTTTCTTTCTCTCCCTCTCCTGTCCTCCTCTCCCTCCATTCCACTCAGTCTCCCTTTTCGTCTCTGTTCCTCCCTCCATTTCCCTCTATCTCTCTCCTTCCCTCCTTCTTCTTCCCTTCCTCCCTGTTCCCCTCTCCCTCCCTCCCCCACTACCCTGTCCCTCCTCCGTTCCCTCATCTTCTCTCTCTCTCCCGCCCTCCATTCCCCTTTCTTTCCCTCTTCCTCCCTCCCTCTCCCTCTTTTCCCACTTCCTCTCTGTCCCTCCATCCTCCTCCCTCACTACCTCCCTTTTTCTCTCATCATTAGCTCAGCCATCAGTGCTTCATGGCCCTTTTGAGCAGATCCCCCAGCAGAAAGATGCACTTTCACTTGGCAGAGATCAGCTGGTGCCTGTCCTAGACCCTGTGCATAGCCAGGACTTAGGACAGCGGACAGCCAGGCAGTTCCTGCCATTCTGAGCCTGGGCTCTGGGGCCTCCTTGCTGGTCCAGACTGAGTAACCTTGTGTCACATTCCAGGCAGGTCCTGGACAAGGAGAAGGAGTCTCTCCTTTTGATAACTGCCAGATTTCCATCAGCCTCTGAGACCCAGGCCATTAGTTAGGCAGGGTCTATTGTGAAACCCACCTATTGATCTGGGAGCTCTGCGAGCTGGGAGTGGGGAGGGCTGGAGGCCGGGCATGGAATTCCTCTCATTCCAGCATTACTAATAGGATTCTCTCTGGCTTCTGTTTTAAACTAATGAATGGGGAAAGAAAAGGTGGAACTCTTTATTTCTGAGAGGAGACCTCCCTGCTCCCTTTGGGAGCCTCCCTCTATATTAGGCAAGATTATCTTGAAGACTGTTAATGACAACTGGGGGGGGGGGGGTGAGAAAAGTATGTTAAAGCCATTTGGCTGCTCTTGTAATCAGGAAGGGGGAAAAAAGCATTTTCTACTTGCAAATCATTCACTTGTTCCACATTCTTCAAACCCTATTCCACAAATGACTTTAGCAGTTTTAAGGGTCACACCGGAGGTTAAGAGCCTTGCTTGCATGGTGTCCGTTTTGGTGATTAAAAAGCAATCCTTTGTGGAAGTGATTGCATTTCTGCTCACAGGATCTACCAGGGGAAATCTTTGATTTCATCCTGTCAGAAAATTTTGTCCTTCTTTTTAAATGATTGACAGAAAGTAGTTCGTCTGAAAGGGCTTTCTAAGTCTAGCTAAGTGGGAATTGCTAATTACTCCCCCTTTTCCTACTATTCCTCAATAAAATAAATTATAGCACCTTCCTTCAATCTACATCAGAATCTTGTGAGACTTTAGAAACCTTGTTTGGGTGGGAGTAATACTACATACGGTATCTTAAGTCTTGGATTTGAATCTTTGGCGTACACCTTGAGCACACCAGTTCATTTCTTTGAGATCTATTGATGGAACCATGCATGTATATGAGGGCTCCATCAGGTCTTCAGATTTGCTTTTGTCTTTGTAACCCCAGTATTGTTGATGGATTCCTTGAGCCTCAGTTTTCAGTTCTGTAAAATGGGTGCTATTGCACTGTCTACATGGGAGGGCAGTTCTGAGGAAGGTGTTTTGTACACTAAATGTATAGCCCTCTGTAAAGATGAGTTCTTATAGATAGTCTGGAAAGTTATAATGTGACACAGGATTTCTCCAAGAGTTCTCAGTATTGGTTTTCACAGTAATTGGGCAAACCCTGTTGCCTCATTTCCTGTCTCTTCCCCTGTGGTGCCATAGCTGGCATGTGCTTTGAGGTGAAAGGTGAATTATCTTGATGTAGCAATGCGTCGTCGAGTGTGTTCATAGTTTTCTTTTGCCTATGAGAGAGTTTCATGCCCCACGCATACCTTCCTGTTCCATTACTGTTGGCAGCTACAGAAGGATTTTCCCTCCCAATAATGGGATGCAAGACTAGAAAGTAGAAAAAAAAATCAGATAAGCAGATGCAGTACTGAGCCAGGAGGGTAAAGGAGGAACTGGAAAGTCCCAGGGGCTGTGGTTGGTGTGTGGAAGGTCACTTGCTCAATAGGAAATGGATAGAATAAGCCTAGATTACCATTTTCCACATTCATACACCATGGGCTTCGTGGTCATGAACATGCATTTCCATCCGAGAGACTTACCACTGAAGAGCAATCATTAGCTGTTGGTCTGATTGTTGGGAATAAAGTCGACCCATTCCTTGGATAATTGGCTACTGTGAATGATAGTTCATTTTACCCTGTTGGTATGACTTGCCTAGTTAGCTTGCATATGTAGACAGCAAGTCTCGTTCTCGGGGAGTGCCTATTCTCATCCCATGTGGTTCTTGTCCCTATTCTTCTATCAGTCCTCCATGGAATATCTGCTCTAATACAGAGAAGCCCTTCCATTGATTATTTTGTGGATTATTGATTATCCCTCATTTTTGTTGTGTGGTCAGGCTGTCTTCTTTCCCATTAATTCCTATCTATGATGATGTATTTTCAAGACATCATTAACCATAGGAGTTTGGTTGTTGTTCAGTCATGCCCAGCTTTTTGTGACCCCATTTAGAGTTTTTTGGGCGAAAATAGCAGAGTGCTATTTCTTTTTCTAGCTCATTTTACAGACGAGGAAACTGAGGCAAACAGGGTTAAGTGACTTGCCCAGCATCACACAGCCAACAAGTGTCAGAGACAGAATGTGAACCGAGCTCTTCCTGGCTCCAAGCCTGGTGATCTATCCACCAAGTTACCTAGCTGCCCTCATTTTTAGATCTTCACAAACCAACAAAATCAAAGACTCAATCCCAGATGGTTTTAAATCCATCTTTCATCACAAAATGACTGTTTCTCCATTGCCATTTTTAAATCTTTTAAATCTGATTTTATTGGTGGGGGAAGTTCACAGCCTCTCCAGGGCTGCTTTTCCAGTGACGCTCTTACCCAGTGCTTTCTCCACCCAATGGGCTGGAGGCCTTCCTTGGGTTCCCAGGTTTTCTTTACGTCCAGCATCCCAGGGAGCTGGCACAGTTACTGTCACTCTTTCTATGTGGCCATACATAGGATTTTGCAGTCATATATATCTTTCTAAATGTCTTTCTCATGTCACCTCATACCACATTTTATATTAATTTGGAGAGGATTAGTTTGAAATAGTGAAAAGAATTACAAAACAGGTAGCAAAGCCATCTATTGTTGCTATGGGATTATCTAAAAGTATTCCCGATTTGAAAGCAAGCTCCATTTCTCATGGCCTATTCTTTAAATGACTTACCTATCCTATTCTCTAATTAAAATGCCAGATAATCCAAACCCAGGGAGTTGAATACTTTTTTTTGCCTTTCAGGTTAATTCCATTTCAAATTAATGAATTTCATTGAATTTTACTGTACAAGATCCTCAAGGTTTTGTTGATTTTACTAAAGTCAAGTTTCCAGAAGAGAAAGTAAAATCACATCCAAGTTGGTTTAGCTTTCTAGAAAAGTGCTACTCATTTAAAGATCCCCTTCCCTCCCTGCCCTTGGAGAAACCCCATCTATCTAGAGGATAGAACACAGAAAATCCAACTACATTGTTTCAAAGTCTGTATCAAACCTGAGACTGAAGCTAGATGGTCATTGATCTTCACTTTTTCTACAAAGGGGAAAAACTGGAGAATTCATTGGATTCTCCGATTTTAAAACCAAGGACAAGAAGGACGGCTGAGAAGGCCTCACAGGGAAGAGTTCATTGATGTAAAGAAACAACAGTTTGGACAATCCATAGAACAACATGCACCAATTAGTTTGAAAATCAGATGCTTTTTGGGAGTGACGATATTCATACCTTCTTTTTCTTTTTTTTTTTTTCCCTAGGACCTGCTGAAGTTCCCATGATGTCACCCAATGGATCCATTCCCCCTATCCATGTGCCCCCAGGATACATATCCCAGGTAAATTCATCATTCATCTGACCCAGTCTTTTTTTACCCCCTAGTCTTAGATTATACGGAGCCCACCAGTGGTGAGGAATTTTGTGATCACCGTAGAAATAGAAATGGCATTAGAGCACCTTATTTTATAGGCAAGGAACCTGAGGCCAAAGCGTTTAAGTGTCTTGCCCTGGCTCTCACACATAGCAGGTAGCATGGGCAGGATTTTAAGCAAGTTCCTTGGATCCCAAGCCCAGTGTCCTTTACACAGGACTTCATGTCACCAAAATGTCTGTGTTAGTTGCTTCAGGACAAAAGGTCTGCAGACATGCTGGGTACACTCATGTCTTAGTGGTGGTTCGGAGAGTTACCTCTTCTCCCCCCTTCCCCTTCATCTTAGCATCTTCATCGGTCAGTCATTGGCTGAGCTTTTATTAAGTACTTGGTATGTAACAAGCCCTGGACTCATGCTTCAGAATGCAAGGAAAAGCAGAAACCTTCCCTCCACTCAGTGCGCTCATATAGGATGGGGAAAGCAGCCCACAGAAATCAGTGGGGGGGCAGTTGTGGGTATTAAGGGAAACCGGGGATCATAGGCCAGGGAAGAGAACAACACCAAAGAACTTCTTAGTTGATCCTGGTATGATGTGGTCGTGCTGGTCACAGTGGGGGCTTCGTGAAGGATGGACTGGAGTGGGGAGACGCGTGAGGCAGGCAGACCACCTAGGAAGTTAATGGAGCCCTCCGGGCCAGAAGTGCTGGGGGCCTTGAACTAGGATAGTAACTATATTAATGGAGAGCAGAGAAGGTACGTGAGACATTACAGAGAAATAAATTTCAAGATTTGACCATTGATTGGTTATCTAGCATGAATGAGAAAGAAGAACTCAGATGAGGGCCATCCAGCTCAGGGTACTCAATAGGCAACTGGTGATGAGAGATGAGAACTCAGGAGCAAGTCCAGGACTGGATCAGCAGATCTGGCAATCACCTGCTACAGGGATCATTGACCTCTTAAGAGGTGCTAAGATTCAGATAAGGAAAGGAAGAGAGAAGGGCCAAAGATAGGACCATTTGGGCAGGAGGTACCCACAGTTAGTAGATCTAATATAGTTAAGAGACTGACCAGTGGCCAGAGAGGTAGGAAGAGGTCCAGAAGGTAACAGAGTCCAGGAGAGAGTCTCTGGGAGGCAAAGTTATCAATAGCATCAGATTTTGCAGAGAAGTGTGAAATGCCAGCCAAACACAGTCCTCCTTGGGCACCCCTTTATTCCATTGCTTCCTCTTCTCATAGCATTAAGAACTTTACCAGAGTCTCAATACTAGGCTAACTGGTCATTTAAACAGGTGTCTGTTCTCTGTGGATTTCCCATTTTTTTGGTGTGATAGCACAGAATCTCTGTCCCATGATTCTCCAAACTGGCAATAACACAGTGGCATAAGGTTAGATTAACTATCTCCTTTACCCCTCTCTGGTCAGTCCTCTGTCCCCTTCTCACCTCCTTCCCACCTATGCACAAGTAAGGGTAGGGACACACACACACACACACACACACACACCTTCACCCCTAACTTTTCCTACGTACATTTTATTTCAAGTGTGGACTTAAGTTTTGGGGGAAGAGTAGGAAAATATTCTGCAAAATTTCTGAGGCTGGAGAGACTGGGTTCCCTACTAGTCAGTCAGTAAGCATCTATTAAGGGACAGCTGTATGCTAAGCACTGTGCTAAAGTGCTGACGATATGAAGAAAGGAAAAACCAGTCCCTTCTCTCCAGGAGAAGGAAATCTCATAGAAGTGGTGATTTGTAAACCACTGTGTACCAACAAGGTATGGATATATAAGAGACCATACACCTAGGGAAGCCATGGTAAGAAATGATTGTATTGGCATTAGAGATAAGCTGGAAGGAACCCTCTGAGGCTATCTAATTCAATCCTCCCCATTCCCTCCTTTTACAGAGTAGGAAACTGAAGCCCACCCATAGAGAATAACTCACTTCTTTGGGGTTAAGTAGGTAGTCAGCAGCAGAGCCAGGATTAGAACCCACATCTCCTCTGCCTCTTTCCTCTGTCCCACTGTGCCCCATTGGGATGGACCTAATGATCTGCTTGTCACCATGGCAGCAGTATGGAATCTCTAAGTAGATCTCACACCCACCAGTTTGACACGTAACCAGCAAAGCTCCATCATGGTTGCTCAGCCCGTGTTGGGTTTCCTTCTCTGCCCCCCTCTACTTTGACTCAGAATATTTGCTCAAGAGCTCTGGGGACACCTGACTCTGTCAGTCACCACTGTACAATTCAGAGTTTTCAATAGCACTGGTTAATCTAATTTAAAGGTCTCCTTTGGGAAGGGAGATTAAGAAAAGCTGCAGGACTCTTGGTGGGAAGCAATGATTTTTCTGTTGTTTGTGCACCAAGATAGGATCGCAATCTTCACATCTCATCTGTGACCTTGGGGAAGTTCTGTAATGACCTTGAGCCTCAGTGCAGCATCTGTGGAATTAAAGACTTCACTAGCAGGTCTCTGAGGCCAGGATCCTCTGTGTGATCCTAGACGGATCACTAGGTATCTTTCCTATCAGACCTCTAGAATAAACTACCAGATATTTTCTATGGGCACACATTTTGATATTGGTAGTATTACTTGGCAGTTTAGGGGTATGGGAAAAAACCACAGTCGACACTGAGGAAAATTCACTGAGACAGAAAACAGATATAATCTTAGTGTTTCTAGAAATCTCAAAATCCCTTCTAAACTGTGAGACAGGTGGTCAGAGAAGAGAGAGTTGGAACAAGGGGTGAACGGTTTCTTTGTAGAAAGTTACAAAGGAAGTCAAGTCCTTAAGGACATGGTGCCTGGGGCCTGTTAAAATGGACCATTGAGCAGCAGTCTCCTAGTTAGAAAGAATTCTAAAAATTGCCCCTGTTTTCTATTTGCTGTGTTGTTAAGAACAAAATAGTCTGCATTGGAGAGTCCCTGAGTTTTTAGGCAGCAATCAAAGGAGATTTCTGATTCTCTAAAATTAAATATGTTTATTTCTTCACTGTGTTAGGCCAATGCTAATCACAGAAATCTTCCCTCCTCTGATGTGAGCTGCTCTAAGACTTATCTCTTATTCTCTCATTTTCTGCACAGCCCAGTTATTGGCATGTCTGCCTGCTTTGGCGTTTAAGTAAATTGTTTATTTAAGTCATTGTGAACAAGGAACGTGGAAAAGAACCAAAGTGGAGGGAGTGGGCTTAGTGTCCAAGGAGGACACTAAGTGATAGATAAGATGTAGTAGATTGAGGGCCAGAATTTGAGTCAGGAGTGCCTACATTTGGATCCAACCTCTCACCCTTATCAGCTTTTATTAGGGACTCAGTCACTTAAGTAATCCTGAGTGATTTAGGAAAATCATTAGGCAAGGTGGGGAGAGAGGCCAATCAGAAAGCCAGTGCTGGACCAGAGTGGTGGCAGCATCAGAGAGAGATGGGAATGCATAAGGGAGAGGAATCACAAGACTATTCAATAGATCTGTATGTGGGGGGAGAGACTGGAAAAGAGGGTTGATGGCAGTTTGCAAGCCTGGGTGGCTGGGGAGATGTGGGTGCTCTTAGCAGGCTTAGGGGAAAAGGCAAGTTCTGTTTCGGATGTATTGAGTTTGAGATGCCCCAAAGGTAATTAGTGTGGAATGGCTGGAGTTTAGGAAAGAGGTTAGGTCTGGGTATGCAGAATGGGGACTCATCCATAGAGGAAAACTAGTCCATGGTAGCTGATAGATAGTATAGAGGAGGTGTTTTGTTTTGTTTTGTTTTTCCTTCGTCATGGACCCCTTTGCCAATCTGGTGAAATCTATGATATTTTAAAATAAGTAAAATTCAAAGGAGACCAATGATCTCGAAATGCTAAGAAGGAACAAGTTAATGAACAACATGTTAAGATATCAAAAGAGATATGAAAAAGATGGTCCAGGACAGATGGGAGGGACGCCTGTGCTTCTTGGGGTGCCTGGGGTGAAGAGAGAGCAAAGGGGACAGGAGTGGTCAGACAGGCAGAAGACTAAGGACTAAACAGGTAGAAAAGGAGAGAGAAGAGAAGATTCTGATGGACAGTCTCAAAGAGGGTCAGCAGGGAGGAGGACTGAGAAGAGGACATTAAACCATTGTTAACTTGGGAGAGCACAGGCTTAGTTGAACGGTGGGGTTGAGAATCAGGCTGTACAGTTTAGAAATGAGGACAAAGGAAAGTCAAAGCAGCAGATTTAGATGCTTTTTACCATGGGTGTCAAGCACTCAGCCTTTCAGCCTGCATACAACCCACTACACTCCCGAGTCTGGACTGAACCATGAATTAATATGTAATTGGGAAATATTTAATAAAATACAATAACGTAGAGATAAATTAATAAATAGTTTTCTAGGTCAGTACGTGGCCTGCTGGGATCCTACATATGGTTCAGTGGCCCTCATTTCGATATGAGTTAGACGCCATTGCCTTCCAGGTCCTTCGCATAGTAACATTCACTCGGTGATAGAACACATTGATTTTAATCGGTTAACAGAAAAGAGCTGACCACTTAGACCTCCACAGCACATGTTGTCTGCTTTAAAAAATAAAAGTTTGATCCAGGTTGTGAAACTCTCAGGACAGTCTGGGTTTAAGTTCTGATTACTTTCTTCCCAGCTTTAGTCAATCAGTAAACACTTATTAGCACTTGCTAAGTGTTGGGGATACAAAAACAAATACAAAAACTCTCAGGAAGATCCCAGTCTCATAGGAGGAGATGATCCACAAAATGTTATCTTCCAACAAGATACAGACAGGATAATTTGGAGGTGATCAGTGAGGGAAGGCACGTGGATTAAGAGAGATCGTTGTGGCTGTGAGAGTAGCCCCGATGTAAGTGACTGACGCACGTCATTATTGGCTTTCCAAGGGAGAGAACACTTTGTAAACCTCTCGGCTTCACATTAATGTCAATTGTTATTATTAAATTAAACACTGTTTGGGCTTTGAGCAAAATAAGATATTTCTTCTCTGTCTTCATGTCTCTGTTCATATCTGTCTGTCTCCGTCTGTCTTTCTCTCACACGCATTCCAACTTCTGTAAGAGGCCTTTCCTAGACCCCTCTCTCCCCCCAGACGCCAAGGCCTTCTCTGAAATGACCCCTTGTATACTCAGCATGTATTTTGTACATACTCATCGTACATCATTGTAAAATGAGCTGGAGAAGGAAAGGCAAACCACCCTAGTATCTTTGCCAAGAAAATCCCAGTGGGTCATAGATTCGGACATGACCGAAATGAATCAACAGCAAGAAGTTATTTGTACATTGTCTTTTCCATTAGGATACGAGTTCCTTGAGGACAGAGGCTGTTTCTTCCTGGTTTTTGTCTCCCCAGTGCTTATCAGAGCGTGTGACACATAGTACATGCTTAGCAAATGGTTTTTGACTCACATGCCCACCCAAAAAGACCCCTCCTCTTGTGTGTACACACACACACACGTACACACACGAGATATCTTCAGTGGGGGGTATTTGCCCTACCAGTGCCACTTAACATCTCTTCAGTGACTTTTTGTCCTGGGACCCTGGTAGGATATGAGGCCATTCAGGCAGCCGGTCTGTTGGAAGGCACTTGGACCAAGGGTCTTTCCGACTCCAAAGCCTTTGTCCTCACCAGTATAACAAGCCACCTCTCAATCTCCACCTACGTACAAAAATCACAAATTATGCTAGCCAAGAATATCGTGATAACTGTATGGAGAAGGCAGTATGCAAAGTGATGAACCATTACATCAGAAATATCTGTCCCTGAGACTTTGCCAGAGAGAATCAGTCAATGAGAAGGCTGTCCAAGTGATGAAGGGAAGCTTCATGCACCACCCATCACAGGCAGAGCAAGGACTCGGAATCACAGACTGTAGAGTTCTGCAGTTGGGAGAGACCTCAGAAACCACTTAGATCTTAGCAGGTTCTTCTGAAAATCCAAGTGTTGATAGTCAATTGAAAACTCCCCGAGAGACAGCCAGTGGGTGAAGAAGGAAATGGGTGGTGGGTGTGAAGTGAGCTACTTTAGACAAATGAGTAAAATGGAAGACTTTTGGGGACCATATTGGAAAAGAGAGACGGTGACTAGAGGGTGTTCCTTAAAATCACTTAGTCATTTTTATCCAAACAGCCTATTCTCCAGAAATAAGAACAGGGCATCTTATTCCTCTATCAAAACATGGAAGAAAACAAAAGGAAAATCTTACAAGTCAACAGATAGACCCCTTTTAAGGAAGTGTTGAGAAGAAGGAATCAAATTTGAGATGTTGTACATTTTCACCATTGCACAGATCTTCCTTCCTTCCTTCCTTCCTTCCTTCCTTCCTTCCTTCCTTCCTTCCTTCCTTCCTTCCTTCCACCCCTGCCTCCTCCCTCCCTGTTCCTCTGCTCAAAGACCTCTGTTGTAGGACAACACTTGATACAGCCCTTTTGGATAGCTCTAATTTTCAGAAAGTCCTTGCTTTTCCCAGACCTAAATCTTCCTGTCTGAAACGTCTACCCTTTGTTCCTAGTCGTGGCCTCTGGGGCCAAGCAAAACAAGTCTGATCCCTTTTCCACATGTGGGCCTTCAAATACTTGAAGACAGTTATTATGTCTCTTCGTGGTCTCCTTTTCTCCAGTCTAAACATTCCCACTTCCCTCCACTGATGCTTCTATGGCACGGCCTCAAGGCCCTCCACCAGCCTCATTGCCTTTCCTTTCTTAGGTGGCCATAAGACAATTCTTGACCACCCATGATATTGCCTGGATTTGAGAAGACAAGAATGGAATTTTCCTTTACACAGAGAAAGCTTTGGTCAAGCTGTGAACTAATCAAAGAGAGTTATAGGTAGTGATTGGCTCTTAACCTAGTTGCTTCAATCAGGACTTAAAAGACAGGCTTCCCATGTGTATGACTGGATCAGAGAGTAGAATGTACACTAGTTTTTTCAGACCCATCTGAATGTCATTATTCCTGGTAGTAGCTACTCTTCTGGATGTAATAATATAATCGTTATTCATAATTAATATAATAAATAGCACTAATTCAGTATTAATTATATTACACAATACCATCTATATGCTAATTATGTATACCCAGTACATTATATGTACTTATGTTAATATGATATTGATGCCAATAATGTTGTTAAATAATATCAGTAATGAAAATTTTTGTTATTGATAGCATTTATAAAGCACTTCCAGGTTTCCAAAGCTTTTTACATATGTTATTTCATTTGGTCTTCACAATAACTCTGTGAAATAGTTGTTATTAAATTGGAAAACAGAGAGAGAGAGTGAATTGCCCAGGGTCACATAGCTAGTAAGTATCTGGAGGAGAATTTGAACTTAGGTCTTCCTGACTACCAGCCCCAAGCTCCATCCATCATGGCACCTTGGCTCATGGAAGCTTGTGTGGTTCAGTAGAATGAGTGATGAATCTTCCCTCTCCTACTTATCAACCCTGTGACCATGAGTAAATCACTTACATTTTGACTTATAGTTTCCTCTTCATCTCTAAAATGAGAAGTTTGGCCTCGATGACTCTGAAGTCCCTTTGGTCTTATGTAATTATATGCATCCAGCTGGAATGAATGGTGGGGAGAGAGGGGAGCATCTCCTAAGTACTTACTTTGAGCAGGGTGTTGTATGCTAAGTGCTGGAGATAGAAGGGAAAAAAGGAACTTTTCAGATCACCGACAAAGACAAACATTTTTTGACCAGTGCCTTCTGTGGGCAGGGCACAGTCTGACCATTTGGAAACCACAGGAAGATTGGTGAGGATATATATAATTGTTAGAGTTGGGGAGGAATAGACCAATGGATCCCTTTGCACTTTTAATCCAACATATGCAGAAGCAGAGCTTATATCCATAACCTTCCAGCATCTTCTTCCTGATGCATCCCTGTTGTCATTATCAGGTAGAAGGGAGAGTTTTCCTCCCATTCCCCAGAGACTAAGGCTAGTCTGTGTCTTGAGTTTCCTGTAGATCTGTTGAAATGTTTTCTCTGTTCCAGCTAATGATTTATATTTAAGATGTCCTTAAGCACAAGCTCAGAATTACATTTTTCCATTATAGCATAGTCTTTGGCAGTGGCTTTTTCTGCAGTTAGAGGAAAAACTATACATTGAGGCTGAAGGGAGAAAAGAAACCTTTGGAAAGCCAACCAAGTCAAGTTTCTACCGGGTGGGAAACTCTTCTTTTCTCTGGCACGACTTGAGGGTGAAGACTGGTTGGAGAGCGTATGGAGAACAAATTATTAGCTGTGCCAGTGGCTCATCTCTTGCCTAAAAGCATTTGTTTTGCTTGTGAATAGTGAATATCTTATTATTTCTTAAGGACATGAATCCTGTTGAATTCTTTTGGTCAAAGTGGGACAAGGACATAGAGAAGAAGGTCGATGAACCAAAGAAAATGCATTTAAATTAGGATATGACCCAACCCCAGAGTGTGAACTATCTCTGTGGGAGAAATCATTGTGCATGTTGTACCATGAAAGCTTTTTTCCCCCTCCCTCCATTTTGCACGATGTCAGCTGAACCCCGACTGTTAACCTCTATGGCTGCCTTTTTATAACTACAACTACAGCCTGGAATTAAAACTTCCACCTTTGGGAAGGAAATAAGCATTTATTAAATGCCTACTATGTTCCAGGCACTGTGCTAATACGTGCTTCACAAATATTATCTCATTTGATGCTTGCAGCAGCCCTCCAAGGTGGGTGCTCTGATTATCCCCATTTTATAGTTGAGGAAACTCAGCTGAGCAGATTAAATCACTGGCCGAGGATTTCACAGCTGGGAAGTGTCTTGAGGTCAGATTTGAACCCCAGTCGTCCTGACGCCCCCACCCTTCCGCCCCAGGCCTAACTACTCCACGGAGCTGAGAAAAAGCTCCCAGGGGGCTGGCCCTGTGCCCCATGGGGTCAGCGGAGACTCAGACTTCACTGAAAGTCAAGACAAGCTTTCTCTACAGGTAGTCAGGAAAACATTCCAGGCTGAAAGAGGAGGGAGAAAAAGAATTAAGCCACCAACCCAAGAAGTTTCCTACTTTAATTACTGTCATCAGCTAATGACCATTAGTAAGATTATTTTCTCCGTGTGAGCTTTTGTTGTTGTTGGGGGAGGGGTAACATTTCATTTAGTGTAGTTCCTGCTAAAGCCAATAGCTCAACTTCCAATTAAATTAAAGTCTGATGTTAGATAAACATGCCATGGAACTCACCGATTAGTAGATTTTTTAACAGCTAAAGGACGATGGGCCCCGTCAAGAATTTCACCTAAGAAGAAGCAGGTGTGGCTGGATTGCCTTTTCGGGAAATGTGCAGAATTCTTTTTTAATGGTCCCAAACTTCACCCTTCAACAAAGGGCCATCTTTTTATTTATGTTTAAAATTGCTATTTTGAAAATTCTGATCTCAGACACTAAAAATGGGCATTTTCTGATACACCAGAGAGCAGAAAATAAGGATTATTATAGGAAACTAGGAATGTCCATTTCATTATAAATATGTGTTGAGTGATTGATTGATAACTTGCCTCTCCCAGTAACACCTTTGAGTATTCTTGGACCACACCAGCCTCCTCCCCGCCCCCAAATTATTGCCATTTCCAGGTTCATTGTCAGTAAGATCATAGATTCAGAGCCCAAAGGGTCCTTAGAGGGTATTGAGTTCCATCCCACCCTTTTACTGATGAGGAAATTGAAGCCCAAGGGCACAGAGATTTGTTCAAGGTCAAGCAGACATTAAGCAATAGAGATTGAACACAGGTTCTCTGATTCTAAATCCAACGCCACTACTTGCTGTTTTTGTTCAGTCGTGGGTAACATTTTGTTGACCTGATTTGGAGTTTTTCTGGCAAAGATACTGAAGTGATTTGCCATTTTCTTCTCCAGCTCATTTTGCAGATGAGGAATCTAAGGTAATCAGGCTTAAGTTACTTGCCCAGGGTCACCCAGCTAGTAAGTGTCTGAGGTCAGATTTTGAACTCAGGTCTTCCTGATTCCATGCCTGGCGCTCTGTCCACCATGCCTCATAAGTGCCCTGCTGTTTAATTTGGCTTTATTGGCTTGCCTTTGTCATATATGTTTGAGGTTTCTACATTACCTGGGAAGTTGAAGGGGGGAGAAAGCAAAGGAAGAAATTAGTGACAATTTTCAAGCATTTTAGGGGGTATGACATGAGCTGTCTTTAGCTTCACAACTCAGCTCCTTACTCCTCTAACAGACATCAGAAGACAACAGGAGTACTAACCCCAGCACTCATTGCATTGGGCAGGAGACCAAAGTGGGCTGATAGGGACTTGACCAGTCCTGTGTTCTCTTTATTCACCAGACTGACTTTCTTTTCCTCATTTGCCCAAAGAAGGTCATTTAGGTATTTGTTGTAGGAGGTGGTTGGTAGACTTTGTTGGGTTTCCCACTTTGGCAGACTCATGGAGGATCCATGCTAGAGAGAGGCTCTGGGCATGTGGTTTATGATGGCAGCCTGCCTGAGAACGAGGTTTGCTGAGCCAATCCTAGATACACTTTCTTAATGTCTCTTCCTTTCAAAGTGATAGCGTAAAAGGTGTTGGAGAGTGTCTTTTCTAAGTGGACAATCATTGTCTTTAAGAGATGAGTAAACTCACTGGAGTCACCCCTCCATATAAACGTTGGGCTGAAAGGAATCTGGACAGCTCATCTGTTCGATCCACTGACTTTGGGCCACCCTCTTCTTAATCTTCAGTGGAACAGACCACATTCCAGTGTCTCTAGTCTGCTTCAGGCAGGAAATTCTGATGTCTGGCCTAAATCCCCCACCCCTCTGAAATAAGCCCATTTCCTTATGTCCTAACTTTGGGAAAGCTCAGACAGCTGCCCTCCATCCCTCATGTCGAATCCCCTAATATGCTTGAAAATGGTCACTAATTTCCTTCTTTGTCTCTCCTCAGTCCCCAGGCAACAAGGAAACTGCTCTGTGAACCATTTTTCTGAGATTAATTATTTGTATTCACAATGCCTATCCCGGTCAGGCACATTAAAGACATTTAATAAAAACTCGTTGATTGATTAATACAAAGTTTTGAATGAAAGCCCATTGACGTCAGTATTGGACGAGAAAAACATTTGAGCAGGAGTGTTTGTCTTAGAGGTTTTATTTGCCCTGGCTTTAGGTTGAACATTTAAGATTAAAGGTAGATATATTTAAGCGATGATTGTCAAGTCCTGTTGAGTCCTGACTCCGCTGCTTGCTGCCAGTGTGACCTTGGCCAAAAAATGTCACGCTTTTGGGCCTTATCTGTAAAATGACTAGGAGTTGCTCCTTCAAGTCTAGAGTGTCCTCCCTGTTAGCCCACTCACCGTTCCTTCTCCCTCCAAGCCTATGTGGTACCATGATCTACATCCCAGCTCACTGTCAGCTAATATAGGGAAAAGGTGATCATTGACAATGAAGGCACTTGCCCCATTTGCCAGTGGCATTTTTACAGGTGATCTATTTAGTATTTGAGGATCCCCCAACTGATCCTGGGATTTCCCCTTTCTGCTATAGCGCCTAGCCTTTGTAGCCTTCAGACCTGACTCAGCACTCCAGGTCAGGTACTGATCAGTGGTTATATCTGTCTTGCAACTCTAGGGCCACTTACTCTGGAGAATAAATAGGAGATTGTGTTCTAGGGTTGAGAGCCTTCATATGAATGTTGCCTCTCCTGATTGTCATGGCCAAGCCATGGGGTTTTACAACTACTCCTTATCAATAATTATAATAAAACATGGCATTTATACAACACCTTACCCATGGGATCTCATTTGATCATCTTCTCTATGACATGAGTGCGATTATTCTCCCCAGTCCACAGATGAGGAAAGTTGAGTTCCAATCAATGTTTATTATGTGCCAGGCACTGTGCTAACCAATGTGAATACTGTTAATAAAAAAAAAGACTGTCCCAGCCCTCAACAAGTTTACAATACAAAAGGAGAAAGGTGAGAGAGATTAAGAGATTAATTGTCTGAGGCATGATTTGGACTCAGGTCTTCCAAGTCCAACACTCAGTCCTCTATGCCAACTAGCTGCTGCTTGGGAGGTGACTTTTTGGCAGCTGTTGACATCACTGCCTCTCCCTCTCCTAGAAGTAATCGATATATGAAAACTTAGTGTGCTGTTTCTGAAATAACTGGTAAAAAAAAGTGATAAGCATTTCAGTTATTAAAGAATCTTTGATACAGGGGAATAATACTGTGCTTAAGAAATGATGAGTGCAGAGAAGCCTGGAAAGATTTCTATGAACTGATGCAAAGCTAATACAGCAGAGGTAGGAGAACAATATACAATGACTGCAACAATGGACGTGGAAAGGAATACAACCACAAAAAACCTAAATGGAATCTTGTAAAATTAGAAAGACCAAGCTTAGCCCCAAAGAAGGGATAGCAAAGCCACGTCCCCGGTCTCATTTGTAGACATGTAGAGGAAGTACATTCATAGGCAGGAAACATAATGCCAGGGTATTTTTTTAGTGCATTGATTGATTTTGCTTTTTGATTGTTTATCATCATTATTTTACTTTTTTTTATAAGGAATAACTTTATTAGGGTAGGGAGGGGCAGGGACACAAGGTGAAATCTAGGCAATGTAAATAGAAAAATTATCAATGAAAAAAAAATTTTAAAGGACCCACATAGAAATATTTAGCTTACAACCACTTGCACTGTTAGTGGGTATTCTCATAAAAGTCAAGCCAGAACTTTAACATTTTCTATCAAAAGCTGCCATAAAAATTTTAGCATTAAATTAAGTACAACAAATTCCTTGAGTAAATTGCAAAATTTCAAATTGGGACCAAGTTTCACCAACATAGAGCTTTGAACCTCAGTTTCTTCTCGGGCAGATTAAGAAGATTGGCTTTACTTTCCAGCCATAAGATTACGTTGGAAGGATAATCTCAAAAATCTTTGGCTGTGGTCACTGAAAGTCGATTCCATATAGAAACAGTCAGAAGAGGACTGCCCAAAGTCAGTGGATCCGGCAGATGAGCTGTCCAGATTCCTACAGAGAGAGCCCTCCCCAAAGGATCCTCCTTCAGTCAACAGGTGTTCAGGATTTCCTCTCTGCCCAACAATGCCCTAGGCACTAGGATTACCAAAACAAAGAATGGATCTGGTCTGATGTCTTCCCTTTGTACAGGACAAAACAGGTCCTGACAGATTGGTTTGTTTCTCGATTGATTGATTGATTGATTGATACTGATTGACCCCAAGTCCTCACTTCACACATTAGGTAGCCAAAGCTTAAGAAACTTATAAGTGACCAATCATAAATATCAGAAGAGGGATTTGAACTAAGATCCTCAGACTGTGCCCCAATTCCTTCTGACTCCCTTATACCTAATATGTCCCTCAGCAAGTCATTTTTTCCTCTTTCTGAGCCTCGTTTCCTCATCAGTAAAAATAGAGGACCCCCCCCCCAAATCTGTGATACTCTAAACTGTTCTCAAGTTACCTGCCCATCAGTGACAGTCACGTGCGTATCCCATTCCCCTCAGGTAGGCTCCCAGTCTTTGGGACATGGGGATTATTTTTCAGCCTCTCCACTGGCACAGCCCTTTCTCCTGGTATTAATATTTCCTGTGACATTATCAACCCTATTTGATGTTTCCAGAGTGCCGCAGGCTGGTCCCCACATCCTTGATGAGCCTTCTGATCTGTGTCTGCCATGGATTATGCAACAGCAGCAGCAACACCTGCAAAAAGGGAGTCTCCATCTTCCTCCTCTCTGCTCCCTTGACTCAATTTATGTGACCCTTCAAAGTCATTAAATGCTCTCTTCTTTCCCCTTCTCAGTGATCATGTTCTGCTGTGGGTTCTAGAAAGAAACAGTCCAATACCAGGAAACATGTGTTCCAATGCCCAGATGAATGAAAGTCATATTTTTATTCTAAAATTAGAAATCAGTCTGGTCTAGGTGATTCTAAGATGTCTTTTAAGCCTTTGCTTAATTAAATTTTGAAGATGAAAAGATTTTTTTTTCTTTGCTGATGAAAGTAGTAACACTACAAATGCCTGTCACTTTATAGTCTGATCTAGGCAAAAGATAAGTAGAGGTGGCATCTCATTACAAAATCATGCCCAGATAATATTTCTCTTAAGCTTAAACCAAGGGAGACTTCCCTCCTTGTTTCTTCATCTCGTGATTTTTTTTTCTGGGGTGATATAAGTAGGGCTGGAATGGAACTATTCCGCTAGGGGGGCTGTAAAAGAGGACTTTACATGAGTAAAAAAAAGGGGAAACCCTAATTGAAGAGGTAGGGCTTTCCCTCCTCTTTGATAAACAATTGTGTGGATTTCCAAATGCGCGCACACACACACACACACACACGGATGTGTTCATTTAATTTATTTAATATGTAATCTTTCCCCAGTTACATGTAAAAACAGTTTTGATATTCATTTTTTGTATTTTCCATTTCCAAATTCTCCTTCTCCAATTCCCTACTCTCCTCAATGAGAAGGTGAGTAATTTGAGATAGGTTATACTTGTGCAGTAAGGCAAAACATATTTCCATAGTAGACATATTGTGAAAGAAAACACAGACCAGAAAAAAAAGTGAAAGAAAAAGAAAGTTTTCTTTAAAAAAAGGATGCTTTGATCTGCATTAAGATTCCATCAGAGTCATTCGGAGTTGATCATTGTATAATATCGTTGTTACTGTGTATAATGCTTTCCTGGTTTTGCTCATTTCACTTTGCATCAGTTCACATAAGTTTTTCCATGTTTTTCTGAAAGCATACTACTTGTCATTTCTTACTCCATTCAACCATTCCCCAATTGATGGGGATCCCCTCAATTTCGGTGAATTTTTGTATATCTTTATCCATGTGGCCAATTCTGCTTTTCAAGGAGAGCTTCTCTTTAGTGGATTTTTATGCCTCTTTTACTTTTTCTATTTACCTTTTTCTATTCTTTTTTTAAGGTATTAATTTTCTTCAGCACTTTTTGTACCTCCTTTAACAAGCTGTTGACTCTTTTTTCATGATTTTCTTGCATCTCATTTCTTTTTTAATTTTCCCCCTATTTCTCTTATTTGATTTTTTAAAATGTAGAGTAAATCTTGGAGTAGAGATTGGAAGTGAGTATTTGGAAAATGCCTGACTAGTTCTAAGATGGGAAACTGCAAGAATGAATGGACCGTATAGGAGAGAAGACAGATGGAAAGAGGACCAATCACAGAAACCATTGAACCTGGAGGAGAAAGAATTGTCCCAGAATGAGAGATAGCAGGGCCATAAAGTCACAGTGTATCCCATAAGCCAAGAAACAAGGGAGTTAATTTCAGGGATGGGACAGTCAGGAAAATGAGACATGATCAGTACTTGTGGACTTGATAAATGGCATTTACATCTGGTTTTGGAACGTTTACTGCTGACCTTTCCTAGCACACCAGTAGGTGTAAACCAGAGAAAAGAAATAAGTGGGTGGCAATAAGACTGTATTGGTGGGACCATCATTCTCTGCCAAGATTTTCAGCTTTCTCTGTTATTCGCTGTGACCTGGCTCATGAGTATATCTTCTGATTATTAGTGTGTCTTTAACAATGACATTAGAGGACAATCTAATCAGACTCAGGAACCCCTGTGTTTTCATTCTGTCTCAAACTTTTACTAACATGTGATCCTGGATGGTCTCCTCATCTATAAGATGGAGATGCTAATTATGCCCACCTCACAAAGCTCTCTAGGATCAAATGAGGTAATCCTTTGAGATGCTTTACAAAGTACTATTTAAGTATTAGCTATTTTTGTTACTATTCTGATGGTTGAATTTGTAGTGAGTATATCCTTAAATTTTTTTCTGTGGAAAGAAAAGATAATGGGTGATCTCAGACCATGTGCATCTTCAAAGCATTTGCTAATGTATTTTTCCCTTTTCATTCCTCTGTAGGTGATTGAAGACAACACGGGGGTCCGCCGAGTGGTGGTCACTCCCCAGTCTCCTGAGTGTTACCCCCCAAGCTACCCCTCGGCCATCTCTCCCACCCATCACTTACCTCCGTACCTGGCACATCATCCTCACTTTATCCACAACTCACACACAGCTTTCTATCCACCCGTCACAGGACCTGGAGATATGCCACCCGGGTTTTTCCCACAGCCCCATCTTCCCCCCACACTTTATGGAGAGCAAGGTGAGTGGGGCAGTGCTGATAGCCTTGGCTTTTTTCAGTTCTTATTTCAGCAAACATTTCTCAGGCACCCACTATATGTAAGTCAGCTAGATTGTACAGTAGATAGAGGATTAGGCCTGAACTCAGGAAGACCTGAGTTCAAATTTGGCCTGGGACACAGACTAAGCTGTGTGACCCTGGGCAATTCAGTCAAAACACCACATACCTCACTTTTCTTAGCTGTAAAATGAGGATAACAGCCCTTCCCTCCCACGGTTGTTGTGATGATCAAATGAGATATTTATTTAACATGTATTAGCTAAGTAGGTTTAGCACATGTAGCATTTAATATAGTGCTTCGCACATAATATGCACTTAATAAATACAGGTTCTTTTCTGTATCTATTCCTTGCAAAACACAGACCTAGGCATCCAAAATTTAGAGATTGAAACTGAAAACAGCTCCTGCCCTCAGGGAACTTATGTGCCTTGTACCCAGTGGGTACTTCAGAAATGCTTAACTTGAGTTGAAATAAGTAGAGTGAGGTATTTTGAGGAGGGAGAAAGCCCTAGTCACTGGGAGAGGCTCCCAGGGTCATTTCCGTGAACTTTTCATCCTTTGCTGCAGAAATCATACCACTATACGGAATGTCCAGCTACATCACAAGAGAAGACCAGTACAGTAAGCCCCAGCACAAAAAACTGAAGGATCGCCAGACTGACCGCCAGAATCGTCTCAACAGCCCCCCTTCCTCTCTCTACAAAAGCCACCTGAACAACTGCACAGCTGTCTACAATGGCTATGGCAAGGGCCACAACGCCGGGAGCAGCGGAGGCGGGGGAGGCGGTGGTGGGGGCCCTGGCATCAAGAAGGCCGAGAGGCGAGCAAGAAGTAGCCCCAAGTCCAATGACTCTGACTCCCAAGGTAAAGTCTCAAGCTACTTGTTTTTCAAAATAAAAGTTTCTTTTCTGTGTATGTTGTTTTCACAAGATAGATGGATAAGACAGACAGATGACAGACAGACATATATATAGATAAGATAGACAGACAGACAGATAAATAGATAAGATAGACAGATACATGATAGATAGATAGATAGATAGATAGATAGATAGATAGATAGATAGATAGATAGATAGATAGATAGATGGTTATGCTAGAGAGATCAGTAGATTTGTTCAAAGAGAGGATGGGCAGCATAGTATATTTTAAAAAGAACCAGCCTCTGAGACAAAACTTGGAGGTTCAAATCCTGCCCTTATAATACAGTGACTGGGCGATCTTGAGCAAACAAATTAACATCTTAGCGTCTCAATCCACTCTACAAGATGTGTCTTAGAAATAAGGTACTGATCCTACAGTGGTATCTATTAGCTAGCCGCGTGCCTACACCAGCATCTATGCCTACATCTTCACTGATGTCTCTGTCTCTACCTATCTCTATACTTTATATCAGTATCTGTGTGTGCATATATTTATCTGTGTTGTACTATTTATGCCCAAATAGATGCAAAGAAATAGACATATAGCTATGCCTAGGTAAATATTGAATCTCATAGTAAATAAAGGACTCACCTCAAGTGGAAGTCCCACCTTAGAGACCCCCAAGCTTGTGTCAGGCTGGCCTGTGTATCAAGTGACTTCCTCAGGCTCTCAGCTGACCAGTCAGGAAAGGAATGTGAAATAACATTGGTATAAAAACAAAAGGTATAAATCTTTTTTTGAGATGGTCTGCAGACTAGTTGTCCTTTTGGATTGGTAGAGGGCAATTTCACACCAGGAGTTGTCCCTCCTGAAATCCATAGGTCCAGATGAAAAAAAGTATGCATGTCTGTTTTTGACATACATATGTAAATGGTATTCTGTTTCTGTTTGTGCCCGCCCTGCCTCCTGCCGCTGCCACCATCACATACACAGTCACATATACATACCAACTTTGACTAAAAGCCATAATCGCATATGGAAAAATGCCCAGTCACTCTGCTCTGAATTTCTGTTGTGAATTGGCATGCTCGCTCCAACCTGTTTCTTAGCACAGCAACAATATTTTAGTGCCTTGTTTCCATGTCATACTTCATAGTGGGCTGCATATTTTTTTTTCATCGCATAGCCTGTATAATTTCTTGCTCCCTATGATCTCTGTCAGTTAAAATGTCAGAGACAGTTTTTGCCTTGATGTAGTCTCTCCTCTTGTGATCCAAGAGCAGAGGTTCCAGGCCAAAACAATTAGTCTCCAGCAGAAGATGGGGTGCTGTGGATGATTCCAAATAATGTCACCCCATCAGACCAGATGCCATTCCTTTCAGACAGTTCAGGGGGGAGAGCTAACCTAGAAAAATGGAAATTTATTTATATTTCATTTCAAACAAAATTCATTGCTTGCTTCCATTTTGAAGGCCAGGGTAGCTCCTGTAACAAGGGGGACGTGATTCTTTGGAAAAGGCTCTACAAATATTATATCGTTTGACCCTCTCAGCAACACTGGGAGGTAGGTAGCAATATTAGCCCTCTTTTAGAAACGAGGCAGATAGAGGTGAAGTGATTTCCTCTGGTCATAGATCTAGTAATTATCCAGTACAAGATTTTAACTCAGTGTTTGCTGATTCCAACCTTCTGTCAAACAAAACTCCTAACTGCCTGGGACCGAGAAGTGCTGTTGACAAAGGGAAACCCTGTGGCGAGTGTATTGTAGACAAGATACTGTTCAGATGTGGTTTGGACTAGATGGATTCTGTTTCCTCATTGACCTCCTGAGCAAGGAGGCCAGTGAGAGATGGGGGTGACTTTCTGGTGCAGGGTGCACCAAAGCTTGTGAGTTAAGGTCTCTTTTATCACGGGCAGAAACCGCTTCTGCTTAGAAGTCCTAATGAGCCCAAAGCACCCATCCCCATGATTTCTAAGGCCTGATTATGGTATGGAACAAAAATGGTCTTTCTAAGCCCAAATTGACAGGAGTTTTGTGGGTTTTTTAGATCAGACATTGTCCTATTTCCTGTAACTGCCAAGCCCCACCTGAACATATCCCTTTTGTGAGATCATTATAAGCAAGATCCTGAATGATAAGCCTTCCAGGGCAATCTTCAGGTAGACGGGAATGTTTTTAAGGAGGCATCATTTTTAGACCAAATCAAGCAGGAAAGCTGAATTTTGTCAAAAGCCAACTTTAAAATTCATGTCCTAGAGAGTTGTAACTATTTTTATACAATGGGAAATTTACTTTAAAATTAGCATCCTGGGGACATTCCTATTTTTATAACCAGAGGACACACAGACTGAATAGGGAGGATGTTCTCCCTCCCCATCATCCCTGAGGATTTCAGTCTTTGAAGAAAGCCAGAATGGTATCTTTGGAACCTGAGAAGCCTACAATTAATATAGAGATGAGAGTTAAGAATAGCAAAGTAAACTGCATCTCTTCCAAGGGTCCTCCCACCCCTTGTGCCTGGGTAGTGAGAGCTACAGTCAGATTCCCAGGGATGGAAGAAATTCAAGATCAGCCAATATTGATGAAGCATCATGAGATGCAGAATGTCTGAACACTTAGAAAGTCATCCTCAGAACTAGGGTGACCCTGGGTGAATCATTTAGCCTCTCAGTACTCTTGGAAGCTTTCTAAGACTATACTTTGCAGAGAGGATGCAGACCTTCACTGGTAGAAGGAGTGTCCTCGCCTGGGAGTCCCCTCAAGTCAAGAAACATGTATCAAATTCCCTGCTGGGCACTGCATTGAGTGCTAAGGCTAAAATAAAAGGGAATGAACCATTTTTGGAGACAACATGCAAACTGTATGCAAATAAGTAAGATAGAGATAATCCCAGGGTTAGGTGCTAGCATTGGTAGCATTGAAATTTCAGCTTTCGTTCCCATCCTGAGACAGACATCTTGTGTGACCAGCAGTTTTCACTGGGGGATATTTCAATTTCAGTTGGGGAATACAGGGAATGGGGAAGGGGCAGTCCTGGGACTTGGTACCAATTCCCACCAAATTGTGTTAGCTATGTTTTTGTAGGAGTTGACTTGTCCCGTGAGGATTCCGTTTCCAGTACCTTGGTATTTTATTTGACACTCTTGCCTGCCTTGGAATGGCTAGCTGCCACATTTCCACCCTTGAACACCTGGGCACTCTCCCTGGGGCTGACAGCCTTCTCTGGCAGTCTTCTGAAAGGTCAAGGGCCTGAAATGTAATTTCTGACTTGGAGTAGCTCCACTTGGCTTGGAGTTGATAAAAGTGGAGGTCAACTGGCCTCTTGTTATCTCCCAGCACTCCCCAGCCTGGCTGCGTTTGGAGAAGGCCACGTCACCCTAATAGTGGTGCCAGAAGGATTCTCATGCTGCTCAGGCTGGAACAGTAAGCCCCAAGAGACTTGGGGGACAGAAAACAGAAGCCAGAATTTCAGAGATTATCTAGTCCAACTATTTCTGTGAATTGCTTTGTAACCTTTCGGTTAAGTATATTCCTCACAGCCAGCTTAGCACCGTGAGTATAGTAGGTCCTGAATAAACGATTGTTGGATTATACTGAGTATGGCGTTCCTCTTTTACAGAATGCCCTGTCCTGGACACCAATCAGTAGGCAATTGGCAATTTAAGGACAAAGGATACAGCAGTCTCTAGTGTCACGGAATGAGTGGAGGTCATGAATGGAGGTCTCCACAAGCTATGTAGAAGATCCATACGATAGGAAGTGAATTAATGCATATTATGAATATGCATAATTATGAAATATGAAAATCAATAAATGCCTATATCTCTATATACACTGATACCTACAACATAGTTCAGCCCAAGAAGGTGTCAAAATTGCTACTGTCGGGGCGGCCAGGTAGCACAGCGAGTAAGAGCACCGGCTCCAGTGTCAGAACGACCTGGAGATCGAATCCCAGGCTCAGACACTTAGCACCCACCCAGAAACACCTGGCCATGTAACCTTGAGCAAGTTACTTAACCCCAATTGCTTAGGGGCGGCCAGGTGGCTCAGCAAGTAAGAGCACTAGCTCCAGTGGTGGGATGACCTGGAGATTGAATCCCAGGCTCAGACACTCAGCACCACACCCAGAAATAACTGGCCGAGTAACCTTGAGCAAGTTACTTAACCCCGATTGCTTAAAAAAAAAAATTGCTACTGTCCTGCCTCCTTTCTTCAAGGTAAGATGTGTCAACTCAGACTAGGGGATGCAGCAAAAGGTTTCAAGGAAAGAGATGTGGGAAATTTGAGGAGATTTTGGCTAGAAGGGAGGGCCAAGGGGATCTGAGGAGAAGTGGCTTTTGGGTGGGGCCTGAGCAAAGAAAGGATGGCATGAGCTGGAGGGACAGTGAAGTGATGCTGGAGGACAGAATCCATGTAGTGCTATTGACTGTAAGAAGAGGAAGGGGATGAAATAAGCCTGGAAGTAAGATCTTCCTCAGATCATCTCTCTAGAGTTCCAAGTGACCCTGAGTGCCCTCATTCTGTGGAAAGGGCCATTGAGGACCAGAGATAGTTCCCGTGCCTTGTGAGTGTCCGAGGTGTTGAAGCTGGTCCTCAGCTGCAGCCCTCTCACCACCACACTTACCTAAGCACCTCTCTCATCACTACATGTCGTCATTATTTTCTCACCTGTACACTGAGGGAGTTGGACTCATGGCCTCTTCTTTTCCTGTTCTTAATATTCAATGACCTTGCAGTAAGGTAGGTATTTAATAAAGGTTCATTGAAATGAATGGTTCTTTTTCAGTGAGAGTTGGGTAATTCCCTATCAGTTTACCATCACTAAGTCAGGTTATGAAAGGGTTCAAATCCTGCCCCTGGCTCATGTTAGCTTTCATAATAATGGGCAAGCCGTTAAATTTTCAGTTCCCCTGGCACTTCTCTTAGATGACAAATTACAGATCCTCACTTGTGGCAGGAGTTTGAACAGTGGAAGCCCCACAGATGGATGAAATTGCAGGTACAGATAAAAGAATGTGCCCACAAAGTGGCTGGAATTCCTCTCTTTATCTGTACGTTCCTTGCAGTGGAGGTGGGGGGAGGGGGATCACCTTTGTTTTCTCATGCTGCTCAGATCCGAATTCCTCTGCTGCAGCTCACTGTCAGGGTCGACCTGCTCCCAGAGAACCTCTCCTTCTGGGGCCTGTTACCTTCCCAAATTGCTGTCCTCCCTCCTGCATGTGCAGACCCTGGGAAAGTCAGGCCTGGGCCCACCTGGGCCTACTTGACACTGGGGCCCTTTGTTTCCCGTGATGGCGGTGGATGTTAATAGGGATTGGAATGTCAGGGTTGGACACAAAGCCTCTCTATGGGCATATTTCCTTGTGCCAGCCTGCTGTAACAGATAACTTCAGCATTTTTTTTTCGCCCTTTAAATTAGGAAATCAAACCAAGCTTTTCAATATCTCTCAAAAGGTACTGCCTTCCTTTTGTCCATTGTATTAATTATTGACTACCTTCTTCATCTTACTGAGGTCCTGAGCAGTGTGCCAGCTCCCCGGTCAAGGTATCCACCTGCTCAGAGGAAAGAAGACTTTCTTTTATCCACTTTAGTAGTTCCTAGCCTTTTTGGGGCGGGGGGAGGCAGGGAGGTGCTAGAGCCTATTTACTGACTTGGCAAAACCCATGGACTCCTCAGAATAATGTTTTTGAAAATATTTTTTTAATGAATGAGATTACAAAGGAAACCAGTTATAAAAATAAAGCTATTAAAATAATTCATGGACCCTCAAGTTAAGAACCCTGGGCTTCTATTGAATATCTGAAAACTGAATATCCCCAGATTCATATTTGCTCAGTTGTGTTACAGCAACCCTTGATCTCAAGATTGATTTTCTTTGATCTAAAATTCAGGCCTTCCCTCCACTCAGTTGTGAGCAAAAATATAACCAAAATGACAGGGAAAGTTAAAAAAACAAACAAGAAAATGATCAAAAGTGAGCTCAGGGCTCTGAATTTCCCCTCTCCGTGCCATGTACAGTTTAAAAAAGTGAAAACCATGTGAATAGGTAAGACATTTTTTAGACAGAAGAATGTGAGTCCTCAGATCACAATGGACAAAGAATTCTTTCTGGTCAGAAAACCGGACAGATAATTAGCACTCTTTCTTTCATTTTAACTTGGGCCGCCATCTTTATCCCCCAGATCCCATGATCTTAAGAGTGACTTGGGTTATGAATTTGAGTTGAGTCCATAGAAAAGATACAGGAGAGTAATATCCCATAGAAGATAAGAGGACTTGGTTCACACAGTTTGGGAACAACCAGACACAGGAAATGGGTGGGGGACGGGGGATTCCATTGCCCCAGTTCCACTTTTCCTTGTGTTCCCACTAGATGAACATTTTCCAAAGGGAAAATCTTCTCTAACAGGGCAGGGGAAAATAAAAGACTTATTACTTATAGTCTTGTGGTCAATGGGCTTCATACTGGGTTCTGAAATTTGAATAAATCTCCATTTCATTAAATCTCCCATTCTTTTCATTTTTGCATTTCCCATCACCCTTGCAGGCTACACTCTACTCAGCCCCCTCAAACACTACATATAGAAACAGTTGGAACAAATGAATAAAAAGAAAGTTCAGACAGATTGACATTATATACAATTTCACGTGAAAACAGTATTGGTATGTCAAGGCTTTCCAAGTTATCCTTGATAACTGGTCAGCTACCCTTTACAGCTGTTGTGGTGTTTCATTAAAATTTTAACTTAATAAACGTCCCTCATGCCATTTCCATGGATGTCTGTGAAAGAAATCCTCCATTTTTTTCATTCTCTAACAAGGCTGCCTTTGGCCATGCTAATTTACAACATCATATTAGTTGTGCAGGTACTCCTGGAGATGGATCCAAATTTAAAATACAATTATTCTTTTTTTTTCACCTGTACTTAAAAGTTATTATATATACATGGTTTAGAAGATAATAGGTCCCACTGCACCCTGCCCTGGTCAGACCACATTTAGAATTTTGGGCTGTGTTCTGTGTGCCACATTTTAGGAAGGCCATTAATGAGCTGGAAAGTGTCAACAGGAAGGGCCTTGAGTCTTTACCAAACGAGCATCGCTTAAAGGGACGATGGGTGTTTAAGGCAGGTCAAATAAGACGTGATAGCTACCTTCAAGTAAAGAAGCAGACATTTTGCTTGGGCCCCTGAGAGTAGAATGAGCAGCAGTGAGAAGGGTAGATAAAGAATTGAGCTTGAAGTCTAGAAGACCTGGTTTTGAATCTTTCCTCTGACACATTTGTGATCCTAAACCATTCACTTAACCCTGGCGCCCTATTTTGTGATCAAAATGAGGAGGCCTGGACAAGATGGTCCCTTTGATTCCTTCTGACTCTGAAGCTATTATCTTAAAAGTAGCCAGCATAGCAAATTTGAGCTTGGTCTAAGGAAAGGCTTTGTAACAATTAGAGCTTATCCGAAATGCTTCCAGAGGTAATGCATTTGGAACAGAGACTGGAAGACCATCATTGGCTCTGCTTCAGAGAGATTGGACCAGATGGCCTCTGAGGGCCCTCCCAATTCTGGGATTCTGTGAAAGTCAAAGCATGTAACATTGTGAATTCCTTGAAATAATCCTCTTTCCTATCAGAACATCTCTTGAGATAGATGTTCCCCAAACAAGCCAGACCCCCAATGATCTACAAATAAAGAAAGCCATCCACTTTCTGTTGCTTGCTTCAGAGCACACACCAGCCTGTCTCTGACCTCATACTTGTCTTTACCAATACTTCTAATGACACGAGTTATGAAGTGGAACAGAATGGTCCTCAAAACAAAGAGATGGACGAGCCCAGCCATGTTTTAGGTTTACTCAGTTCCTTAAAACTTTCAGGGTTTTGCCAAGCACAGTTTTTATTAATATTTAGTCTCTGGAGGAGATTTATCTCATGGAATGTCTCTCTAGATTATTCCATAAAGCATCTCTCTCTCTCTCTCTCTCTCTCTCTCTCTCTCTCCCCCTTTCCCTCTCCCTCTCCCCACACCCCCCCCTTTCCAGTGCTAAAAATCGTGGACTATTTATATTCAAGACAACATCTCCCTCCTAGGACTCCATCTGTCAAGGAGACAGCAGTCAGGGTGAACAAACCCAACATCCTAGTGTTATTTAGCTGGTCACCCCCGTGTTCTGTGGACAGTGACTTCAGGACTCAGAAACAGACTTAGCTGAAGGATATATTTATGTTTCACTGGAGATTTTGGTGTGTGGGTAGTTTTTTCAGTTTTCCATACTTTTCCTCCATGGAATTAAGCCAGGTGACTTAACCCCAACCTGGATATTCAACCAATGGGTCCAAGACTTCCCTCCTAATATGACTGAGAATATGAATTACTAGTCCATAATAGAAATAGAAAGAGGGTCGTCTGTGTGTGTGTGTGTATGTGTAATAGCTGTAGTCTGACAGTAGGAACTAGGAATCATTTCCTAGAAGTGGTCATGAACACCTGTCTGTGGCTCACATCTGGTTTTAATGTAAAAAGTAGATGCATAGGCAGGTGGTGTGAGAGAAGCATTTCTGACAGCTGTGCCCAACATAGACTTCCTGGGGTGATACCAGAAGAGGTATGTTAGGAAGATACTGTTCTAGGCCTAGTTCTGAACATAGCTGCTCCAATGGTCTTGGGAGGGTCTCCTCCCTCCATGAGCCCCAGTAAAGAGCCTTTAGTTCTCAGTAAAATGAGATAGACTAAGGTCCCTTACAGCATCCCATGATTGACCCTCTTTCTGCGTAGCTATTCTCCTCCTGCCCCTGTTTTTACACTTATTCTTACTTGTTTAGACAGGGCACTTGATCTCTGTCAGCCTCAATTTCCTCAACTGTCTAATGGGACCATAGTAGTGCCTACCTCTCACGGTTTTTGTGAGGACCAAACATAATATTATTTGTAAAGTATTTGGCACTGTTCCTGAAATAGACACATTCCTTTCCTCATAAGGCAGAAGGATTCATAAACCTTGTCTTCAAGGAAGTCACCTTCTGACGGCAGAGACAACTATGTACTTTCCAATTACACATGTCAGTGAGATCCCAGTGCTCTGTCTTACTCCCATGCCTTGAGTCTCTCTTTGTTCCAGACAGTCAACAAGCATTTATTCATTAGTTACTGTGATCCAGGCATTGTGCCAAGACTTGGGGATACAAAGAAAGGCCCCCCCAAAATCAAAACAAAAAATAGCAACAGCAAAAAAATATTCCCTGTTCTCAGGAAGCTCACATTATGGTCAAGGTGTGGACATGGCTCACCCTATAGCGTATCGCCATGTGCATTAGATAGACCAAGGGTCTTAGAATCAGAACAACTAGCTTCACATCCTTCCTCTCTAAGTGAGACCCTGAGAAAGTTCCGCTGCCTCCATGAGCTCTGCTTTCTGAATCTGGGAAGAGGAACAAGTGACCTCTTTTTTTTGGGGGGGGGGGGAGCACTATTTCAGTGTGAGCTGTTCTTTTGAAATCGTCTTTTCTAAAGAGATGGATGGAAGAAGCCAAAGCTTGAGAATGTGAAATGAAAGCAAGATGGTAAATAAACAGATAAGAGTCTACCTACAGAAAGAGAAGGCTTAGATGAAGCTATGAAGATATCAAGGTAAACAGATATGTATCTATACATAGATGGGGAGGTAGGTAGTTTCCTGGGAGTCAAAAATATTCCTCTTTTTACTGTAAAGGCATAAAATTACCCCTAAATCTTTGGAGAGAATAAAACAAAATAGCCCTATTTAATGCTTTTAATAATAAAAGTTTAGCATTTAAAGAGTGAATTCACCACTTTATACAGGCTAGTTATAATAATTATTAAAAATTGAATGTAATCCCTGTCATTCGCCCTCTTTCATACCACCTTCATTTCCAAATATATCTCTCTGCTCCTCCTATCCAATGAGTCATCCCTTATAACAAAGAATTAGAAAGAAAGGAGGAGGAAAAAAATCAGCAGTGTTTGGCTGATCATTCTTTTGGCAATTTTTCTGTTCGCAAAACATACCCCAGACAATAAGTGGGCTGATGGAGGAAGGTGGTTTGACATCCTTGGTAAGTACAGCTCTGGCAAAGCATTGGTTGAAGAAGACAGGATTCCAAACTAAAGGCACGGTTGGGGATCATTTGTAGATTTCACGGGGCCTATAACCTAACCCCAATATTATACTAGAGATAAGTGATCATTAATTGTAGAATTCAGATCTCTTGGACTCTGCTCCCTCCCAGTGGATGAGGAGCTATGAGAGTTCAAATCTCAGCTCTGTGACTTGCCCCGTGGGTGATCTTGGAGAAGACTCCCTCTCTGGGTCTCAGTTTTCACATTTGTCTCTATGCTCAGATGAAATGATATGTGTAAAGTGCTTTGTAAACCTTAAAACCATATATGACAGTAGTTATTGGTCTTATGTTATTTACCAAGGAATAAGACTATTAATGAAGCCACACTGAATAAAAGCTGTCTTAGATGGTTTGGCCTCCATATGTGCCTGTGGAGTAATGAGGGTCGATGAGGTACCTCCGTAGGTGTGAACCATCCCTAGTTAATGGGAATTCCTAAGCAGGCATTATACAACTAGAAATTCATCTCTAAGGCTTGTTCTTCCTTGTTCCTATAAATTCTGTTTTTCACAATAAATTAAAAACCTCTGTGAATGAGGACATGTGGCAGATACTCTTACATGGAATGTTTTTAAAGTTCTGCTCAGTTACAGAAGTTTTTAGGGATTGTCAAGAGTCCTGGCCCTGACTACAATCTCTGCCCCCTCTCGGACATTCCCCTGTCAGAGGAATCAAGGTGCCTGTGATCTGTCTGTCTGTCCCATTGCTGACATTTTCTAAGTCTTCAATGCATGGGATGGAAAATAAAAGAGATAAAATTGACAGATTTGAGTTAATTTCCTATGGCCTGGTAGCCACATTTTAAAATCGTAAACAACAGTGTTCTGAATGGTTATTGTTTAGACCAGAGCTGAAAGCCACGTGAAAGTTCTTGTGATGGTCTCCACACAGCAGTCAGTCATAATCATTTACTAAGCACCCACTGTGTGCTAGGCATTCTACCAAGTGTTAGAGAAAGAAAGAAAAGCAGTAGACGGTCCCTACTCTCTTGGAGCTCATTGTCTAATGGAGAAGATCACCTATGGACAAGCCACGGACTGAATAAAATGGAGAGGGAAGGGCATAGCATTAAATGAGATTAGGAAAGGCCTTCTGTAGAAGGTGGACTTTCAGCTGAGACTCAGAGGAAGCCAGGAAAGCCAGTAGGCAGATAAAATAAATGCCCCAGGTTTTTAAAAAGTGACTTTTAGTTCTGTCTGTAAGGCTCTATTGCATGTAAGAGGACAAATGAGATTTTTTTTTAACAGTCTCTCTATTTGTAAAGCCATTTTTAGCTCTAATTCTTTGAAGAACACGTTTCCTCATTTTTACTCCCTTCGTCATCTGTCTGTCATCTGTCTATATAATTGTCGCTGTAAATAGCAAGAGGGGAATTTTGGTGCTCCCAGGGCTTGACACGTGTAGCGGTCACAGTACCATGGGGGCCCTTAGGTGTCCATTTACTTGTTTTTAAAATAGTGCAATAAATTTATTTCAATATAATTGGTTTCTTTTATAATCCTATGTATTTTATTTAGGTATGTGGTCAGTGGATGCCCAAAGAGTTTAGCACTTTCTCTCTCTTCTCTGTCTCTCTCTGTCACACACACACACACACACACACACACACACACACACACGGTTAAGAAACAAAGGAGGAGAATGGAACACCCAAGCACAGCAGCCATGGAATGGGGAAGATGGCGGGCAGCTGTGCAGACAGGCTCTTGTAGACTCCATCACCTTGTCAAAATCCTCACTCTTCCCTCCTTAATAATTCCCATTTCCTGTGTTTCCTGATGTACTAACTTCTCTCCTACTTTGGTACAGTGGAAACACCATTGTCTCTGGAGTCAGAAGATATGGTTTCAAATTCTGCCTCTGACACTCTCTTGGTGGTCACCTTGGGCAAATGACTACAGCTGTCCATTTCCCCTGCAGGAAAATGAGGGGGGTTGACCAACTGACCTCTCAGGTCCCTTTCGGTTCCAAGTCTATGATTTCCCCATATTCTCTCTGTAAGCATCAAACGTGACTTCTAATGAAGGCCAGTAATCCCCTCCCATAGACCTTTCCAGTAGAGGACCCTGACCCGACTCCTGGGAGTTGGACAAGGCAACCTTCAAGGTCCCTTCCAGCTCTGAAAATCTCTCCCCTAAACCACTGTAGCGGTCTATACTGCCCACTCAGCTGAATTTTTCTTAAACACTTCTTGAAGTATTTTTACATCATAAATTACCAAGTTAATTTAGGGTGGAATGGGGAGGTTTAATTTCATTCCATGCCTCAGTTGGTTACTGCATGGTGAACTTGCTAACTGTGGTCACATAAGAGGAAGGGTCGGCATCAGAGTGCATGAAGAAGGCTCGTCTTCAGATGAACTGCCAAGGACATTGAACCACCAGTCATTCAGTCTGGAAAAGACCCGAGACCCTTCTGGTCCCTTTCCACCACCGGCTAATGCCTTCCTCTCTCAGGTCGCCACCCATCCACTCTGTGTGTCTTGTACATATCTAGTTAGATACTTGCTTTTTCTTTATTAGAATGTAAGATTCTTGAGGTCAGGAACATTTTCCTCCTTTATTTCTATCCCCAGTGCTTAGCACAATGCCTTGGTACAGAGTAACTACTTGATAAAGGTTTCCTTCCTTCCTCCCTTCCTCTCTCCCTCCCTTCTGTTCTCCCCCTCCCTCCCTTCTTCCTTCACTTCCTCTCTCCCTCCATTCTGTTCTCCCTTCCTTCCTTTCTTCCTCCCTCCCTC
>NW_027185759.1:33090878-33137931 GCF_028583685.1 Petaurus breviceps papuanus
CCTCTCCCTCCTTCCTTCCCTCTCTTCCTCCCTCCTTTCTGTTCCCCCTCCCTCCCTTCTTCCCTCCTTCCCTCTCTTTTTTCCTCCCTCCCTCCATCTCTTCCTTCCTTTCTGAAGCTGTCTGCGAGTCTCCTGGACCACTTCCCTTCCCTCTGAGTCATATTCTTCAGCCTCTGTCACCAAGCACTCCCTCACCTGCTGTGTCATGCACAATTGATTTTTCAATAGGTTGGAATTAATTTCATCCTAAGTGCTGAATAGTGGCACCATAGTCCTGTCTTCCAGTAACTTACTCCCAGAAAAAAAAAATTACCAGAAGCTTCAGCTTTTCATTATGGCGTCCACATAAATTACATTTGCATCCCGTGCCCTGGACCAATTGTGACAGATCTTAATGCTGAAAGCTCTAATAATAACACTGCCCCTAATCTGCTGAAAACAACAGTGAATTAGCTTTGTTTTTGAGAGTATGTAGGAAGGAGTATTTTCTCCGCATTATTATTAGTGAGTTTATTGAAGGGATCAGTGTAGTCAGGAGAGAGATGAATATGAAAAATCACTGGCTTTGCCCAGATCCTCCATCAGTAAGGATTTACCCATTGCCTGGTTCTTAGTGAAGCCACAGAGATATGAGTTCACTTCTCCCTTACGCGTACTGACTGTGTGAACCTGGTCACATCATTTAGTCTTTCTCTTTCTAGACCATGGGTATCAAACTCAGAAGGAAATGGGGGCCACAAAATGGTGGCTCAGGATCCCTCCCAGGCCACACATTTGACTTCATTTTAAACTCTAATGTTGCTTCTGTTTTATTGTCTTTCCACTGATTTTGTTAGCTGCTTCCCAGGGGAAGCTCACGTGAACCTCACGGGGACATGGGCCCTGCGTTTGACACTTATATGCTCTGGGCCATTCTCTAAGACTATAAATGGTGGAAAAATTACCAGGTCATGTAGATATGGAAGATTTCCTCATCGGGGAGCTCCCTATACCAAGGAAGGCAGAGATCCTGGCCCTGACCCTCATCCTTTTTCCACGTGTTGATTTGTTGATTCATTCCCCTCCAGAGATTTCATTAATTGGCCAGTCAACATTTATGAAGCATCCTGTGTCCTTGGGATGGCATAATGAGCTCTAGATCCTTTCTGTAGGGGAACACATCGTATGTATGGATAAGGATGCATCCATTTCCTATCTTTTTTTAATGGAATCATATCCATTTCCTATCTTTTTAAAATGGAATCATAGCTTAAGAGCTGAAAGAAATCTCAGAGGCCATCCAGTCCAATTCCCTCTTCATTTTATAGCTGAGGAACTGAGAGACCCAGAGAGGTCAAGTCATTTGCCTAAGGTTTCACAGGAATAAGTTGTAGGAACAGGGTTTAACTCTAGGTCCTCTAGCTCCATATCTGCCCATCTCACCAATTTCCTACACCACCCACCATCATAGGCTTAAACGGGAAGGGACCTTAGAGGCTGCCTCATCCAGCCCCATCATCCCTTGAAAGCCCGTGTTGGAAGACTTAAGAGAACTGAGAGAAGAGATGGGCCCTGATTGCTCATTGACTGTTAGGAATCCAGCGTGTCTGCCTGTCTTCTTTGTCCTTTGACTCTGTGCTTTGCTGGCATCCCTGTGGCATCCTCCAAAACCTGAGAATGGCTTCCCTCAGACTGGCTCTCTTGAAAATTAACACCTGCCAGTGAATTCTCTTTATCCGGCTTTTTACTAGAGACCAATGTCTAAAAAAAATCAACCCTGGCAGTAAACACCAAATGAAGTGTGGAAGAGCCCTAGATCCTCATGGCATCATGTAATGTGACTTTATTGAAAGGGATCAGGGAACAGAATTGGGAAACAGATGGATTGCTAGCAACCGGAGAGTCCGAGGTAGCCGAGAGCCCTAACTGGCACAGGGTCCACCTGCTTCTTCATTAGCCCATTTAGTTTTCCTCTCCTGGAATATCCCATGTCCTGCACCCATTCCTTTAGTGGTCACTGGCCCTGGGTCTGTAGTTACAAAGACCTGTGTTCAAATTCACTATCACAACCTTGGGAGCTAGGTGCATTATGATCCTAATAATTGTAATGAAAATAACACTGATAGCATCTGCTGTGAGCCAGCACTCTGCTAAATGCTTTACAATTCATTATCTCGCTTGATTTTGACGAGCTCCCCGGGAGGCAGGGGTTCCAGCAGGGCCAGACCTCTGCCCTTTACAGAGTTGCTCACGTACCTTTAGTGTTCACCTGCCACCCAGCTCTCACCTATGACTCCGAGAAGCTGTGACTTGCACAGTGATCACACCCTGGTTAAACAGCTTTCGCAGATGGGCTAAACCCGATGGAGGTCAACCAGCGGGCCTCAGAACTGTTGGTGATTTAGGTTGGCGTCTACCCCAAGCAACGTCCCTCGGCAGAATGGGTGGATGAGAACAGTTTGTCCCAGCATCACAAAGGGGACTGTGGGACGTTTAGAGCTCAGTCATATGTGGAAGACACCAATGACACACGCTGTGTCTCAGGCCCTCGCCAGCGGTCTTGGACTTCGATGACTCGGGAAGAGAGAATGAGTCCGACAGCTTCATGCAACCCTGTCTCGTTTAAATCCAGTTCATACATAGGCCAAGTCATCACCTGTGATATCATTGATCCTGTTCAAAATTTAATAATATCCCCATTTTATTGATAAGGAAATGGAGGCAGAGGTACAGGGACTCACAGATAATAGGAGCCAATGAACCTATTTTTAATTCCAGGGGGTGGGGAGATGTGTGTGTGGGGGGTGTTTCCATAGACTCTCCTTTTATTTAAGGAGACTGTCACCGAAAGTTAGCTCAGGCATCATCTCCTCCAGAAGGACTCTCCTTATCCCGCGTTGCACACATTTCCCCAGCCTGCTCCTGCCAGCCCCTCTGAGCTCCCCTTCCTTTGGTATTTAGTCTTGTGTGTTGTCTCCCCCAGGAGAGGCAGGGCGTGATCTTTGCTTTTTCCTTTGTGTCCGTAAAATTCCCCCTGCCTTGGTAGCATCGTGCTCAGCATACAGTGAGCGGTTCATAGATGCTTATTCATCAACTGACTGACTGATGGTAGATTTAGAGCAAGAAAGCACTCCAGAGACCATTGGTTCTAACCCCCTCATTTTACAGATGAGGAAACAGAGGCTCAGAAATAGGACCCTCCCAGAGGCAGACAGCGAGGAAGTTAGACTGAGAGCTCCTTGAGGGCCTCTCTTGGCATCCCCAGCATTTGGCACCGTGTTTGGCATTTAGTAAATACTTAGTAATCTCTTATTGACTGACCCACCAACTTGAGTATCTGAGACAAGATATCCATGCCATGTTCATCATCAACAAAATAATACCGGGAAAACACTTTTAAAAATTACCCTATGGTCAGAGGCCAAAGTGAAGTCTGAAGGGGTCATTTCTCCTCACTGACATAGCTTTGCGGCCTGACTGCTTCTGCATTTTCACTGGACTTTAGCAAAGTCTGACAGCTTTCATTACCAGACTCCCCATGCACAGTGAAGCAGCTTGGGCCATCCATCGGGGGACTCAGCCAGTGCTCCCGGGATTAGTTACTTTGTTTTTCAGGTGGTGCTGGACCTTGGACAGCTGCGGCCAAGGCTCCAACATAGCCTCTATTCTTCGGGAACAACAGCAGGTCTTTCCACCGAAGCCGCAGTCAGCTGCAAAAATATTTGAACATGTGGTTTGGAAGCAACTGCTACAGAATACATAGCGTTCCAGCCTCCAAACATCCTGAATTGTATATTCATGGATGTGGAAGGGGGCTGGCCGGAGGGATGGGGGGACGACGGACGGACGACGAAGCTTCCAAAATCAAATGGCCTTCCGTCTAGCTCCTTGGTGTGGGCCTGGGATTGAGTGGACTAGACTCTCTGGCCAGCTCTCAGTTTAACACTGAATGACTTTTTCTCTGTCTTTCTTAAATAAACTTGCTGGTGTTGGATGTTTTATCCATTTTTCTGTTTTGTTTCCAGAATAATTATTTATTATTTATTTTACATAATAATTTATTTTCTGTATTTATTTATTATCCAGAATAATTATTTACAATATAATAAGTATGCATAATATATGTATTAATATAACGTGAAAAAGGATCATAAATATAGTGTTGGAGGGAAGTCCTCTTTTCTAACCCCCATCTGTAAAATGAGGTATTTGGTATATAGGTGACCTCTGAGATGGACCCCCCCCCCCCGAGAAGGGAAGAGAAGGCAAAGGAAAGGAAGGGGAGGGGAAAAAGAAGAGGGAGAGAAAGAAAGGGGGGAAGCAAGGGAAAGAGAAGGGAGAAGGAGGGTAGAGGTTCTTCTGGGTATATGGGCAGCTAGGGAGAAGATGTCCAGGAATAGTAGCTGACAGACCAGAGATTCAGATCTGTTTTTTTGACTCCAGAGTGTCCATTGTAACATCCTGCCTCTCTGTCAAATATTCCAGTTACTACTTTTCACTGAGACCCCGTAGGTCTTAGGAAAGCCTTCTCTTCTTTGCTCTTATCCCTGCCATAGTTTATTAAAAAAAAAAAAAAGTGACACCTGACAGTTAAATTTGGCCAAAACTCGTGAATCTTCCCAGTTTTCATGCTTGGCAAAACTACTTTTAAAACTAATTGAGTCTGGGGCAGCTAGGTGGCACAGTGAATAGAGCACCAGCCCTGGAGTCAGGAGGACCTGAGTTCAAATCCGGCCTCACATACACAAAAACTAGCCATGTGACCTTGGGCAAGTCACTTAACGCCAATTGCCCTCCAAAAAAGGGAGAGGGGAACCACCTAATTGAGTCGTTTTGGTTTTGCTAATTTGGGGAGTGGGCTGTAAGCATGGTTGTTGTTGCTGTTATTCATTCATTCAATTGTGTCCAAATCTTGATGACCACATGGACCGTAGCAGACCAGTACTGTCTGTGGCATTGTTTTTGGCAAAGATAATATGGTGGTTTGTCACTTCCTTCTCTAGTTCATTTTACAGATGATGAAACTGAGGCAGACAGGATTATGTGACTTGCCCAGGGTCACACAACTAGCAAGCCTCCGAGGCCTGTTTTGTACCCAGGCCTTCCTGACTTATAGCACTTTATCCACTGAACCACCTAGCTGCCAGTAAGCATGGAGTTGGGGATAATTGCCATCTATCAATCACGATATAGTTTATATTTTAGGTTACATTAACAAAAGTAAATGGAATCATACTGAAATAATACTTTTCCTTTACCCTTTACCATTCCCTATAGTAGTAGCCAGTATTTCCTTTGGAAAATTGAATTGACTAAGACTACCAAATCATTTTGTTGTAATGGTATTTTGTAGTGGACACAGTGCCTGAAAAATTCATGTTCTGTTCCTTTCGTGCTTTGGGACTGGGATTCCATCCCTTTTTTATCTTCTTGTACAAAAGGAGTAAATTTAAAAGAATATTTTAATAGGAATAGAAAAGGGGCAGAAGATTGTTGTCAGAAAGTCTTCAGAAGAGTTGTATAGCTGTGAGATAGTCTATAACCAGCATTCCTTCCTTATTCTGCCTCCTGGATCCTTTGCACTTTTTCTGTTCTTTCATGGGTGGTTTAAGGGGAGTTTAATGGGATGGTTGAAGCTGGAAGGGAGGAGGAAAGTGGAATGGTAATTACTACTTGATTAAGATAATTCTCATGTTTGATTCTGAAGTTAAGCAGAACTGATCATTGTGGACTGAGCACTGAGGAAATAGTTGAAGGTAGAAGAGTCCTTAACCATTTTGTGTTCCACGAACTTCTTTGGCAGAGTGGTGAAGCCTTCACAGAAGGCTCAGCCTTCTCAGGAGATCCCTTCTCGATGTAATGGTTTAAAAACCTTTCTTTTTGATTAATAATTGAAGGCAGTGCTAAATTTTAGTTGGAAAGTAGTGAAAATAGTTATCTTTTTTTTGCCATTCAAGTTCATGGACTTGTGACTCTCCTAAAATCTCTCCAGAATTTGGGGTCTGCTTAGACTATGTGACCACAATAGCAGAGAGAGAAGGTTTATGAGTTTCCCATAGTATAAACTCTCCCCAACCTTTGCTTCCTCTTCCCTCCCCTCCCACCCCCTTGAGTTTTGGCCAAGAAGGACATTGTGAAAATAACACATGGGGTGCAACCAAGTCCTCTTTGTGAAGTAGGAAATGATAGAAAACACTTATTAGGTACAATCATTCCATGGCCTGCACTCCTAAAGGTATAGTGATTTGTCTATGGCCCTTATTATCCAAAATAAGTTCAACATGTAGCTGATTGACAAATTATCTTCAGTCCCAAGTGCTCTGTTCGTCAGGTCTCTGGAATCAGAGCCAAGAAGGCATCTTTTCATGGGGAAAGATTGGGACTTGGTTGTAAACTAACACTCTCTCTTGCCTTTTTATTGTAATTCGCTTGATGGCTTTCTTGAGTTCCTTGCCAAGAAGTTTGTTAGTTTTGGCCTCGGAAATGTTTAAATTCCCACCAAATTTAGGTTTCCCTAGGGGTTCATTTAGAATGTACAGACTGATTGTTTTCCTGGGTAATTAAGAAGATTTGCATGGTGGTGGGCTTATGCTCCCATCAACAACAACATCAATGAAAACATCAGTGGGCAGGCCCTTGCCCGCCATCTTAATATCAGGAAGAATCAACACCCTCTTCCCTTTTTGGCTCACCCTCTCCTTTATCAAAAGAGCACTGACCTGCTGGAGAAATCAGCTTTGGGTTTCTTGCTGCCTTTCTATAGCTGTTATCAATAAGAGACTGGGACGTTGAATGGGTAGAATGCTGGGCATAGAGTGGCCAAATGTCCTGAACTTGAAATTGAGCTCTTTTCTTTGGTGAAATGATAGTGATGGTGATGATGGTGCTGGTGGTGTCAGTGGCGATGATGTGGACATGTGTGCAGGTATAGATATGAATATATAGATGAGAGAGAGAGAGTACACTGTGGTAGGTACATTAGAGGAGGAAGAGAGGGCTATGGTAGATCCTAAGAAGCAGGAGTAGCAAGATGCTAAGAAGCAGCAGCAACAAGCATTTAAATAGCATTTACTATGTGCCAGCCATCATACTAAGCACTTTACAGGTTTTATCGCTTGATTCTCTCACAACAGCCCTGGGAGGTAGGCGCTGTTATTATCCCCATTTTACAGATGGAGACACTGAGGTTCATGGACTTGCCCATGATCCCGTGGTTAGTAACCATCAGTTCATCTCCTTGACTCCAAACTCAGAACCCGTTTTCTTCACACTGTACTGTTTCAGTGATCATGATAAAAACCAGGATTCTGCGTCTCCGTCTCCCCATTTATAAGTGGGGATAATGTAAGTGTTGTCTGCATGAGTTATGGGTTTGCTGGGAGGTGGGAAATGCTTTGTAAATCGTAACACGCTGTGTAAATGTGTTATTGTGATGATTTTTGTTCCCTCTTACTCTGTTTTTACTTTGCTTCTCTGATGCACCCTCTTTTCCCCCTTCTCCATCTTTACTGGCCCCCTTGGCTTAGGTTGTCCTTTATTGATTATTTGTGGTCATTTCGTCATTTCAGTTGTGCCCAACTCTCTACGACCCCATTTGGGGTTTTCTTAGCAAAGATCCTGGAGTGGCCTGCCATTCCCTTCTGCATATTTACAGATGAGAAAATTGAGGCAAATAAAACTTGCCCAGGGTCACCCCCCTAGGAAGTGTCTGAGGCTGGATTTGTGAAGATGAGTCTTCCTGATTCTAGGCCCAGATGCAGGTGGGCATTGATGGGGAAGTTTCTTCCCTGGAAATTCCCTATAACAATGAAATCCACTCCAAAAAAAAAAACAAAAAACCTCAAACCATGTGCTCCTGGTAGGCCTGGACTTTAGTGATCCCTTGCCCACCACAGGACAGTCATACTCTGATTTGGGCTGGCACAAACCAAGTGCGAAGTCAGTTACTCAGTAAGTGAGCTTGGAATCCTGGTCAGAATCCATGTCTTGCAAAATGGCAGAGTGTTTCCCGTGCCCGTTCTGTATGTAAATGTAGTGTAGACAGCATGGTCCTTTCCTACATTTGTAGGTTTGTCCATTCAGATCTGGAAGAGAGCTTTGAAGCCTCGAGTCCAATCTTCTCATTTTACAGATGAGGAAACCAAGTCACGGAGCGCTTCAGGGACTTGCACAAGTCATAGCTGGCACCATCAGGGTTTGAAGCAAAGGACCAGACTCCAGCGCCCATGCTCATTCTACTCTACCATGCCCAAATGTATGCTAAATGTAATTTTTTTTTCCTCTAGCTTTCATGTTTCAAAAAATGAAGACAGTTTATTTGGGCAACAGAGATACCAGCTGCCATAGCTTATGAGATTCCTTCATTTTGCTCAGGAAATTGCTTAATTTAAGTTCCATATAATTTAATTTCACAGCAGGAATAGAATGAGACAGACAGACTGGGCATGCACCTTTCCCATAGAGAGCTTCCTTTGAAAACAACCCCGGGCTCCTTTCAGGCGAGCTTTGGTCTGTTTGGACGTCCCTCTTACTGTGATTGAGCGAGCGAGTCTAGCAGAGCAGAAGGGGCCCCTTGTCCCCACCAAACAGGTCCTTGCCTAAGAAAAAGAGAGGACTTCACCCAAAACAGGCCTGTTGGACAAGCTCTCTGTTGCCCCCTGTTTCCAGATGAGTCTTTGTTTCAATCAATTTCTTAACTCCATGCACTTGGCAAGCAGACCTGTTTCTGCATCGTGGTTTGGGACAGATGGTGCTGAGTTTTTGTGATCATAAACAAAAAAAAAGAAAGAAAGAAAATGTTTCTTGGGAAGCTGAGAAAATAGGGGAGAAAATCCTGATGAAGCTAAGAGGAAATTATTGACTCAAAGCTAAACCAAATGTTTCCTATGGTCTTATTCACTTTAACTTTTTTTTTTTTGAGGGGTATAGAACCTGTGATTTCACCCACATAGGGAGCTTCCTTATTGTTTTCAAGAGTTTCCTGGGACCTCAAGAGTTTAAGTGGCTTGCCAGGGTCTAAGAGGTAGGATGTGAGACCATGCCCAGGGTGGCTCTGAATCCCCTCGTCCATGCTGTGCCTTCAGACTTGATGACAGTTCACATCTGGACCTCTATGTTTCATGAGGGTTACTTTGGGCAACTACACATTCAGAAAGCACCACAAGATTCATGGATTTGATTGCTATTGGGTTTGGGTTTTATTTTTTACCTGCTTTAAAAATGGTGCCCCTGTAAAAATTATGTGGGCTGCCACACCGCACCCCCCCCCCAAAGTAACTTATTTGAAGAGAAGGCTTGTCAGGTTTTGTCTAAATCCGCGAGGTGTGATCTAGTTAGATATTTTCCCTCTTGAAATGGTGGGAGTAACCCTTTTCGCCACGTGTCAGGCAATGTGGACACAAGTTCTCTGATGGTGGGACTAATTTTAACTGGCCAGTGGTGAGTGGATCAGCTGGAAACTATGCTGAGACTTGGGATACCATGTATGTATGTGTATTGTGGAAGGAAGGGAGAGAGGAAACAAAGGAAGAGGGAAGAAAGGAAGTCAGGCTGAGTTTCTGAAGTGATTACTCTGTGCCAGTCATTGTTCTAAGTGCTTGACATATATTGTCTCATGTGATCTTCACAACATTGATAAATAGGCATTATTATCCACATTTTCTAGTTGAGGAAGCTGGAAGTTAAGTGACTTATTGAGGGTCATACAACTTAAACATATCTGAGGATGTGCTGGAACTCGGGCCTTCCTGACTCTGGGCCCAGCACTGAACATACACATACATACATATATATATATATATATATATATATATATATATTTAAATACAGTTGGGGGTGGGTGTGTGTGATACAAATTATAGATAGATACAAATACGTGTATGTATTTATGGTTAGTGACAGTTGTTGCTAGTGGTAGTAGGAAAACTGGACCCTTTTCAATTGAGATAATAAGGGTAGAGTTCTCCGGCACAATTAAACATTGGCCGTTGCCATCACCATCTTCATTATCAGCATGGTTATATCCTTCTCCTCCACACTGATTCCCCCTCCCTCTCCCCATGACGGGTACCAGAAGCCAGTCTGATGGCTTGACAGGGCGCAAGGGCACCATCATACTTCTCCCGTCTGCCTTTACAAGGTTGTGGGGAGGGAAGTCCTTTGCACACCTGGAAACCTTACAGAAATGTGAGCCATCATCTTTACTCTCAACTATAAAACATTGGCCATGACGGACCAACCTTCAAAATCAGGACCTTATAGGAGCCTTTCTAGAACCACAATGCAGAAAGTCGAGCATACTCTTTCATTACCTTTGTAAAGCTCAATATCCTGTGTTTAAGTGTCTGCCTGGCTCTTACACACCCAGGGAGGGTAGCGGTTTTAGGTCGATAATCACGGAGTAGAAGTTTCCCCCAAAATATACACGCTATATCTGGCCCACATTAGGGCTGAGCTAGCCGGTAAAACAGCCCAGACACACAGATGGCAGAAGAGGGCTTGGGCCCTTCTTGTCTGCCAAGCAAGCATGTCTACCTTCTACTTGACCGATTTCTGTGGGTTTACTATCCCTGTTTAATTGGCTGTTCTTTAGGGTAGAAAAATAAATACCCTTGTCATCCCTTGCCCAGTCGCATGCATATGTGATCTCCCTTTGTGGAGTCAACAGAAAAGTTTCTGAATAAGAATAAGAACAGAGCTTTGGTCCAGACTTCCCAAGACCTCCATTTTTATTATAGGTCTAGACACGGCCCTTGTATCATGTTTTGTTCTTTAGGGTTTTCCCTGCTTCCTCCCTTTTCCCTACAGATGATTACTTATAAATGCCCACAGTACAACTTCTAGTTCCCAGGAAAGGAGAAGACAGACTCTCTGCCATGTTCTAGCTAAAGTTATAAAGGGGCATGAGGGGACCAAGCCCATTGTGCTGACTTATACACACAGGTGGCCCCTTGTATACATGCCTATGTTCTACCTGTCCATGTCCATTTCCCTTTTCTTGCTTTTTTGAAGGCTTCAGAATCTTCTTAGCCACCCACCCAATCTCCTTTTATAAAGTGAAAAGACCTACCCCAAAGGTCCTCCCCTGTTCTCTATGTGATCAGTCCAGAGCTTCCATACATTACCTTTAAATAAATTCCCTTTCCTGCACTTCTGTGGAATATTATTTAGTTTGAAATATTGAATCTTTATCACTCACATTTTAAGTCAATTTTTAAAAAATTCCTTTAAAAATGTATTTTTTTTCCCCCCCCCCCCCCCGGGGGGGGGGGGGGGGGGGCAGGGAGCGGAAAAAGAAGACCCTTGTAAGAAATATACAAAACATTCCTGTATTGATCATGTTTTAAAAAGAAATGTCTCAGTCATCACCCTATGTCCCTCACCTCTCTCTCATTAAGCTAAGTCACTGAAAAAAAGAGTAGTTCTGCCTCAGTAGAGAGATTTTCCTCACCAGAATTTTCTGTATTGAAAAAAAAAATCTCCCATTTAAGTTAAAAGAAAAAAAAAGTGAGACACATTTTTTTGTCACAGAAGTGGCTACTACTAAAATGTTGTTGGCCTTCACACTTTAAGCTTCAATGTCCTAAGTGTAACAGGGATGTTTGCATTTGGGACATTTCCACCATCAAATTTCCTTGGGCATATTTCTTTGGGCTCTGACATTAAACATCCTATTCGATGCCTTAATCATAGTGTGGAGGGGACACTCAGTAATTAGAGACTATACCAGCTGGAAGCAGGCTTGTACAAGCCCTCTGGGGTCGGCCTGGTAGCAGACTGTGTGTCTATCCTCCAGGGACCCTCCTCGCTGAAGCTACAATCAGTCAAAGGTCAGCTTCCATGGGACAAGGTTTTTCAGTACAGAAAACTATAGACTTGCAAGAAAATTGTCTTCTTGGGGCATTGGATTATTTTAAAAACTCAAAGATGTCTGCCAGAATGGCTGTCTAGATGATATTGATGGAGGGAGTACCCACACTGATGAAATCATCAGTCTTCCAGAATATTGATTGCAAAAACCATTAACTATTGATACTAGTTATTTAGTAGACATTATTAGTTGATAATCATCTGTGCTTTCTTCTGAGATATTTGATTTATTTCTCTGACTACTGCTTTTCTGGGCCTCAGTTTCCCCATCCATAAAATAAAAAGGGTTGGTCTAAAGGTCTTCTCAAGTCCCTTCCAATTCTAGATCTGTGGTCCCTTCTGTGGACATCTAAGCTATCTTCCTGTCTGTGCTTCTCTGGCCATTTTTAAAGGCTCTCCTCCCACCAGCTGCTGGTTCCTGCTCTGCTCAGGCTGTCTTGTACCTTTTGGGGAACATATTTTGTATATCCCTGTAACTGTATGTACCATCTCCCTAATAGAATATATTAGAATGCCAGCCCCTTGGCCACAGGCACTTGGATTTTTGTATTTGTTTGCTCAGCATTTGAGCACATAGAACTTGGCACAGAGTAGATACTTAATGAATGCCAATTGATCAGTTGAATAGTTTTCTCGTGGTACCTCCATTGCATCATGGATCCAAGAAGGCCTGGATTCAGATACAACCCATGACCCTGGGGCCAGTCACTTAAGCCTTTCCAGGTCCTGAACAACTTCCTAGACTGTAACTTACATAGCAAGTGCCAAATTGTAGTGAAAAAAGGAGTTTTTACTGTTAGCTCCCTACACCAACCAAATCCCAGCTCCATCCCCTGCCCATACCCCCTCATCTTCACCAATGCATTTTGGTATCTCTGTTTCATTTTCTTTTGTATCTCGGTTTGCACAGGAGTGTTTGCCTTGATTGAGGTGACTATTTTCTCTAATTTCCTAACACATTATAGTATTTTGTTGTTTTATTGATTTTTGTGTTGACCTGACTTGAGATTTCTCTCTATTCCCTCTTTGTCTCATTTTTGCCTGCCTTGGTATCTTGCAAAGTACTGAGGCATGTGTGGCTTGATACGGCGATCCTTCAGAAGTACAGCCAGACCATCTCCTCCCTTGCAAACTTTAATAAAGCGTATGATGTTATGACTAGCCTCTCTAAATGTAAAAGCTGTTCCTGAGCATGAGACATGAGGTTCACAAAAGAAGCCTGGGCTGATGTCATCCCCTTAGAACACAGGGGCTGTTGAAACTGTAGATACCTTCTCTGGGCAGCCACCAAGGCTCAAGTCAGACAATGTCCTCTTCTGCAAAGGAAAAAATGTAGTAGTGAGCTATCTTTGCAGGGGGACGATTTTCTTGAGTTGAGGGCTTGCTGTTGCTTCAATCCTTCTGGGAGTAGATGTGGAAACCATCATTGGTCTTTTCTCGTGATGCTTTTTCTTTTTTTTCTATGTGAGGTGACAAGGGGTTGGGGAGAGAAGTGTGGTCTAGTGGAAGGGACTTTACTTGTGGAATGAGAGGAGGCAGGTTCCAGGTGCCTCTGAGTCTGTGTGACATCAAGCAGTTTCCCTGGAGCGTCCTCTGTAAACCAAGTTGTTCTAAGTGGCCTCTGGGCATCCTTCTGGCTCTAGAGTTCCCATCCTGCTTCTGATTGAGTGCCACATTTGTTCCGGGCTTTGTTTGTTAGAGATGGACCGTCTCCCCCATTGGAGGTAAACTATTGAGGCAGCTTCTGTTGCTAAAGCAAAAAATTTAATGATTTGGCTCAGGTAGCGTGCGAAGGGCTTTACAGATATGATCTCATTTAATTCTCATGACAACCCTAGGAGCTAAGTGCTGTCATTACCCCCATCTTACAGATGAAAAAACTGGGACAGACAGCATCACACCATTAGTGACTGAGGATGGATCTGAACTTGGGTCTCTCTCTCTCCCTCTCTCTCTCTCTCTCTCTCTCTCTCTCTCCCTCTCTCTCTCTCTCTCCCCCTCTCTCTCTCTCTCTCTCTCTCTCTCTCTCTCTCCCCTCCCCTCTCCCCTCTCCCCTACCTGGTTCCATACTTCTACCAATGCAGAATGGTATCTTCTCCACAACACAGTCTCAGGGCATTGCCTAGAACACTGAGCGGTTTAAGTGACTGACACAGGGGAATATAACTAATATTAGTCAGAGGTGTATGCCTCCTACTCAGAGAACAGGTCTCTATCTCTAGGATTCCATACAGCCTCGTAACACATGTATGACTAGCTCTTTCAGATGGACATAGCTAATGTTGAAATGAATCAAATACCAATTAATTTACAAATGCTCTAATATGGTACAATGCCAGTGGATCCAATCTGCTCTCAGCATAATACTGGAAAACCATCCCACTGAAATGGAGTGTGATTTATTCTGCCTGGAGAACCGAAGACCATTGAATGCCCTGATGAAGAGTTAGAATTAGAATAAAAGGAGTTGATCCTGCAGAGTTGGTTTAAAAAAAAATGACATAAGACAGGAAAGTAACCTGAAGGCCTATTTTTCAAAAAGCAGCCTTCCATGTCTATGTTAATATTCTTGGTTAGATACAACTGAGAAGATAAATTTCTTCAGTTTCTCTGATTATCAGTATCAAGAAAAGGATTTTTAAAAAATAAGATGTGTGCTTACCAAGAGTATTCAACACTGAAATTGGAAAGAAATACAATGTCCTGATAGAGTAATTTCCATTTGGAGAATGTAAACTTCTTGAGTCAAGAAGACCTGAGTTCAAATGTGGCCTCAGACACTAGCTGTGTGACCCTGTTTGCTTCAGTTTCTCAGGTGTAAAAAAGGAGCTAGAGAAGGAAATAGCAAATCACTCCAATATCTTTGCCAAAAAAACCACAAACAGGGTCCTAAAGAATCAGGCACAGCTGAGATGACTGAACAACAAGAAGTTTCTTGAAGGAGGGGCTTCTTTTTGTATCCTGAACGCACATAATAAGGTCCTAATAAATATCCATTGATTTCCCTATAAATAGTGAAAACCTCCAAAAGTCTTTTGTTTGTAGATTACACCATACTGTCAACCTGACCATTCACATGTGAAAAACCAAGTGGATGAAGCATGCTTGTTTTCCAAATAATGGTAGGGGGTTAGATCAGCAGTTCACTGGGTTTGTTTAATAGTACAACTCTCTTGGACAGTCTCTGCATTTGGACCATGAATTGTCCAGTGCCAGGGAAGAAGAAGAAGAAGAAGAAAGGCTTTGTAGGTAACACTTAGAAAATTGTGCAGTACTTTTCATTGTTCCTGAGTGTTCTCTGGTGGGAAGAAAAAAAATCCTTGACCACCAGTGTCCTGTAGTACCATATGACCATAGGTTTAGAACTGGAAGGGATGTCAGAGGTTATCTGGTCTACCCCTCTCATTTGACAGATAAGGAAACTGAGGCCCTGAGACATTAAGTGGCTTGACCAAAGTCATACAGATGGCAGATGTTAGGAAACAGTGCCATTATTCAAACCCAAGCCTTCTGCCTCCAGTCACAGTTGGTACTATACTCCCAATAGATTGTCCAAGGCTTTGAGGCATTCTAACCAAAAGTAGCCCAGAGAGCAGTGAAAAGATACAGGGCGGGCATAAACAGATGCATTTTACCAATGGTTACTTGATAATAGTGGGATTATATCTTCACCATGGTTAGTGTTGTAGCCCTTTTAACTTCTCATAGACTTTGTGTTTTGTGCAGGCTGTGTTCTCATTAAACTTAAATGCCCTGAAGGCAAATTATGTTTGTTTTGTGTCCCTGGTGCATAAGACTGTGCCTTTATATGATGCATGCTTATTAAATTGAAGTGAACCATTCTGGAAAGTAATTAGATGCTATGCTCCTTTTAAAAATGACTAACAACACACCTCCAAAAACAGTCAAAAAGAAAAGGATTCACAGGTAATAAAACATAGCAGCATTGTTTTTGTTTTAGAAAAGAACTGAGGGAGTAGAACCAAGATGGCGGACTAGAAGCAGCAGACTAGCTTAACTCTCCCGACATTCCCCTTCAAACAACATTAAAATCATGCAGAGCCAACAAAAGGTCAGGGTGAGACATTTTCCCTCTAAGACAACTTAGGAAGTCCACAGGAGAGGTCTGTAAACACCAAGGAGGGCACAGGTCCAGAGTGCCAGCGGAACATCAGCCTTCGGGGTGGCCACAACAATCGTAACAGATTCAGAGGCTCCCAGTCAGAGATAGTAATGGGGTCACACAGCTGGTAGAAAGCAATTACAGCGGATGTTTTGCTGATACTGGGTGCAGCTGGCACTGATTAGCAGTCCTGTTGCCTATAATCAGTTCTGGGTTGCAGTTCTAGGATGGAGAGGAGCGCTTATGATTGGAGAACAGGGGACTGGGCACAGTTCCAAGGCCAAGAGGAACACTGCTGCTTGTAGCTGTAGGGAAGCAAGGACCCTTCCTGGACACAAATCAGGAGAGCAGTGATCATAGCTCTTCCCAAATCACACCACCTTGGAAGTACCAAAAACTTGAAGACCTCCAGAGTTAGCTCTAAAAACAGCAGCCCAAAATACTCTGAAGCTGGGCACGCTGCCTTCCCAACAATGTGAAAACAGCTACAAAATCTTGAAGAAAAATGCTAATTGTACATTAGCCCAACAAGAATTCCGGGAAGAGTTAAAGAAAGAGATTAGGGGGCTGCTAGGTGGTGCAGTAACTAGAGCATTGGCCCTGAAGTCAGGAGTTCAAATCCGGCCTCAGACGCTTAACACTTAGTAGCCATGTGACCTTGGGCAAGTCGCTTAACCCCAATTGCCCTACCTTCCCTCCTCCAAAAAGAAAAATAAGAGAGAGAAAGATAAGAATGGTAGGGAAAAATTAGAGGAAACAATAAGAGACAAGAAAATTATGAAAATTAACAGCTTGGTAAAACAATCACCAAAATAAATTGAAGAAAATAACACCTTAAAAAACAGAATTGACCTAATGGAAAAAGAGATACAAAAGCCCATTGAAGAAAATAATTTCTTTAAGAATTAGCACTGGGCAAGTGGGAGCCAGTGATTCTGTGACTTATCAGGAAATAATAAAAGCAAAAATCAAAAGAATGAAAAAAATAGAAAATATTTTGAAATATCTCTTTGGAAAATCAGTCCAGAAGAAATGGTGTAAGACTTATTTGACTATCTCAAAGCCATTTCCTTAGAAGAATGATCATCAGATCAGCTATGAAAAACTTGGCGGTTACTCTGATCAACACAGTGATCCAAGAAAATTCCAGAGACCTCATGATGAAAAAGTGTTATCCACCTTCAGAGAGAGAGAATTGATGAACTCTGAGTGAAAACAGAAGTACAATTTTCACTTATTTTTTTTTAAATATGGCTAATATGAAAATGTGTTTTGCATGAATTGACATGTATAATTGATATGATTTTGATTGCTTTCTCAATGTATGGGAGAGGGATGGAAGGGGGAGAATTTGTAACTTAAATTTTAAAAAGAATATTAAAAATAATAGAATTTTTTAAGAAAAGAATTGAACACACTATAGGTACTGCCTGTCAGTAGGTGATACCCTCGTAAATGGTGGCACATGAATACAGAAAGAAACATCCTTGTATTATAAGAAGAAAGGCATAGGAAAAATTCAGAGAAATAATAAAAGACTGATATGAACTGATACAGAGTGAAACAAGCAGAACCAAGAAGTCAGTATACACTGTAATTGCAACAATGTACATGGAAAGACCATAAAAGTGAAACTGAACTCTGTGTGATTATAATAACCAATCATGCTCCCAGAGAAGAATTGAGGAAATACTCTTTATCTCCCCTCCTTTCAGAGGTAGAGAACTGTGGGCACGAAGCATGGTTATACTATACTGTCAGACTCACCTGATTTGTTGATTACTTTGTCTGACTTTGAGGGTGGTATTTTTCCCACTTCAATTTTCACTTTTTTATTTCAAGGGGCAACTCTCCAGACAGGAAAGGGAGAGGAATTTATTCAGAAATAAAGGTGATTGAAAAACCAAAGATTTCAGTAAAATGAAATAAAGATGTACAGAGATTGGAAAGCATCATATGCACACATACATATATAACATAAAAACAAAAGGCAACTCTCAATTACCTTTCAAAATAGGAGAGAGAATATTAGGGAAAGTATCTTGATATAAAAATGAAGAATCTCTGTACAGGCCATGAGACTGTTGCCTTTAAAACTTTAATTTTCTTAGAGAATTACTATCTGTTCCTGTTCTTTCTCTCCCCGCCCCCAAACCCCCTTCCTGGGAGCCCACGTTTGCATGTCTGTGACTGGCTTTGTTTCATGGAAAACTTAAGCCAAGCTTTATAACCTCCATTTGAGGTGCAGCTGGACCATGGAGGGATTTTGTGAGCAGGATGAGTCACGTCCAGGTCACTCTCAGACACATGTCAGTGTTTCATAAAGGAGAAATGCGTGGTGAATTGAATTAGCTTAGTTATTCAGATCATGTTGGGAAAGACAACATACTCATATTGGCGCATTAGCTTTTGAGGAATATTTTATATGCAGCTGTCACCAGATTGATTCCTTTTAAAAAAAAGCTTAATGATGCTTTTTATACCATCCCCATCATCCTGTCATTTCCCAGTAACACTATCCTCCCCTCACCATAGCATCCTACCTTTACACCCAAGCAGAGTCAGTCCACACATTGAACAATGTGTGTGCCTCTTTTCACACCCACAGTCAGCTACTTCTCTGCCTAGGAGGATTTTTAGGCCTTGAAGCGTCTTCATTACCACCCAATCTGACCATCTGATTTTGCTAATGAGGAAATTGAGAAACAGAGAAAATAAGAGACTAGATCCTATAGGCACGCTCTATTCTCAGGTCCTCTCACCTCAAATCCAGTGGGCTTTCCACTGCAGCAGAAGGAGGTATGTTTTCGATCAGTCTTCAGGTTGACTGTGTGTGTTCTGGTCAGTCAGTCACCGTCGTGGGTGCTGTGTTCCAGGCATTGTGTTCAACTCTGTTATCTTGCATTAACACTCTTGGTGAAGAAAATAATTGAATTAAAAGAGGGAGCACTTACTGAGTGTTTGCTTTTTGCCTGAATTTAGGATTACCAAATCAAAAGTAGAATCATACCTTCCTTTAAATAACCTATAGTCTTCCTGGAATGTTTATTTCTTTCTCATTAGTTCACATAAAAATCTGTATGATGAGTTTTATATTCTTTTATATGTCTTTCAGACTATGGTTCTTTCTCTGTATGTATGTATATATGTGTGTGTATACATATATAACATAATTATTTTAGTATGTAGTAAATAAAATATAGTTATAATATATAATGTATTTATAATGAAAAATCAAAGTATCTGAGTGTTAGATATAATCTTGTTCCTTCTCTTCCAGTGTACTGATAACAATAACAATAATTAATAATTATAATAATAAATAACATGTATATAGTACTTTAAAGTTTGTTAAGTATGTGCTACAAATATTTCATTTGATCTGCACAATCCTGGGAGGTAAATACTGTTACTGCGATTTAAAGCTGAGGCAGACAGAGGTTAAATGACTTGTCCAGTGTCACACAACTAGTAAGTGTCTCAGACTGCGTTTGAACTTAGATCTCTTCCTAACTCCAAGTTCTTTCTTTTTTACTTTTTCTTGTTTTCTCATGGACTTAATTAACATCGATAAGTAAGAGCATATCAATATACAATAAAGGACAAAAAGGATTATTCACGAAACTGTTATGAAACAGTTTTTACAAGTGTGTATGAAATGTAACACTGTGATAATGGAATCATGGGATTTGGGAGATAGAAGGGACCTCAACAGTCGTGTTGTCAAACCCCAAAACAAAAGAAATCCCATATATAACGTAATCAGTAGATACCTGTTAAGTGTCTGTCATGTTCCAGGCATTGTGCCAAGGGCTGGGGATACAAAGAGACAAAAGACAGTACTTGCCCTCAAAGAGTTTGCCATCTAACAGGGAGACAACAAGCAAATGATTATGTACAAAACAATATTTGTACAAGATAAATAGAAAATAATTAATAGGAGGAAGGTGCTAGAATTAAGAAGAGCAATTGCCTCTCCTCTCCTTGAAGATTTCCAAGGAAGATGAAGCCACTGCTTCTCCCTTCTCAAAGCAGCCCCTTCCATTAATGGGCTGTCCTGATTGTAGTTGTTGGAAAGCTTTTCCTGACATAGAATTTGACTTGACGCCTCTGCACTGCCCACATCCCTCGTCCAGGTTCTGCCCTCTGGCGCCAAAGCAGGTGTCTCTAATATCCTGATATCCCTTCGGATATTTAAACACACAGTTATTGTGTCTCCCTGAGCCTCCGCTTCTCCTGGCTAAACACCCCCAGTGATCTCGCTCCCTCCACCTTCTCCACAAGAGTAATAATGGGATGTTTGACCAAAAACTTCACTAATATCTTAATAAACCACATTCACAATATTTCCCTCCACTCTTTCTTTAGTAGTGAGTCCAGAAAAGGAAATTAGTTTAGTCTGGCATAACCTGGTGAAATCGGCTCTTTGTGGTAACCGCTCCACCATCTATCTAACCAGCTCCCAGCCATCACTTAATGACCCCTCCACAAGCTTTCCCAGGAGTCATAAAGTTAAACTTGCTAATCTGTATTTGGACAGCTCTATTCTCTGTGCTTTTTTTCTTTATTTTTGAAAATTGGGACATTTTCCCTTCTCCAATCACATGGTCCCCTTCTTATTTGTCACAATTTTTCAGATATCACTGACAGCAGCTAGCCCAGCTGTCATATCCACAGGTTTGGATTTTGGTTTGGGTTTTTTAGACCCAGAGGATATGGTTCTTTTGACTCCCCTGGCTTGAATTCATCAAGCCGCCAGATGCTCACCTACTATCTCCTTACTTATCTTGGGCATGAACTCCATTAGCTATTTTTGTTCTGTCGTTCTCAGTATAAAGGTCATTCTCCTTTTCTGAGAATAAATGCACAGCATTACCCTATTTGTGACTCTGAGTTTATTATTTTTTGGTTTACTTGTTTCCTTGGGGAAATTTTGTTTATTATCTTTTTCTTTCCTTTGCATTTCTGTCACTACTCACTAATTCACCCCCTGCTTTTATGTTCATAGTCCCTTGGACATAGGACTGCTTTTTATGAAACAATTTCATTTTAAAAGCATTATCTTTCTTTTACCAATCCTTTATCTCATGCTAGTCTTGTAAAGCCCTTAATATGCACATCTGAAAATACTCCTGCACCAACCTCTATTTGCTTCATAGCCTCCTGGGTCTTGTCTTTTACTAGTACTTCCACTGTTGCTGCTGCTATTACTACTACTACTGCCATTACTACTACTACTACTACTAATCATTATTATTTCTCTTCTTCCTTTGAAAACAGCTCTCAAGCCTGTATTACCTCATCTCCTCCCTCATTTTCACTGCCAGACTTTTTTAAGCATGGTGTCTTAAGTCCTTTTGAGTCCAGCTTTGTCCCTGTCATTCCACTAACCAACCAGTCAGCATTTATTAAGTGCCTACAAGGTATACAGAGATGAAAATAAAACCGTCTTTGCCCTTCAGGGGTTTGCCATCTTCTGCAAGCACTTTCTTGAATGTCACCAACAACTGCTTTGTGCCCTTCCTCAGTCTTTCATCATTCTTGCTCCTGACCCTTTTGTCTAAAGGGTGGGTCTGTAGTCCAGCTGGAGAGGGGTGAAAATATGTTACTCTATTGCTTCGTTCTCTCGCAAAGGTTTGATCAGTTAAACAGCATTCATTAAAGATCTACCATAGTATCAGGCATTGTACCAGGCTGTGGGCACATAAAGATCATTTGTCTCTTGGTACAGTGCTTGAATTCTAATAAAAACATTGAATTAAATTGAATTGATTTGAATCGAATTGTAGAACCTCTCACCCACTTGAATCATTGAGTAACAGTGGCCCTGGGCCAGTTACTCTTCATTTCCGGGCTTCTTTCCTCATCCATACAATGAGAAGGTTGGACTGAGTTGCTACTTCCAGCTCCAATTCTTTCTCCTAAGGCTGACATCTTGCTAAATAAAGCCTAGCGTGAAACTCTTCAACATGTGTAGACCAACTAGATGTGTTTCCAAGTTAACACGTCCCACATCCCTCCACCCAGAGCTCCTGTCCTTGTGTGGAGTTGGCCTTGTCATAGACAAGATATGTTTCTTGTGGTTTTCATTCCCTAATGGAAAAATGTTGCCAAGAGTTCACTTGTTAGATAACATTGAGTTGTAATGAATCCCAGTTTAGACGCCATTGTGAAAACCTGAAGGGTTTGGGAGTGGGTGCCATCTACTGGTAGTAACTTAATTTTCTCCTCTTTTCTTCTCTCTCTTTTTTTTTCCCAATAGAGTATGACTCGGAAGCAAAAAGGGTTCAAGACATTCTTTCAGGAATTGAGAAACCACAGGTATGTCTTTGGGATTTCTCAGCATCAACGACAGTCTCATAAATATTTCAAGTTGTATTCTCTTCTTCCACCAGATGGTAGTTAAAAGGAAGGGCCACGAACCTTTGCAGGTTCCTCATAAAATATGAAATCGTCTTTGGTTATTAATAGAGCATGAAGAATCCTGAACAAGAGACTACCGTGTTGTCATGGTGTACTCAGACCTCTTTATTTAGACGTTCCGAGTGCAAAGGCATCGTCTTCCCGCCTTCCCAGCACCTCAGGATTTCCTTTTTCAGATCCCCAGCCCAGACTGGTCTTATGTTTTCTTTTGGAAAATTGCTCCTTACCCATATAAATAGCAACTTAAGCTAAACTGGTGCTGCAATTATTTTGACTGGTTAATTCTGTACTAACATTGGGATGTTATCAGGGAGAAATTATGTCCAGAATATTCGGTCCACCTGGAGTAAACAAAAATCAGCAGAGCAGGAGATTCTGTGGTTTAAATATTTAGGTTTCTAACCCTGTAGTTGCTCCAAAATCCAAGTTTAAAAAGCCAAATTGTTGACTCAGTCTTTCTCCTAAGACTGGGCACATCAGAACCAGAGGAAACCTTTCTGGCTTAATATGGAAATACAAGTTCCTCCTTCCTTTGTTTTTTAAATGCTGACCCATTTTTCAAATCCTCTGCAAGAGTTGGGACATCTCCTCAAGGGCAGTAGTTATCAGATTTTGTCTCCTTAGATATGTGCCCCAAATCTGCTGGTGGAGTGATATAAATTTTCCACTTTAATTTTCAGAGAGTTTTGGAGCTTTATCAAAAAAAAACAACTATGTATGTATAAAAGCTTATATTTATAAACATTTGTGTATATGTGTATAAATGTTTTCTTATCTCTCAAATGAGAGAGATTCCTTTCTAGATCTGTGATTTCTGCTTTAAATTTATCTGGCTATTCACCTCTCCCCTCATCTCTATCCAACCATTTCTCTGTCCACCATGTGTGTATATGTACACATATGTGTAAATGTACATGTATATATATATATGTGTGTGTCTATAGACATGCATTCACATACAGGCACACACACTTTCATCCCAACTGTATTTTACTTTGCCGGTGCATACTTTTTTTCCTTCTAGAAGAAGTGATAATACATGAGATACTTCAATGGAAACATAGTGTATCCATAGTACACTCCATGCCTTGAATATGACAGAAGTCATGTCTCCATCTCCTCAGCCTCTCATGACTCTTCCTTCCGAACCAATCACGTAGCTTTTTAAAATTCTCATTGATACCTTGTGATTGTATTACTATGATTTCCCTATAGAGTTCTCTGTCTCCTCACTCTCCTGAAGACCTGTCACTTATAACAAAGAAATAAAAACAAAAGGGAAAAAAAATGGTTCAACAAAAACAACCAACATATCACCCAAGTCCAATGCCATAGGTACCCATAGTGCCCCACTCCTTCATAAGAGGAATGTGTATGGTACTATATATAAAGAAGAGCCTTTTAAACTGAATGGCTTTTGGGAATCAGTGGAAGAGCCTTATGATCCTTAGCCTGAGGAACAGAAAAATGAGGAAAGAGGTATATAATAGCTGTTTTCAGACATTTGGAGATTTGTTCTGTGGAAGAAGAGACTAGACTATTTCTGCTTTACCTTAGAAGATAGATACAGTGGGTGAATTAATCAAAAAATTAGATTTAGGCTCATTGTAAGGGAAAACTTCCTAATAATTACAGCTATCTAAAAGTGAAATAGGTAAGTAGTTCCCCACCCCCACCCCCCCAGGTCTTCCCACAAACGAACACTGAGGTCCTAAAAAGTATCATGGCCCCTCAACTATATAACTTAGGTAATAGAGAATGGCTGTGGAGTTCCAGGAAGCTGAATAGAAACAAAGTGATACCATGATTGAGCTGCAGAAAGAGCCATAGGACTAGACCCAGAGATGGGAGGAAGGATTCCAGGTGGCCTTCTCCAAGTAAAGAAACCACTAAGATGGCAGCCCAATTCCCAAAAGCCATTCAGCTTAAAGTAAGTGCTTATTGAGTCATTCATGGACTGAATTCCTGTTTTCCTACTGGTATTCCTGTAGAAGGAAGTATTGGAAACTGTGGTTTCTAGGTCTGGAGAGATGTGTAGTTGGAGTGAGGCATTTGGTGGAAAGAACACCAGATTTGGTGACTCAACCCAAGTTTGAACGCCACCTCCATGGCTAGGCCTTGGAACTCCCAAAAGTCCTTTCCCCTCTCTTGGGCTCAGTTTCTTCCTCTAGAAAATGAGGCCTTGGACTAAATCCTTTCTATCTTTAATGATCCCAGTCTAACCTACCCAAATTCCCCCAGGAGGAGCTATTCCATCAGTTAGACAAAGATATAAACAAGTGTTTTGCAATTACCTACGATATACAGGGCATGGCATTAGGCCTATGCCATTCCATGGGAATTGTGCAAAAAGTAAGTCAGTGATTTGGAATTTAAAGCCAAAGCTGTGGTACAGAAATAACATTACAAAATAATCTTAAATAGTTTACAAGAGGTATCCACGTTTCTTTAAAAAAAAAAAAAACCTCCGAATTACTTTAACTCTCTTTGGTAATAATGCTGGAAATATTCTCACTAATACTAATGAGTAGTTTACTTTGGCCCTGTAAATAGACAGAACCTGGACTTTGCATTCACTATTGTTCACACTTGCTAATGAGTAACTCCATTGAACTTCAATCAACAATTGATTTGAAGGGCCCACCTGTGAGCAAACTGGCCTAATATAGGCATCTGTCCCCTGTCAGAGATATTTCCTTGAAAGGTAAACAGCTGCATACATGCAAGACCCTTTGATGGTTTTCAGACAATCAGAAACTGGGGAAGGAAGCTGTTGGTTGTGAAATTCCTAGATTCACAAGGACTTCTTTCTTAGAGAATGCTCTCTTGGGCAGTTTGTTTTCCCTCACTTTATCACACCATTTTCTTGAGGCACTTTTGAAGCTGGAGGTCAGCCCCCTTTCCACGGGACCTTGAAATGCCTTCATGGACTTCTAAACTACCTCCCTGGGCCACCCATCCTCTCCCTTCTTCCCTCCCTGAAGCCAAGCTAATATGAGTCAGTCTGAGTTTCTCTCCGTAGGAAAATGGCAGCCCAAATTTGGAGGCTTGTCGGGAACATGATGGATATTCTGATTCAGGCAAAACCGCAGTACTTGGCCCTGATGGTCCCTGGGCCATGGGAGGGGGTGAGAAAGGGTTAGGGAGGAAACAAGAATGAGGAGGAGATTGTCAGAAGTAGAGGGAGGAAAGGCAGGCTAAAGATGTGAATGATTAAAAGGAAATGAAATTATAGCACTTCCTAGTACACAGACTTGCTAAAATTAGGCTAATTGTTTTCTATAGCAGTTCCTCAGGATATTGTTTTAATAAACAGATGAGAATGAGTTATATGAATGATAAATAATGGATACTTCATGTGATCTCTAAATTTATTTTTATACCAACTTCAATTATTAATATACCTAACAAACCCATTTTTCATACTATAGTAGGAGTTTTTGACCTGGGAATCTGAAATTTTTTATTTTAATATTTTGATAATTTCATTTTTATGTAGTTGTTTTCCTTTGTAATACCATGTACTTTATCTTATGCATTTATCAACATTATTCTGAGATGGTGTGTGCAGGTTCTAGACTGCCACAGGGATCCATGCCCTAAAAAAGGCTAAGCACCCCTGAACTTCAGCCCAACTTCTATCCAATTATCATACCTCTTGACATACATATTTTCCAAAATTAATGGAGCTATATTGACTATTACCTCTTCTAACATGCCTCTGGGTTAGAATTCCCCTCTCTGTTAGTTCTTTGATCTTGGGGAACTCACTTCCCTGCCTTCCACCCCAGGCCTCAATTTCCTCATCTGTAAAATGAGGGGTTTGGAGTAAGTGACCTTTAAGGCCCCACCTGTGATTTTTTTGACTACTGGGAAATAACTTTCTGTCTCTGAACCTCACCTCCCTTCTGGCTTGGTCCAGATAATTTCTCTGCGAATTCTCTGGATTTTTCTAAGTGAAGTATGTTACTAACTAAAGTTAGAGATGATTATGTCTCTACATGACCAGTACTTCTGTGTTTAATTTTTCTCTATTGTCATGTAATTTTCTCATAACTGAAAAAGTAATAGGAAAAAGAGATATTGTTATGCACCCCTCTAGGAAAGCTGCGAGTATTTTTTCATTGCATATTAAATTAGTTGCTCTCCTTAGTTATTCTGAGTTACCTAAAAGGCACAAAGTAGTCCCAGTGGCAGAGTGCTGTGTTCAGGGATTGTTTTTCTTCATAAGCCTATGAAGAACCAGGAGAAAATAGATGTCACAGGTTGAATATTTATTGCAGTGTGGCATGCTAATTTAGCTAACTTCCCAAAAGAAAAATGGTGCCCAGATAAGCCACAAAGCCAGGAATGCAAATTGATAGGAATCCATGGCCATTTAGCATCTTAAGGGACATGATTTATATTTGCTATTTTTTGAGAGACAGAATATCATTTTAAGTAGCCATTCATGAAATCATTGCTTAATCGCATGAGAAAATATATGCAAAGTATTCTGCAATCCCTAAGGAACTATATGAATGGTAGCTATTGCTTAATGCAGACCATTTTCTCAAATTCTTATAAAGTTGTCATTTCTTTCTCTGATTTCCAGGACCTAATCAATTTACTTAATAAAAAAAAAAAAAGTCCTTGCCTTAGCAAAATCCTACTTAACAAGATTTATAGTATATACTGATAATGGATAACAGAAGTATTTCTATCTATTTATTTCAAAATCTTTCTTGCATTCTCTTCCTTTCTTTGTAGTTTGATAATGAATTGGTAATTTACCAATACTTAAGAATCCTCTATCATAGAATAATAATTGCTACTACTATTATTATTATTATTATTACAGTAGCTAGCATTTATGTATCACCTACAATATTCAGGCACTGTGCTAAATGCTTTACAAATATTATCTCATTTGATACTCACAACTGCCCTAGGAAATAGGTGCTGTTATCCCCATTTTACAGTGGAGGAAACTGAGGCAATCAGATTAAGTGACTTACTCAGAATCACACAGTGTCAGACTGGATTTGAACCACAGGCTTCCTCACTTGAGGCCCAATGCTCTATCTACTACAGCACCTAGCAGCTTGCAAAACTCTGTTCCTTATACTGAAAGACATGGTAAACTTAAATATAGTACAGTCCCTGGCATCAGAATTTACAGACGAGTGTGAGGATATAACACACAGGTGACAGTCCAGACATGGGATACAATGTCAGCAATAGCATGGTGGCAGGAAATTTCAGGTGTCTGTTCAGAGCCTGGGGTGTAAAATATGTGGTAGAGAGAATATGCTGGAAAAATAGTTTTGGCTGTAGTTTGCAAAGGGGCTTCTAAGTTAAATACAGAAGTTTGAACTTTACTTGGTAAGGAATAGAGAACCGCAGAAGGTCTGTGAACAGAGGAATGAGAGACATAAGCACATTTAGGAAAAAGGGCATCCTTCTTAGGCAGGTGTTCTTGTGAACATTTTAAAAGTAAACTAAGTAGACCTCACCTTTTTTTCATACTAGAGTTTGTCGTGTTTCTCTTTTTAAAAATCACAATAAAAGTATGCAAAGAAAGCAAATAAAATCTCCTTTGACCCAGAAATTCCACTACCCCAAGAAAGTCAGTGACTAAAATGAGAACTATCCCAGGGAAGTCAGTGATTAAATAGAGAACTCTCATATACATCAGATATTTATAGCAGCATTTTTTTTTTTTTTGGTGCTAGCAAAGACCGGAAAACAAAGTAGATTCCCATCAATTGTGGAATAGATGACCAAGTTGTGGTTCATAAAAGTAATAATATTTTTATACTATAAATAACAATGAATATGATAAATGCCAAGAAGCAGGAGAAGATTTATATGAACTGATGCAAAATGAAGAATGCTGCAGTAGGATGACTATATATACATTTGCTACCACATCGTAAATGGTAGTGAATAACATTAACAGCATAGCTGAAATGGAATGTTGTCAAATTTTAAAGACCTAACTGGACTCCAAAGACGGGAGATATGAAGACACCTCCCTCCCTTCATTATACAGCTAGGCATCTATTGGTGTGGAATGCTGCAAATAATATGAGACTTTTTTCAATATGCTGGACTTTTTTTTTAATTTCTTTTATTATTCTATTTTTTTTAAGCATTAACAAGCCATGAATTTTCACCAATTATTAGAATGCATTGCTTTCTTTATCATTTCTTTATCATAGACTTAGAACTTGGGGAAATTCCACCCCATCAATTAACAGATGAAGAGACTGGGGCGGAAAGGCTGAGTACCTTGCCAAATTTCACCCAGGTAGTAAATAGTGGAGCTTAGTTTCAAAACCAAGTCATCCAACTCCAAATCCTGGACAGCAGATTTTGGGGGAATAGTGGGGTGGAGGAAAAGGCACTAGACCTATGATTTCACTGCTATAGAAATTGCCAAAGAGGACCGTAAATGCAAATCAGCAACTTCTCTGCAATTAATTGTATTTCTGTGGGTCATTGAGAGAGTTTAGGTGATTTGTCCCCGCTCACATGGTATTTGTCAGAAGCATCATTTGAACCCAACGATTCCATATTTGAGATTTACTCTGCCCGTCATGCCAAATATCCTTTTTTATATAAACCAGATTTTAAGTCAGAGAAATATGTAATTGTTAAATAAAACTTGAAGAGAATTGAGTTTTAGCTTTATTATATTTCTTTGAAAATAACAGATACAGTCTGGCTACTCCCAGAATATACAGTGTATCCACCTTGTATGATCTCACTATTATTGGTACAGATGTTGAATGATGTACAGTGTGGTTCATGATGCTGTTATGAATTTGGTAAAATATATTTCTTGCCTTTCTTTTTGTAACCCATTTTAATTAAAAATTCTTAACCATTAGCAAATTAAAACTCACCATCATTTTGGGGCACATAATAGCATACGATGCTGTTATCCTTTGGTATGAATAAGCAGAGGGTTTGTGTGGAATCAATTTGACCATTTTTATCCTGATTTTTTTCCCTTAGGTTTCTAATGTCCAAGCAAGGACAGTCCTGCTCACATGGTCCCCTCCCACTGGCCTTTCAAGTGGAGATAGGCCCCATAACAGCCCGCCCTACCCCTACAGCTATGAAGTGGCCTTATCAGACAAAGGGAGGGATGGAAAGTACAAGATCATTTACAGGTAAGGTTGTATAGATTATTTCTGTTCCCTTCTCCAGGAAGGAAAATGAAATAACCCTAGTAAGATGAATGTTTGCCATTTACCTTTTTAATGAGTAAAATTTATTTTTTAAAGTTTTCATGTATTAATCTTTTCTGAGAGGCTATCTGAGATAATCAGTAGAACAGTGGAGCCAGAATCAGGAAGACCTCGGTTCAAATCTCACCTTGGACACTTTGCTAGCAGTGTTAGCCCAGAAAAGTCATTTAATTCCTCTGTACTTGGGGTTATTCATCCATAAACTGAAAATGTTGAGTTCTAAGGTTCCTTTTAATTCCAAATCTGTGATCCAGAAAGAACTGACTTCAGGTCCCACCTGTGACACATACTCCCTGTGCCAGTGTGTACATCATTTAACATTGGTGCCTTAAGAGCTGTCCCCGAATGCACAGAAAGTGCTGACCCAGGAACTCCCTGTGCCAGTGAAGTGAAAATCCAGTCACCTCTCGCTTCTGATGAATCAAGAGCCAATAGTTTGGGGCTCTTTAGGTCCCAAGGCCCTTCCTCTAATTCCTTCTCCTCTTTCCCTACTTTCCATCACCCCAACTCCCTGCCCCACTCCATAGGAGTCACCACAAGGAGATGGAACACAGGGAAACACCCCCTCCCCATTCATGCCTTGAGGTTGGAGAGCTTCAGGAGCTGATGGTCTCTGCCCTCGCTATAGCAAAGTGAGAATGAATGACTACTAACCCAAGTCAAGAACAATTAATGTTCCTTACGATGTCCATTAGAGTCTTTAGTGCTGATAAGAGTTTTAGGCACACTGTGGAGTGAATAGCTTTTGGGGGCCAGCCTCAGAACCCAGCCACTGCCTTGAATGTTCATTCTTGGGGAGCACATGTTCCAAGATTGAATCAGCTGATTTGGCAGAAACTTTTAGAACATAACTATCCATAATTTGGGGGCTTCATCTTAATTTAAAGGGATATTTTCTATTAATATTCATAAATCTCTACTGAAATTTAAAAATATGACTAATTTGACTAAAATTTTACTTTTGAATTTATTTAAAAATGCATTTTCTTTGGGGTTTTTTTTAAACAATTAAATAATTATTAGCATCAGAAAGAAAACCCCATGGAAATTAACTAGAGCTTCCCGACAGAACCGAATGAACACATCCACTTTGAGAATATTAGATGAGTGAAGTAACCTGACTTGATCTAAATTATTTCATTTCTAATTCAACTCAACAAGCATTTATTCAAATCTGCTGTTTTCAAAGCTCAGTGCTACGTAGGTGCTTGGGTATGACCAGAATGAAATAGTCCTTGCCCATAAGGAGTTTACTGTCTACTGGAGCCACAAAATGACCACACACATTAGCATCGGAGTACAAATTATGGATGGAGACAGATAGGTGCCAAGCTTAGGATATTCATTTCAACTTCTTTTGACCTCAGTATCTCTGTCCTCAGATGACAAGCGTTATGACTTTAGCTCCTTATATGTAGTTGATGGTTAGAAATGATGTGGAAGACAGACCAGCTGCTGGGTTATGGAATATACCTTTGGGAAAATTAATCTTCCATCTTCTGAATATAGAAAAGCAACCCTTAGTGTTTATTCCCTATCTTATCAAGTCTAATATCACCTTTTCGTTCATCTCCTTTTCTCCTTTGGGAACTGAATTGTTTCCGAAGCTGTTTTCAAAACTTAACGGATGGTTTTTCTTTTCAGTGGAGAAGAATTAGAATGTAGCCTGAAAGACCTTAGGCCAGCCACAGATTATCATGTCAGGTGAGTTATGGTACCCAAGTTGTGTTTTATTCGAAAAGCTAAATCTCTTGTGTTGATGCATAGTATGTTTTCTTTCTTTACTTTTTTCTTTCTTTTTCTCCTTCCTTCCTCTCTCTCTCTCTCTCTCTCTCTCTCTCTCTCTCTCTCTCTCTCTCTCTCTCTCTCTCTCTCTCTCTCTCTCTCTTTCTCATCTTCCTTCTTTCCTTCCTTCCTAAATCAGAATCATGGATCTTTTGATTTACTTCTGGCATTCTCTATATTTGATATATGTCTTTCAGATTTCAAGCATGCATCTCCATACTCCATGACTGACAAGGATTACAGGGACAGGAAATGCATAAGCCTTATTAAAAGTAACAGAAAAAATATAGATAGGGAGTCTTAGCTCTATATAATTAAATTCCCAGAGAAGGTTGTTTGTTTGGGTTTTTTTAGTGTTGTATGACATTCTAAGATCAGAATGATTTTCTCCCTGAATACCTTTACTCATAACACGCCTGATAGATTCTGTGGTCAATTATTAGCTACAATTACTGTTTCTTAACCTGCATAAATTTTTCCATTCAGAACAAAAAGGCAAACAGGGCCTTCTCTAGTTTGGAGAATCACTAAAGACTGTAAGAAAAGCGAGCGTTCTTTTCAATGGGTCAGTAGTACTGCAGATGAAAATCTTGTGTGAACTAATAAAAATTAAAAAAAAAAAAACCATTCTCATCAATCAATCAATCAATAAGCAATTATCCATTGCCAGACCCTGCACCGGTTTTTTGGGATAGAAAGACAAAGTGAAACCAGTCCTTCCCTTGTGGAGCTTACGTTCTAATGGGCTTGGCAGCCATTTGTTAAAAGTCATGGAGATGATAACAGCCGAAATGGACTAGAGCTGCCCCCAGTCTCAGCATCCATCTCCGACTGCCACGTGTTTGTACAAGCCTCATGCAGAAAATGCCCTCTGTCCTTATTTTTACCTCTTATCATCCTTATCTCCCGTTAAATTTCAGTTCCCATGTCACATCCTCCCGAAAAAAATATACCTAGGAAATGATTAACAAAAGGAAAGAAAAGAAAAATAGAATACAACATTGATAATTTATGGTTTTCAAAGTCATAATGCAAGAATGTTTCTATTTGACTTTGACACCACTGGGCTAGAAGACAGGGGTATGCTGGAGCCAATAAGTTGGAGAGAGTCTATTGTTAAATCTATTTTGTGAAAATTTACTCCTTGGAAATTAGAAAATACTATAAATAAAGACTGATTTATTGTTTTGTTGAAGAAAGTGATGAAGAAAATGTTAATAATATAGATTAAACTTAAAAGTGTGCTTTTGGTGCATTGTCTTCCTGCCAGAGACCCAGCTATTAAATAGTTATCTAAGCATCCACGACAGATACGCTCAAAGCTTGGGGGGTAAGGGAGGACAGCAGGTGTTCCCATACAACTTGGGTTGAGTATTACCACTGGTTCCTGCCCTAATGGTATAATGTTCCCCTGAGCTATACAGGTTTATGAAGGAGATAGAAGAGGATGGAAATTTAAAAACAATTATTATAACACAACACAGAAGAAAAAGCAGTGGCTTTAGAGTCAGAGGCTTTGGATTCAGATCCTGACTCTGCCCCTTGCTATCTGGGTGGCCTCAGTTTCCTCATCAGTCAAATCAGAAGATTAGACTGGAAGACCTCTAAAACATATGATATGGTCTATGACCTAAGTACATTCATAGAAACAATGTACATTATATATATAAAATGTATAATATATAATATAATGTATAAGTACAAAATGAATACTGCAGTAAAACAACAATAAAAAGCCATGTTATAAACTTTATATATAACACAAAGGTTAATAATAACTTATTATTAATAATAATATTAATATTGGTATAGTTTAACAATAACAAGAAGTTGGAGAGTTCACAATCTAATAGAAAGTAGGTTCTTTTGCATTAAGAACTTATCAGTCTTAGACTTAATAGTATAATAACACCTTAGGTTTATGATTTCAGGGATTTGCAATTTTGTCAGGGGGAGAACTCCCTTCACCAGCTCAATCCAGAACAATGGCCAATCTGCTTCACTGGTAGAGGGTGTTTTTTACTCCCTCTAGATAACAGGGAGTTGTCTATTTAAGAAAACAAAATAACCCCCGCACCAGTAATAGGTGCTGTGTGTTACTAGTGCCTCAGGATTAAAATACAAGAACGAAACCCTAAAGAAACAGAGAGTCTCCCAGAGTGACACACCACGGACACAGCTCTATAGACAGGAAGTAATTGGAAGGAGAAAACTCCCAGCACCTGGTGAATGCAAGGAGACCACTCTTCTCTACTAAACTTAAAGCTTTTGCTCCTCCTCTCCACTCCCTAGTATATTAGATATATATAATTAATATATTAGTATATTAATTAAGAACGTGTTATCACTCACTTTAAAAAGCATCAGAATAATTTAAATTTCCCAGAGAGCCCTGGATTGGATTTGGAATCAGCAGATTTGGATACAATTTAATTCCTTGTATTTATGTCCCTGAAAGCTAACACAGTGTCTGGAACACAGCAGGTATTTAATAAGTGCTTGCTGTAAAAAATAAATAAATAAAAATTTAAAAGTTAAAAATAAATAAAAAACAAAAAAAATATTTTGAAAAATGAGGGCTTGCTGTTTAGTTAGTTAGTTCTCTGCCAGGTGTAACTTTGGACAAGTCACTTTCCTTGACCTCAATTTCCTTCTCTGTAAAATGAAGGTCTTGGAATAGCTGGTCTGCAAGGACCCTCCTAGCTCAGAAATTCTTTAAAATTTTTGATTCTCTACCAGCTTCACAGCAGGATGTTTCGGGTCTGTGCTTCTTAGTGACAGGCATTGTTCTCATCACTCAGCAGCCGCAGGAAAGTTTGGCCCCCGTAACTTTCCCCAAGATGTGATCTTGGGGATAACATTTCCCAGACCAATTATCACGTGATGAAACATCTCCCCAAACCGGCTTTCAGTAAGTGGCCGTCCCTGCTGACAGGGTGATGGGGCACCGGCCGATCAGGTTACAGATGTGCTTGGGGAGCACATTTCTGAGAATCCTCATGCACCTGCTTCAGCAGCATTTTGCCAGGACAGTGAATGTGGAGAATTCTTCAACACTCCATTAATTGTGGGACTTTTGTTTTGTGGTGGGTTTTTTTTTTTGAGGGATGTTGTTTTTTCTTAAATAAAGTGGCTCTCCATTCTTCTGGATAGAGGCAAATTGACTGATTTTTAAAGAATAATAATATTTTATATCTTCCCCAGTTTGCACGTAATAAGAATTCAAGTTCTTGTCTTTCTTTCCTCGCAGCCCTGGCTATCTGGCATTCGCCAGCCCAGAGAAGATGTTGCAAACAAATGATAACATAAAATACAGTGTGTCATAGAACCCCAGACCTAGAAACTTAGAGCATATCTAGTCCAGCACTTTTATTTTTCAGACAAAAAAACAGAGGCCTTGGGAGATTAGGTGACTTAGGATTTTAGCATTAGTGCCAAACAAGACCTTAGAAGTCAGCTAGTCCAACTCCCCCTCATTTTACAGATGAGGAAACAGACCAGAGAAAGTTAAGTGACTTGCCCAAGGTCACCAACGCCAGATTCAACCCCCACTTTCTCCTCACTCTGAATCTAGCCCTATCCACCGGGCCAATATAAACTCTTCGGACTCAGTGTCTACAATGCATATAACATTTCTCAAAGAGGGCTTGCTAATAACTATAGAGCTGGTTTATTGAATTCCGTTGTTGTGACCATTGGTTCATCAGAATGTAAAGAATAATTTAATTTAAGCAGACAAAATGTTTTGATAGATCCCACCTATTTGGGATACCTCATTTTTCATAAGCATTTCACAGATATAACTATGTCCCCAAACCAGAGCAGTTCTTTGTATTTCTTGGGGAGCCCTGCCAAGCAGAGAGTGATTGGCAGATTGGTAGAGGAACATGAGTCAGCCCTCCCATCAGGAAAACAGGGGCTCATCTCCTACCTTTGACACATCGTATTGATTGTCTTTGTTGTTGTTGTTAAAGAGAATTAAGTGTTTTGGTGCATGTGAACAGAAAAATTTCAGCACTAAAAGTACAAATATGAAGAAATCTTGTAAAACTGCATGAGGAATAAATTAATGATGACCCACTTTTAACCCCAGAGAATGTAAGATTCTAAATTTTTACTTCATTTTCTGCTATATTCACTTGAATATCACCTAGAAATAGGACTCCTAAACTAATTTATATTAAAAAATAAGCTATTGTTATGTGAGACTTCTGATTCTTAGGAATCCATTATATTCAATTTTAAGCAAAGAAATGTTTGTTTCTCTAGACTGAGTTTCAGTATGCCATTATATTCTCTTCTGTTTCTCCCTAACACTAATAGAATTTCATGTCATTGAAAATGGCTATGACCTCTCAATGCCACTATACCTAACTCTGTTTAACACTATCCATTGTAGTCAAGATACTCATCTGCATAGGAGAGAGCTTTCCCTTACCATGATTTCACCTTAATAATGAAATCCGAGATCTGGGCAAATGATAAATCAGTCAGAATAAATCAGTTTTTATATGTGTGAAGAAGGTAGTAAGTTATAGAACAAAATGAGAGTAATGGAATTTTCTCACTTAGAAAAAAGAGAAATTAGACATGGCTTGTAGGATCCCTACAAACATCAAAATAAAGATTATTTTTTCATTTTTGGGAAGAGAAAACATTATAAGACAAGACACCAATTTCTAATTTTGTGTTTCAGTGGGAAAAAAAATTGCCCCGCAGGCTTGAAAGCCCAAATATCAGATGCTGGATACATTTTCAGCTATTCATTGAATAATAACTTCGTTCATGCCACTTTATAACAGGGATAGAGAAAATGTCAGTGAAACACCAAAGTAGTAGGTATCCTTCTTGCATATTGGGTCTAGAGAGATTTGACTCCTATGCCCAAAATCAGAGCTGATCCCTTGAATTTGAATGACCTTCCATGTTAACATCCTTCGTGAGGATTTGCCCAGGTTCAGCAGCAGGCGAGGCATGTGGATCTGCCCTTGGCAGGAGGTGAAACTTTAACATACAAAGTCTCTGAATCCCAGTGGTGGGAAGGCATCTTAGCATCCATGTTTGCCAGCTCTTCCCTGAATGAAATCTCCGCTGTTAACAGACCCAACTAATGGGAACCAGCTTCCAGTGTGGGGGAGGTCACTGCTGCCTGCAGAAAACTCTGATTTCATTTGGGCTCCTGATGAACCCAGATTTGCTCATTTGTAACTTCTGCTTTTTGTTCATGCTTCTGTCCTCTGGGGTTCAACAAAATAGGTTTAATCTCCCCTCCTCCAGTAATCCCTTGAAATACATGGCCACACCTTTCCCTGGACCTAATTCTGCAGGGTCTTTGTACTTGGGGGTGGGAGGGCAGTAAGTAGCAGCTGGGGGAGGGGGGCCAGGGAGGGATTCTTGTAGAGATGGCACTTGAAAATGTCAATGGAGGAGCTTCTGTTAACATACTTCTACATCCCAATGATTCTGAATTCCAAGGACATAAAGGGCCAGCAGGAGCAGAGAACATGGCATGGTCTGAATAGTGAAAGGAACACATGGGGAAAGCTCTGGACAAAAACTGAGAGAAAAATTAGGATCATTTTTGGTCTTTGCCACAGAATTCATGTATGTATGTATGTATGTATACATGTGTGTGTTCTTCTTTTCAGGGTATATGCAATGTACAATTCAGTAAAGGGATCGTGCTCAGAACCCGTTAGTTTCACCACTCACAGCTGTGCCCCTGAAAGTCCCTACCCACCCAAGCTATCACATCGGACCAAAAGTTCACTCACCTTACAGTGGAAGGTAGGCAGATCAGAGTGCCAACGATTATCATACAACTGATCTAAATATTGAGTTGTGATCATTATTTGACTTTTATGTAAATACTTCAGTGACTAGTATTTAATTGTTACAATTTTTCATGACTGTACAGTGAAGGTGTCTAATTGGGTGCTGTTGATTGGATTTTTGGTGCAGATGTAGCAGAATTTTAAAAGGGGACACTTTGGAAATAATTTTTATTTATTTGTTTATTTTAGTGGGAGCCAGAAAATGCATCTCTGGCTATCACTGGAGGGATAATTCAGTGATCAGAATCAAAACATGGGTGCAAGAGTCATGATTAAAACTTAGCCTGAGTTCTTCCATGTTTCATGGGATGGGCAGGCAGATCATTCTGGCCTGCATTCTTAAAGGGTTAGCCCCTAACACTGAGGGCATGGACCCATTGGACTATTTCATGGTCATCTTGAATTTCATGGTTTTAATCAAGTAAAGATCCCCAATGACTTCTTGATTTCTTTTTTCTCTACTTAAGTGGTTGTGATTCTCTTCATTTCAGTCAGTGATCACTATAAGCAATGCTTTTCAAATCCTGCAGAGTATTTATATGCACAAGTCAAAGATCAGATAGCATAATTGACATATAGGAAAAGCATTGGGCAAAAACTGGAATGAGAATTAGGATAATCTTTGAACACAGCTACTGAATCCCTATGTATGTGTATACTTTTTTAGTATAATTAAGACTCAATTTTAATTAACTATGTTAACATTTTCTAAACTCTGATAAAATCTCTTTAATTCAGGCTAGATGTAGGCAAAGTCCAGTTCCCAAGTAGGAATATGGAGTAAGAAAAGGTAGGAATTCTGAAGTATTTTAAGGAAATGCCTTTTTATGCAGGTAACTGCAGGCAGCTATTGTCCCTAGCTTAACATTGAATTATATTCCCAACATTGGTTTTTATATTTGCTGATATGAAACTCAGAAGCATTTCCTCCTCCCCCCACTAGAGACTAATAGACATGGTTATTTAGGTCTGATGCCAGCCCTAAAAGGCCATGGTGACCCAGATTTTTCTTACTGTCATTGCTTAGAGGCAAAATTAGTAAATTCTTATGAAAGGCATTGTAAAAGCTAACATAGTATGTTGGTGAAAGGGACCTCAGTGACCAAATTGCTCAAGCAATTCTAACCAAGAAAGAAGTCCCCTGTGTGGCATCCCCTTGCCCACTGTGACCACTAGTCATCCAGCCTTTGCTTTGAAGACCTAGGAGTTTAAAAACAGAAAGCAGACAGCTGAGAAAAGCAGTTACTAGTGAGGATTATTTCCCCATTGTATTCCTGGAAGAAGCAGGAAATGTAGCCAGGGGAGCGATGAAGTACTTCTAAAGGTTACCTGTAAAGCACAGGCTTTTCCTGTGATCCTACCTGGGCAAGTAACCGCATGGTGTTTACCCAGTAGTATGGATGAAGTCATCACTTTATGGCTGTCTCAGCCAGTAGGCCAAAGTTGAAATTGGCTTAGAAACTGAACCATCCTATTTTCTCTCCTGGCTTCCAAGGATAATCCAGGTCAGTGATTACCCAACTTTCTGGACTCACAGCTCCCTGTCATTGTTGACTTGATTTCTTGACATGTAGACATCTCCTAAAAGTACTGTATGGCCTATATTTATATCTTGGGGGAAAAAAAGAATTAATTTCCAGTTTTATTTTGAGGATCTTATGGTACTTTTGTAGAGATAACTAAAGACAGCCTGGGGAATTGTGCAACAGTCAGGGTTGGTAATCACAGATTTAGACTCTGCTTGAAACCAACTGGATGAAATTGTGGTCTTGGGTGGTCGATGGCCATCCCAGCAGTTTTAATAATTAAGAAGAAAGCAGTCCCTTCACATCAGTGTTTTCCTTTTATTGACTTAGTCCTCAGAAATACATCCCAGGCCTTTTCAGTACTCTTAGAAATGAAAGCGCCTATTTTAGTTTCAGCTTTAATTTCTTGATGATGGGCCTCCCAGACTAGGATTTCTCAAGTTACGAGAGATTAGTAGACATGAGGATTCTCCAAATAGCTGTTTGGTGATGAAGGTGGCAGTCAGAACCCTCCTTGCTCCCCCTTCCTTTACCACTTTACTTTAGTGTGCTTTGCTTCTGAGAGAAGAAAACAAGATTCCCAGACTACTGTTTGTCAGTGTCAGCTGCATGAATTGACTGCCCATTATATAAAACTCTTAAGGGCAGCATCCAAAAAAAGAAATCACATGCACAGCTTCCTCCCTCAAGAAGTTTAAAGTGTAGCTGGTTCTGTAAAGAACATGTTCACTCTAGTGTGATTTATGAATGAGCTTAAAAAATGAGTTGCTGAGGGATGTAAGTTTTGTTCAGCAGCATCTGAAAGACAAATTGTGAGGTTTGGTGGCTGGGTTGGTTTGTGACTGACTGGGTTAAGTATGTTGGGGCTTTAGAGGTCTTGAGAGCCCTTGTAATTCATGCAGTAACATAGTAGTCTTTGATACTCTCAAGACATTGAAGAATTGGAGGGAAGGCATTGGGTTAGACCCTCTGTGGTAGCTATGCTAAAAGATCTCTTCAGAGACCTCAGAAGAACAGAAAACACGGGCAGGCTGCAGTCTACACTGGTGAGGGGAATTACTCCCATCAGTAGGCCTATCACAGGTAAAATAGAGGGATAAGATGTTTAATGTTAAACTATACTAATTTCCTTTCTTTCCTTTATTTTTTTTTAAGGCACCAATTGACAACGGTTCAAAGGTCACCAGCTACCTTTTAGAATGGGATGAGGTAGGTATCTTTTTATCCATCTGTTAAAATACCATTCATTTAAAAAAAAGATTTCATTGACCAAGTGTCATCTTACTAGCATCAAAGAAATATTACACATGAGCAAAAACCACACGAAAGTTGGAAAATGTAGTAAAAGTCAGATGTAATTATTGACTGTTGAAAAGTAAGGCAGAATCAAGTGGCAGGCGTACTCTCATTTTGGCTTACAAATGCTACTCAAATCAAAAATTAACTCCTTTTATCATTTCTGGCAGTTTTGTTCTATATCTGTATAACTATTAATCAGGCATCATCAGTTATTTTTTTTAATCTTTTGATGGTACCCACAAGCCACCACAATTAAATTTGAATTGTAAATGGTAAGAAATCATGGTTATGGCTGAAGAAAAATATTTCTTTTTTTCTTCCCCCCCCTTGTCAATTTCATGGAGTCATTTTTAACACATGGAGTTGAAGTCAGTATGTCATTCTGTACTTTTTTTGCCCTTTGGAGATTCTTTCATACAGTGTCAGTTTAGAACTCTTCTGGAATCTCAGTATTGTATGGAACCCATATTGGAGTTTATGCCACCACCTTACACCATGGATGGGGTGTTTTTGTTTTTACATTCAGTGCCCTCTTACTCTCTATTGATTATTGTCAGGACCAAGGTCCAGTGCAGCTTGGTGTTGATTGGCAGAAACTCAGCTTGAAAAACAATTGCTTCAGAAGGCCTTGCTTCTAACACGTGCCATTCATTTTTAGCAATCTGGGTCATGGCTCTATTTGGCCATATTTTCTTTGTGCTATTCTGTTTCCCAGTGATTATATCTCCGTATCAGCGATTTTGCAAACAGCCTGGAGATTTTTGGCACAGGAAATATCAGGTCCAGGAAAAAGAAGGTCATTCCATTCCTAATGCAAGATAACTAATATCCGTGGATTAAACTTTAGGGAGTAGAAAGATTGAGAAGATTGCAGATCGGGGCCAAAAAGAAATGAATTAATTTTAAAACCTTGTCAGATGTGGAAAACCAAAGGCATTGTTATTACCGTTGCTGTTACTGTTGTTGTTGCTGTTGTTTAACTAACTGTAAAATGATCGTTGCCCAGTGGGATTTGTGAGATAGAATTTAACGTGTGAGAAGACCCTTCACCACTTGCAGCAGAAGCTTATTTCCCCATCTGGATTACATCTGAACAGACTGGGTTCCAAGAAACCAAAAGACAATGATCTCTTGTTCTTAGGAACTTAGCAACGAGCTCAAGGTGTACAGGCTGTTTAAGAGTCAGGCTTGACCAGGATGCCTTACAAATAAGGCATTATTTTACTTAAGGTGGTCTGATTGAAAAATGAAACCGCCCAGACGATCCCTGCTGAGAAAATGTCATAGGAGACGGAGAGAGCTGGGAATGAACTCTGCTGGACTGTGAACAAGTAATCGGTAGCATCTTCCCGTCCCCCAAAGGATGAGTGAAATCCTAGCAAAGGCGAGCTTACAGATGCTTTTCAGCTTTTCAGTTTCTCGCACCAGCTTGAAGGTTTTCTTGCACCCTGAAGTTTTACAGGATCTTGTCCTCTACTGATTTTAGGGATGGCTCATTTTTATGTGCATCTCTCTTGGTGCATGTGTGAGGACCAGACATCAGTCTGTATCTCTTGTGTGTTTCCTGTGGCCATTTGGCCTTGGCCTGTGATTTCATGAGTTTAAATAAGGTCATGGTGACCGGTGGAAGAGTGGGATGGGAGACCCAGGTGTTACAGGAAATGGTGATGGTGACTCAGTCTTTGACCTTATTCCTTCTTGGTCAGTAATAGAAGTATCTTGGCTTGATGATGGAAAGCAATGAGCAGATCGTGTGTCTCAGTTGAAATGTATAAACAACGTCTACTGACCAGTTCTAGTCACCAAGGCCCCAGCACAGGTGGCCTGGAGTCCCATGCTTGGCACAATCTTGGGTCATTGCTCTTTGAGCTCATTCTTCTCTTCCATACTTTTTTCTTTCCTTTTCCTTTCTTCCTATTTTTTTCTTTCCCCTCCTTTCCTTCTTCTTTTCCTCTTTCCTTTTTTATTTTTCTCCCCCCTTCCCTCTTTCCCTCTCTCCCTTCTTCATTCATTAGGCTGTAGTATAGAGTGGGATGAGGCCTTACCTTGCCATTTAGTCCATAGCTAAGAAATGAACATCAGTAAATTTCCTCACTCGGAGTTCCCTGCATCAGCCAAGTACCAGGTCTGACCCAGAAAGTATCCATTCCATCTCCTTCACAGAGATGTTGTGATGGTGCCCAAATGGCATCCCCTACCCCTTCTCTTCCAGGGTTACCTTGTATGTACTGTGAGGATCCAGTGAAACAACACATTTTACATGTATGCTGGCTATTAGCTCTTCTCATATATATAGCCTGAATTTATCTAGCACTTGACACACTTCAAAGCACCTTTATTTTTTTTAAGCTCATATTGTACTGGCCCCATTGGCCAAGAATATTGCCATAATCTATTTAGTGTCTAAATGCATCACCATCCTGCATAATCACTACAGTGTGAGAGGTCTCCTTTCCCATTAGGTTTTCAGTGAACTGCCACCTAAAATTTTAAATATTGGGCCACAGCTGGCATGAGCGATCCCCAGAATGGACCTCTTGGCTATCAATGAGCCTACTCTGCCGCCTTTGAATTGCCTTTTTCTTGGGAAGATACCCCTTGATGTAGGTCTTACCCATGCTCCTTGTTCCCTGGGCTCAGAATTGTTTCCCATCCTGCAGTGTACTGAGCCAGAAGGTATTTTTCCTGTAATTCCTCTGGGTGAATAGCAGTCGTTAAAGGCAGGATATCATTTTCAGGGCAGCTTCCTTCCAACTTGACGGGCTGCATGAGTCTTCATCACATTTTAATTTCCTTCTGATCACAAACCCCGTGTTTACATTTCCGTCTCCCTCCCAGTGCTAATGAGTGATAGTCTTAGCGAGGACAGGGCAAGAAGGGTTTGAACGCTGCCAGTGACTTCTGTCTTTCTTTGGCTGGCTGTACAGACATCAGACGCCACGCCTATCATCACAGTAAAGCAACGTTTGCCATTGCTCTTAGCTTATTGATGAGTTCACAATGCGGAGAACGTCTCAGCCATGAGGAAGTACCTTTGTGCTTGGTTGTATGTCAGGACGCCAGTTAAAAACCTAGCTTTTAGGAATTTGGGCCTGGCGAAGAATCCAGTATTTTGCCTTTCTGGGCTCCTGGCTGTTCTGTCTCATCTCTGCCTTTGTATGGGATGATCCCATAGACCCAGAAGAAGACTACTTTTCTCACCTATTCCTTCTAAGATTCCTAACTCCCCTCAAAACCCAACTTATTGGCTTCTCAGGGACAGCTGTATCTATGGCCTGGTGTCTAGAATGTTGACCCCGGAGTCAGGAGGGCCCGAGTTCAAATCTTTTTTTTTTTTTTAAGCAATTGGGGTTAAGTAACTTGTTCAAGGTTACATGGCCAGTTATTTTGTGTGGGTGTTAAGTATCTGAGGCCGGAACCGATCCCGGGTCTCCCGACTCTGGGGCCAGTGCTCTTACTCACTGCGCCGAGTTCAAATCTTGCTTCAGACACTTACTAGCTGTGTGACCCTAACCAAGTCTATTTGCCTCAGTTTCCTCATCTGTAAAATGAGCTGGAGAAGGAAATGACAAACCACTTCAGTATATTTGCCAAGAAAACCCCAGAAGGGGGTTTTAAAGAGGTGGTCACTGACAGTTCTTCCTCCCAAGGACCTCACTTTCTAATTGGGAGAGACAGCCCATATCAAAGATGGCAACTGGGGGGAAGATTCCACTCCAGTGGCAAGGCAGATGACAGTGCCGGGGTCTCTAGGGAATAGTGCTGACATAGGAGGCATTAGCTAGGTATAGGCCTCCATTTTACTGGGAAGACTTGTAATGGATTCTTAGCCCATCCAGGTGGTGTGAACAACGGTGGTCTTCTTCCCTATGGGCTTGTGACTATGTCTCAGCCAGCCACCCCTGCAGATATTGTCATGGACCCACAGGTCCTGTCATGACTCCATGCCTGACCCCAAGGCCTTACCTGCAGCCTCTCAGTGGTTTTGTTAATATCAGTCTCTCACCATGCCCACCTAATGTCCGTGGAACCTATCTTCTCCCAGATCCTGCAAATCCAAGCTGATGCCACTGCCCCCAAACCAAGCAAAATGTCTTACATTTCATTCTAGGCCTCCTGACTCCTCCCTGGGGACTATTCCTGACTTAGCCCCCAGACAGTCTGGAAAGGATCCTCTATGGGCTTGTGGAGGGTGGGTACATTTATCCCAAGAAAAACTCACATCTCGAACTTGAAATATCCAGAAGTGTGGTCTTTTCAAGATGCTGCACTATGAAGTTTCATGGTGAGATGTGTGAAGTTCTTAACTTACTGTTATTGATTAAGCAGAAACCATTTCATTCTAGCCTATGTATCTCCAGCCCTTTCCACAGTGATAGTGATTAGCATGCCCATTTTGACTTCTAGGTATAAGTTGGAATAAGTCAAGGCAGAGTCACAAAGGCAAAGAATGGGCAGAAAGCAAATTTTAATGGGAATTAACAGATATTCAGTGGGATTTACAAGGACTGAGTAGATGGTGTGGGTGGTGAGTTTGGGCCATTTAGAGATTTTGGGTTTTTCTTCACTAAGTACCCAGAGGTAAAATTTACAGAATGCTGAGAAGATTCTTTGTCTGAACTGTAACTAGTATATTGCCTAAGTTTTTTCCTGAAGTGACTCAGTTAGCCCCCAAAAGGACTTGAGTGTTCTGGTTTCCTGTTGACTAATAGGAAAAATCAGCTGCACTATAGAATGGGCAAACATTAGAAATGGGGAATTCTCCCAAGGGGACTCTCATTCAGTGCTTATGGAACAGAGGTCAATGCAGTTTACGTGGGCGTGGGACCATGAAGGCTGGATCATAGGTCTGGGGCTGGAATGGAATCAGAGGCCACCTGTCCAACCCACTCATTTTATAGATGAGGTAACTTAGACCCAGAGAAGTCAGTGACTTTCCCAAGGTTACATGACTGCTAATTAGCCACTCCAGGATCTGAACTCACCTTTTCTAACTCTGCTTCCAAGGCTCTTTCTTCCTTACTCTGGACCCCCAAATCCCAGAAAGTCTTCCTGTACTGAAATTTTTTTAAGCTGTTGCAACAGTGATGGAATTAAGACAATTCATAAACTGAGAATGTCTCTAAGAACTGAAGAAAATAAACTCAGAGGACTTAAGGGAAGGTGAAAACAGACAAGGTAGCCGCCTTCAAGTATGAGAATGGCTTTCACCTGGAAAAAGGGCTAGATTTGATGTGTTTGGTCCCCTAGGGCAAAGCTAGGAGCCATGGATGGACGAGGCCAAGAGGCAAATTTAGATTTGTTTATCAGGAAAAACTTCCTGTTGGCCAGAGCCATCCAGAAGTGGGAAGGGCTGCTTCTAGGGGTATTGGAGATCTAAGGAAAAGTCGACATGACCACTAGTTTGGCAGGCCACAGGCAGCAATTAAACTGGTTGGATTCTGAGGTCCCTTCTGGTTGTGGGACTCTCCCCTTTGTAAAATGATGGAGCAGTCATGTCCCAGGACTCCCCGTTAGCTAAACCTAACTGTCCCAAAGGTGCCAAGCAGAGGGACCGTACCAAGAGGGTTTGATTGTTCCACAAGGTGCCCACGGGTTTGCTGTTGGAGAACCCAGCCCCCTGTCTCCCCATTTCAGCAATATTTGCCTTCCTTCCACCTTCTAATCTCCCACAAGAAGCCAGGCTACAGGGCTGAAGAGACACTCGATGCAGAGTTTTAAGTTAAGGCAAAATCACAGGCCTCTGTTGTGATCTGTTCCCATCTGCCATTTGCCACCTGGGGCCCAGCTAAGCAGCCGAACCAAACCTGTGGCAAATATTTTAAATTTTAAAAATGACTCATCAGAGCCACAGAGAAAAGCCTGACTCAGCCTGGTACAGCATGCAGATTACTTTTTTCCTAGGTTTCAGATTATCGTTGGTTTGTTTCTTTACCTTGGACAAGTTGTTCAAGAATAAGCTTGCCTAGAAGATTTTACTTCTCTTTTGAGAGATAGGAAGGTCTGATGCAGCTCCATGTACTGATCACTCGGGTTGTGGTGTCTTTCATACAGAAGCAGACCATAAAAAGCTGTAAGGTATAAGGTCTTTTTAAAAAGTATTGTTTTTTTTATTTTTACATCACTGTCATTTCATAGCAGTAGGTGCCTTCATTCTATCCCCATCCAGAGAGTTATGTTTTACCACAAAGAAGTATTTTTTTAAAAGTAGTCTTCCTGGGGTGGCCAGGTAGCACAGCGAGTAAGAGCATCGGCTCCAGTGTCAGGATGACATGTGGATCGAATCGGGCTCAGACACTTATTACCCACCCAGAAACACCTGGCCGTGTAACCTTGAGCAAGTTACTTAACCCCAATTCCTTAGGGGCGGCCAGGTGGCTCAGTGAGTAAGAGCACCGGCTCTAGTGTTGGGATGACCTGGGGATCAAATCTGGGCTCAGATACTCAGCACCACACCCAGAAATAACTGGCCTGTAACCTTGAGCAAGTTACTTAACCCCAATTGCTTAAAAAAAAAAAGTAGTCTTCTTTTATAAGAAGAGAAAAAAAATAAAATCAGTTCAGCAAGAACAACCACCAAATGCAACATCGTTTGACTGTTTTAAGGTTCCTTACCCTTAGTTCCCCTGTGCTTCAAAGAAGAAAGCCAGGTGGGTCCATTCTCTGTGTTCAAATTTGGTCATTATGAACCTGGGCCATATGCCCAAAGATTTTCTCTGGCCTTTGTCACCTTCCCCTTTCCCTTACCCCAATACACTCAAGGTGACCTGTAGCTATTGTCCATTGTCTAGTCATGCATAAGACCCAGACTTTCATTGAGTCAAATCTCATGCTCATAGAGACTTATTACTGCTAGGTATTGATCTCATTAAGTCATTTGTTTTTAAGGGTGAAAGGCCAATTACATATACTTATCCCTTCAATGACAGAGAGATAGATAGATAGATAGATAGATAGATAGATAGATAGATAGATAGA
>NW_027185759.1:33137941-33141180 GCF_028583685.1 Petaurus breviceps papuanus
AGATAGATAGATAGATAGATAGATAGATAGATAGATAGATAGATAGATAGATAGATGATAGATTACATGGATGGATGGATTGATTGATTGATAGATGATAGATCACATGGATGGATGGATAGATAGATAGATGTGATGTGCTTATATATCTTTCTGACCCTAAATGGACCCAACTGAAATCTTCAGTTGCTAGAAGGTGTTAGGGGAGACTTTTTGATCTGGGAATTGTCCAGTGTTCCTCACTTATTTCCTCTAGCTTGAAAACAAATGACTTAAAAGCAAAACCATTTAGTAGCATGCAGATGCAAACCCCTCACCCCATCCCCCTGCCCATTTGCACACACATCTTATTGACTGCCCTGGAACTCAGGAGGAAAACAAAGATTGGTGTGGGAGGAAAGAGTGTGGGTTGGCATTGCAGAATTTCTGAAGCTACCCAGATTGTGGAGTGTCACATCTCCCTAACACCCCACCCCCCACCCCGGCTGCCTTGTCCCCCCTTTTCATAACTACTTATCCCAAAGAAATACATGCTCATTTGACTTGTGGAGCCAACATGTGTCTTTGATGATGCCTGGGGTCTGCTCGTGCTGGAACAACTTCTAAATATAGACCCACTCACAGACTAAATCTCTTGGTTCTGGCTGCTATTCAGCTGGCGGCCACAGCCTTATTTTTTATTTCAATTATCGTGGCTGTTTCTGACAGACGAGCTGAGCTGGGCTGTTGCCGAAACACCAAGCTGTCTGCAGATCCCTGGTGAGTGTGCTTGGATCAGGAAGGGCCTTCAGAAGGGAGCCCAGGCCAGGAGATAGCCGGGGGTGCTCCATTTACTTGGACACTATGTATTCATGGGTGGTTACAAGATTCCAAGAGATACCCAGATGCTAGGGTAGATAAAGGGCTGAACTTGGAAGCAGAAACATATTGAGCCAATCCTTTCTACCTCTGTGAGCAACCCTGGCCAAGGCATTTTAGCTTTCTTGGGCCTCTGTTTGCTCATCTGTAAAATGGGGGTACTAGAACCTACCTTGGTATTGTGAGGATTATATGAGAGAATGTGAATTGTGCCACAAACCTTATTCATGAGACCAATGCATAATCACATCAGGATCTGAAGGCACCTGGGAAGAGATTGAGAAGGTCCAGGCTAGAATAAAATCTGGAGGTGGGAAAAGGTATTGGATTTGGGGATCAGGAGAGATCCGAGTTCAAGTCCCAGCATCACCCCGTGGTGACTGTGGACTTAGTTTCTTAGGCTTCCTGAGCATCTGTCTTCTTGTCCATAAAATGGGGGTGGTGGTATCTGTCTGTAGTCCCTGCCACCTGGAGCCATGAAGCTAAAGCAAGGTAATCTGTGTCGTGTCTCTGAGGGGTCTCTGCTCTCACTGACACTGCCCTGCCCTGCCATACTGAAGGCTGCGATGCATCCATTCCTGCCCATCCTGTGGGACTGCTGTCTGCATCTTCCTTCTTTCCTCCACCGATAGGGTCCATCATTCATATCGATGGCCTTTCTCTCAAGCTCTTGGCTTTGTGGGGATGTCCGGCCACATGTGGACAGCTTCTCAGTTATTCTGCTCTGGGACCAGCCCACCCACTCGCTGGTTATCTTCTACATGCTACCAAACACTTCCCTGATAGCAGGCTGTGTGGCCAGCTCACACTCATTGCTGCTCTCTATTAGTGCTCACTGGGTACATCTCAGTCACCTCAAAGTGCTTGAGAAATGTCCAGGTTATTGGTGGTGGGGGTGATGGTAATCATGACAAGATGACGTATCCCAACAAAATACAGAGGTGTCTCATATCTGCCATCAGGACAAGAGTGACCTGTTCTCATTTTTTTGATGCTGGGATCAATGTGGTTAAAAATCAGAAAATAGAATCACATATAATCTATTAATGCAAGAATGATTGCAAATGCCAGCCAACTTCATTCATTAGTGCCAAACAGTGTTGGAAACACCGACCATTCTAGGCTTATTATTGCCAATGTAATGGGAAATGCCAGCCAGATCAACAGAGGCCCAGGCAATCTGTAGAATCACTCCTGGCAGTAAAACTGCAAAGGAGGAGGGCAGGTCCATAATGATTAATTAGTGTTTTGTGTCTGTTTCATGTGTGGGGATTGGATGTTTGTTCATTAAGGTCCATACGCAGAGAGCAGCCCATTGTGATCAGCTCACCCACCCTGTAAGCAGGACCTATGCCAGTGCCAAGGGAACCTTCCAACAGATTTAAAATTAATAAAGCTAGTATTTAATGATGGTTGTAATGAGTTAGGATGCTTCTCCCATGTTCGTGGCTTTGCACAGACTAGCTCCCAGAGCCAGAATGCCCTCTCTCTAAATCCTCAGCTTCATTCCACCTTCTCCAGGAAGTCTCTCTTAATCCTCTTAACAAAAATCAGATAACAGAAGCATTTCCACATTCAGAGTGGTGCAGTCAGTCACCAAGCATTTATGAAACCCTTCTATGTTCCGGGTAAGAGATGGCTTCACAAAGAAAGGCAAACCCACTGCTATGGCGACATCCATCAGTGGAGAGAGGGGCACTGTCAGCAGCATCAGAATTTGTGAGTGGGAGGGGATGTCAGCAACCACCGAGCCCAGCCTGTAAACCAGAGGAATGCCACTCTAACCTCCCCACTGAGTGGTATCCTTAGGAAGAGTAAAGATGCATCAGGTGCCAGGGTGTGAAAGTTCCTTACACTTGTGCCTCCTAAGATCGTGGTTCTAAATATGCAGGAGACCCTGGAAGTCATTTTATAGTGGGGGAAACTGAGGCCCAGAGAGGTTGCAACCTGCCCTGGGAACCTACCCAGCTAGGAAGTATCTGAGACCAGATTTGAAGCTGGCTCTTTGTGACTCTGAGTCCAGGACTCTCCATGTTTCAGGCAGAACTGAAATTAAACCATCCCAGGCACAGAGTTTTTCTTTAAAAAATTTTGGAGCAGAGGTCCTTAAAATGGGGTTTGTGAATTTGGTTGTTTTTAAATTATTTTTATTAATTATGATTTTGATAATTTGTTGCTATGTAGTTGTTCATTTGGGGTTTTCTTGACAAAGGTAGTGGAGTGGTTTGTTAATTCCTTCTCCAGTGGATTAAGAGATTAAGTGAGTTGCCCAGCATCACACAGCTATTAACTATCAGAGGTCAGATTTGAACTCAGGTCTTCTTGACTCCAGGCCCAGTACACTTTTACTAAGCCATCTCACTCTCTTTGATAGCCGTATT
>NW_027185759.1:33141190-33171506 GCF_028583685.1 Petaurus breviceps papuanus
TAGGCTGCCCAAGGGGTCTGTTTTACCAAAAAGCCTAAGGACCCCAGCTCTGGAGGAATCACCTGGAGTTCTTTTCTGAGTTTTAAAATGTTTCAGGGCTTCTAAACCATTATGATTAAGTGTCTGTATTGCAGCAGCCTACAGGGTGATCAATCTTTATTGGCCAAGATTCTGGGTCCTTTCGGCCTGTCCATTTGTTTTGCCTCTTCAGAGAGGTCCTTATGACAATGGATGGGTTTTCTGGAATAAAGCCTGGTTATCCTGGGCAGTCTCTTGTCCAGGCAGTCATGAATGTTTATGCCTGGTCCTCTCACGTGTCCATCAGTGGCAAAGAGAGATGGAAAGCTAACCCAGCATCGTGTTACGGGACACAGGGATGCAAAGATGGAGGGGTAGGACCGAGGAGTCAGGTGTCCTGATCACATCTTCGCCTTGATCATATAATCCCGCTGCCAGTCAGGCCGCAAGCATTTGTAACGTGCCTTGTGGGGCCAGGCGTTGCGCTGAGTTAGCACAGAGGATATTGGTGGAGTTTTGTTCCAATTGGGAGAAATGACATGAACGTATGCAGACTATGGACCAGGTGAATGCTGGCATTTTGGAAAGGGAGAGCTCTAGCATCTGGGGAAATCACGGAAGGCTCCATGGAGGATATCACACTTAAGCAGAGTCTTGAAGAAAGAAACCAGGGATTCCAAGAGGAAGGTGCTGAGGAGTCTCCGGTGTTGCATCAGTTAAGTATTTGAGGCCCTCTCCTGCAGAGTGAATGCTTCCATGGGCCTTGATGGGATCATCAACGTCAGAACGTTCATCCACACATTTCTATCCCTTGCCAGCCTCCAGCACGTCCTTCTCTCTTCACCCAAAAGAGTGTACCCATTTCCTTAGGGGACCCTCCCCAAACATTCACATCTGTAAAGACCAAGTGGATGAAGGGTGTCTGTTGTCCAAATTACAACATGCATTTAGATGCAAACATATGGAGTTTGTCCAATCAGTGTGTGTACATATCCATGTGTGTATATACATACATACACACATGCACACACAAGGACATATAGTCTTGTGTAAACGCTACTGATGGAAAATTAATTGGGCCTAAATATAAACTGAAAGACGTTTCTAAAGACATGGGCTGGAGTGCCTTTGGGAAATCACAATGACCCCTATCTATTCCGTGAAAACAAGGTCCATCCTTTTAATACTATATATTATATATATAATATAATTATACTATATTATATAATATTAATAATATTACATCATAACTGTTACTTAGGTTAGTCAGTGCTGATCACCAAAGAATTGAGAGTGAGTATCCCTCAGATAGCAATGGAGGTGAACAGATGGTAGCATATTCCAAAGGAGGACCTAGGAAGAGAAACCAAAATAAATGGCGTCATTAGTGTGTGATAGGAAAAAAAGAGGTGGGACTGAACACGTGGTTTGAGGGACAACACACAAGCTGTACAGGTATCCTTGTGTGAGAGTGTATTCTAAAGAAGGCGTTTCAGTGGATTCCCCCACAAAAAGCACACCACCCTTTCTTATTGCTACCTTCATTTCTCTTCTGAATGTGTTGGGGGATTGAAGAAAAATCTGTATTGGTTGATCCAGTGAGGGGAAGAGACTCAGTGGGCCAGCTGTAAAGGTCTAATCATGCTCACCTGCTACCCTTATCCACATCGAACAGATGCAAGATATGGCTTGGCCCACTCCATTAGTGAGAATGAAGTGGAAACTATGAGCTATACATTTCTCCTGTCAATTAATCTTTCTACCTCAGTAGTTATGTCTCTACAATGAGGCTCCGATTTCCACTCGCCTCAAGTAATTCTCAGGAATTCAACAGAGTTGAAGGAGAGAGGGGGTTCTGTGATTTTCTTTTATTCAGCACCTGAATTTTATTTTTAAAAGATCTGATGATTTGGGATAGAAAACAATCAAAAGATCGTGCTTGTGCAAGAAAACTGTATAAGTTAAATTGTCCTTAAGTATTGTTGATGCTTATCATTTATTTGTCGATTTCATTTTAGCAAATGAAATAAGAAATGTGGAGAGCATCAGTCCCCTGGGAAGAAAGGGTTGGATGGAAGACATTACTGTCACCAACCATATCAGGTCTCTACCAGGTTACTAGGTGACTGTGTGTCTGCCAGAAGCTTCCTCCAAGCTACAAAGATGAGGGTTATTAGTTATTTCCTACAAAGGATCCCTTTGATATTAGATTAGGTTTCACCTATGTGCAGTTCATATTATTTGTAAATCTCTCTCTCTCTCTCTTTCTCTCTCTCTCTCTCTCTCTCTCTCTCTCTCTCTCTCTCTCTCTGTCTCTGTCTCTATCTCTGTCTCTCTCTGTCTCTCTCTCATCCTTGGAACCACTATTTATGCTTCTCATACGTACATTTTATTTACCATTACCTTGAAAAAATAGCCAGTGCCTCTGCTGAATTTTCCCCAGAGAACAATTCTTCCTCTTTCCCTGAAAACATGTCAGATCTTTCCTTCCCAGAGAGATCTATTTCTACGGTACTTTGCAGCTTATGTCATGAGAGATTGACCGGCTGGATCTTACTAATTCTGTTGACAGTCTGTGGGCCAAGTACATCCTGGGAAATGAATGCGTTTATGCAGTTTAACTGTGGGAATGATTTGGTAGAGTTTGCCTAGATGAGTTGGAGATTGTGTATTTGTCTTGTGAATGGAGCAGGTGTCAGAATAGAAAATAACATTTTAGCAGTACTGAGACCTGGGAACTGATGCAGGGCAACCCCCAAATATCTTTTGCAGCAGAAAGCATGCTACTTTAGACTCTCGCAGGCTCAGAGTTGGAAAAAGGAGCTGAGAAGTTGTCTATACCATACCACCCTAGAGCCCTAGGCTTGGCCATCCTAGGATCCCCTACCTGACTTCCCTAAGAAATGCCCATACAGCCTTCCTCAGAAGCTGTCTGCCTTCAGACAGTCACGTCTTAATAGCCCTGACTGTTGGAGCGATGTTCCTGAAATTCTTCCTGTGTCTGCTGTCTTGTCTCCATTTCCTGGCTTTTCTTAGATCCCACCTAAAATCCTCCTGGGTTCAGTAAGCCTTTGCTGGTCTTCAGCCTCGATACTTTCCCTCAGATATTGTCTCCATTTTATCCAGAGCAGCTTGCATATTGTCCCCTTCTTCATTATGCCCCATTTTACTGTGAACATCTCAAGAGCAGGGACAGGCTTTGGGGGTGCTTTTTTTTCTTCGGCTTTGTATCCCCAATTCTCAGCACAGTGCCTGGCACGTCGAAGTCGCTTAATAAAGTCTTGTTGACTTGACTTGTTGGCTGCCTTTTCTACCTCTGTTCATGCCCCGAAGCCAGATAGAACAAGTGTCTTCCATATGACAGACCTTCCTTGCCCACTTAGTCTTCTTTTCCAAGAGACCTGGGATCAGATCCCAACTCTGCCTTGTACCTACCATATGACCCTGATCTGGTATCCTCATCCACAAAATGGGGCTGGTAAAACTGACCACCTCATGTGTTTGTTGTGAGAAGGACTAATTTTATCTTAAAGCACTCTAGAAACGATCATTTTGAAATTTAGAAATTTAGTGACTGATTATCCAGAGAATGATCTTTTTGGTCAAACCCCATGATTTCATCCATGTGGGAAACTCAGGGTCTGACAACTGCCTCCAGCAAAGATGCCAATTGTTCTGTGATTTACACTGGTGTTGCTATTTCTTGATGAAAGGAGTCCCTCCACTTAGACAGACAGATGCTGATCATCCAACATAGAGAGTTGTCCAGGGCCATGCTAATGGTTTGTCCGAGTCAGGAACTGAACCCAAGACTTAGCACCTTTGAGACCAGCTTTTTGTTTATTGAGGTGGTATTTTTATTCTTCTTGAAGTTGTTATTTTGTTGTCCTTCCAGATAAAATGTTCGTTCTTTGAGAACTGTGTGTTTGTGTGTGTGTCTAATATATGTGTGTGTGTGTGTATAGTATTCCCAATGCCTTGCATATAAGTTCTTATTCATTGATTGCCTCTCATCTTTTTTTGATAGGGTTCAGATAGAAATGGTCCTGAGACTATCCTTGTATTTTTCTTATATTCATTGTTTTGGAAAGTAGCCTGGTGTGGCATAGAGAGAGTTGGCCACTGTGCCAAGACAACTTGGGTCCAAATCCTACCTTTGGCATATATGAGTTGTGTGACCCCATGCAAATCACTTAACCTCACCATGCCATAGGCAACCCTCTTAAGATGATAGTCTAGGAGATGCCAGGCTGTACTGATAGAAGGGATTTCTTAGTTTTAGCACCTTTAGAACAAGGCCCTCAGCAGAGAGGATGCAGGCAGAGGACTCTTGTCCTATTCTCATGGGGCTTTCATTTCTTCCTCCACATCTCTTGGTTTCAAAGGCTTTTCCTTCTGTGTAGTTTGGAGCTTGTGAGTTTCAAGATGGCGACCTCCATTAAAGAAGTTCTTGGGTTTGTTTCTGTGTGTTGGATGATCAGGGATTATGCTCCCGTGGTTCCAAGAGTTTCTTTGCCCAGAGCAATGGTCCCCCTCCCTTCCACTACTGCTACAGCTCTGGGCCACTGGGCTTTCACCTCTTAGTGGTGGTCATCTGGAAAAAGCACATACTGGCCTTTCTTGGCTCCATTCTTTGCTTCAGGAGAAGGCAGTGGACACTAAACAAAGCAGGGATGTTGAGGCATCCAGGAGGATCCTGAGGAGGGTTTGGAAGAGATGAACGCCTTTGTCTTCATAAGGCATGAGCTATTTGTTGTATGTAGCATGGTTACCTTTGAGTTTGGGAGTAGAGACAGAAGGAAAGGGGGAGCTGGCTGCAGTTTGAAATGAAAACAGAACGTGTCAGCCTTCTTGAACAGTACAGTCACGTATTGGATGCAGTTATGCAAATTTGCAATGCTCAAACCAATCAGATATTGGATGTCGTTATGCAAATTTACAGTGTTTAAACATTTTTCTGTGAATAAATTGGTCGCATTACCATAACACTCCAGGTTTGCACCGAGCACAGGCTATCAGAAAACCTCTAAAAGCATGCTGACTAATCTCAGACCACAATCTTAAAAACTCTGCCCTGCATTTAGATCCATCACCCCTCAGTGCTGAGCACGGAGCCTGACACATAGTAGGTCCTTAATAAATACTAGTTGGTCAGTTGCTATTGAATGATGCAGGAACAAATCCCATATCAGCTTCTATTTCTGTAGGGCTCAAAGGTTTACAAAGCACTCTGCAGACCTTGTCTCATTTAAACCTCACACTGGACTTGGGAGAGGAGTGCTCAGGTGTGTATCATCTTAGAGGAGTATTAGACTTACCCAGGGCCATAGAGCTAGTGTCCAAAGGCAGGATTTGCCCCCTGCCTTCCCTACTCCAGACCTGGCTCTGCAGCCATAGGGATGGTAGGATTTATGGAATGTGATGAAAGAAGCATTTATTAAGCATCTTTTTTAAGATGCACTCTGCTGGACACGGGGCGTCCAAAGACAAATATTAAATAGCCCTTGCCCTTAAGGAGATTCCATTTTAGGGTGACGGGGATGGAAACAGGTTATTGCTTGTACAGAGAAATAAATATCAAATACAGGCAAGGTTTATGTACATTTCAAAGTGAGGGGGCAGGACTAGGTGAGAGTACTAACTGGGGGCAAGGGGTAGGGGTTAGGAAATGCCTCTATAGGAGATCCTGCCTGAATGGGCACTTACACTGTGCCACACACAATACAAAGACAAAAAGGAAACTGCCCCTGCCCTCAAAAAGCTTGCATACTGTTGAGCTGAACCAGGCTACAAATAGAAAAACAGTTCTCCCAAGAGTTGAAACTAAGGATTCTCGGGCTGCCTTTGTGCTCACTTTTCAGATCAAACTTAGCTTTTCATTCCCGGGGACTTTTCATCTGCTCACCCTAGGGATCTGAGCCTCCGAGCAGGGGGTGGATTCTGTTTGTTTCAGTTTTGAATGAGATCTGAGTATCCCAGGTTGGGGCTTGGAAGCCAGACACAGGCTAAGACAAATATTCAGAGAATTAAGGTTCCTCTTGGGCTTTTTTTTTTAATGCCCTGAGAAGCTCAGATGTGTTGTTTGCAGGAGTGCCTGCTGGATGGCTATGGTCTACTGGACCGGCCTAGATGCTTGGGATTCCTTTTTATTTATCGAAAGGAATGTTGAAGGTGTTGGGAGGCGGCCAAGTTAACTTTAGGGCTAAGGTTTGAAGCCCCAAAGTGGATTTCCTCCGAGTAGTCTCTTGTGGTTTTCCTATTCTGTGGAACATAGATAAAATAACATGGATTAGGGGGAGGAAGTGGTTGCTACAGTCTACTGTAACTTGGCATGTGGACTTGAAGCCAGCTCAGCTCAGGGCCTCAGAAGACCTAATTAACAGGTTGGTTGTAAAGATCACTTGAAGTGCTTGGTGTGAATGCATTTGTTACATCCCCTTCGTTTATTTTTTTCCTTTTGTTTTATTATGAAGTTAACTATAACCTCTCATTTTATAAGAAAATGAAGCCCAAAGAGGTGGCACAGTCGATGGAGACTTAGAGCCAGGAAGACCCGAGTTCAAATCATGCCTGAAACACTTATTAACTGCATCACTCTGAACAAGTCAAGTCACTTAACCCCTCTTAGCCTCATCGGTAAAGTGGGAACAATACTAGAATCTGCTATTGTAATGATGTCATGTGGATCAAATGAGATGACAGTATATTCAAAGTGCTTTGCAAACTTTAAAGTTCTGTTAAAATACTGGTGATGGTGATGAAGATGATGGTGATGGTGTCCAGGCGGTGCTGAGGGGGTGCAAAGGCCTCATCTTTAGAACTACCGTTGTGTGAGAAGGAAAGGTTTCATTCTTGAGGACCTTTCACGGCACATGGCTTGTTTTTCCCCAGCATTGATATTCTTCATGCAAAACTAAGAAACAAATCTTTATGAAACTAGCATTGATAAACTTAATGGGTTTTCTCCCACTTCTAGGGGAAAAGGAACAGTGGCTTCAGAGAATGTTATTTTGGGAGCCAGAAGCATTGCAAGTTGACCAAGCTTTGTCCAGCAATGGGATATACGTTCAGGCTGGCTGCTCGCAATGACATAGGCACCAGGTAACATTGCCTTCCATCAGCATTCTAACTTCCTTATTGGCCTTCCATTATGTGCTCAAATACAGGGTCAGGGCATCAGAGATCTAGGGATGCAGGGGACTTTGGTCACCGAGTCCAACCCTGTCGTTTTACAGTTAAGGAAACTGGGACGAAAGAGGTTTAAATGACTCACCCAAAGCCACACGGCAGAAGGTGGCAGAGTGGTATTTGAACCCAGATCCTTTGATGCCAAAGCTGACACTCCTTGTCCTCTCCCAAGCTGCTTATAGCATTATGAAAAACTAAGTTGGGAGTATTTGTATTTTGATGGCAGAGTGAGAGGAGTGGCCCTCTTGTGGGGTGTTACACCCTGCTCTGTGGACCCTTCCCATTGTTACCAGAATGCATCTCTTCTGTGAAAATTCCACTAGGGACCTGGGACCTCTGTGCATCAAGAAAAACAATCAATATTTAACAGTCCAGCTGTCAGACTGGCTGACAAATTGTGATACACATTGCGTGTAGATGCACCAGGAGCGGATTTCACTGAATGTAGGCCAGCCCTCAAGACCAGTTTTGGGGTGTGTTTTGTCTCCCATTGGCATAGATTGGGGATTATAAATCTTTTTTTATGCCATGGACCCCTTTAGCACTCTGGTCAAGCCTATAGACCCCTTTTCAGAAGGAATGTCTTAAAGGATTATAAAGGAAATTAATTAGAACAATCAAAATATTTTTTTTAAAACAAGCTCACAGACTCCAGTTAAGAACCCCTGCTATAAAGAACAGAGTCAGGAAGACCTAAGTTTAAACGTTGCCTTAGATACTTATTAGCTGTGTGACTCTGGGCAAGTCACTTAACCTCTGTTTGCTTTAATTTGCTGGAGAAGGAAATGGCCAGCCAGTCCAGTATCTTTGCCAAGAAAACTCCACAGATGGTATTGGTGTGCTGTGGTCCTTGGGGTCGCCAAGGGTTAGACACAGCTACAAGAAACAAACTCCTGAAAGTGAAAGCTGTCCAGAACAGGCCTCGGCTGGCTTGGGAGTTCGGGGGCTCCCTTGTATTGGAGGATTTCCTGCAAGGGCTGCTTTTAAGGGTTGTTCTCGATGATCTCCAAGGTCTCTTCCAGCCCTGAAATTCTGTAATTATGAATTCAGTCTTTCATTTGTGTATATTGATGTGAATTTATTCCACGTTCACCACAGTGGTTTCTGTGGACATTTGAAAAATGTGGTCCCCAGGTGAGCGAGACATCCCAGAAGGCTTGTGTGTTCGTTGGTTGTCCTGAGACAAGGTGCACGTTTTATTGGAATGAACTCAGGATAAAAATAAGGACACTAGGTGCACACATAGACTCTGTGAAAGAATTCCCATTTTTCCTAGAGGCCCAAGCCTCCATGGGAGTCACTGGGGCTGTTTGTATCTTATCTCCCCCAGTAGAACATAAATAAGCCTTGTCCCTCGTGCCCCCTGACCTGCTGTCAGGAGGAAAGGTCTCCTCATAATCCTCCTTATCTGGGCACCACACACCCCTTAGCAAGCTCCAGGCCTCCGGCTCATGGTGTCTCATTTCTCCACAGTGGCTACAGCCAGGAGATGGTGTACTACACCTCTGGAAACATCCCTCAGATGCCCTCTGCCCCCAGGCTTGTCCGAGCTGGAGTCACGTGGATCACACTACAATGGAACAAACCGGAGGGATGCACGGCAGAGGAGGTGGTCACCTACACCTTGGAGATCCAGGAGGATGATCACGTAAGGCCTGGCCCCACCAGCCCTCTCCTTGGGTGGATGCTTGAGCCAGCTGGCCACATCGGCCTCGTCATGGGACAACGTGCATTCCTCCGTTTTAAAGTTGGCATAGTCCTGGGATATTCTTGTACCCAACCCCTCATTTTAGACAGGAGGAAACTGAAAGGGGGTGGCCAGGCTCACTCAGCTCGTTTCTGAGCCGGGACTCAAACCTTCCTGGCTTCAGGTCTGGTGCCTTGCCCACTACTCCAGAGGAAACAATCTCTAGTCAGGTAGTCCCCCATCTCCAGCCATCCTCAAGGGAAAGCTCCCTCAGTTTCTTACCAGGAGAGGACTCTCACTGTGCTCTTACAAACCCTGCTGGCAGTTGGTTACAGAGGCTAACATAGCTTCCCATCAAGAGAGATTTACAAACAGGACTTTTTAAAAAATTTTATTGATATATTTTGTTTTTACATCACTTATTTGCTGTCATGTCCCTTCTAAACAATCCAAGAGAGAGACAGAAGGAAAGAAAAGGAGAGCAGGAAAGGGAGCGAGAGAGAGAGACAAAGAGAGAAGAGGAGGGGGAGAATTCAGCAAAACTGACCCAATCTAAGAGTGTTTTCTAAACCCTAAGTCTCTCACCATGACCTGTAGAGAAGGAGCGTTGTATTTTCTCACTTCTCCTTGGAAGAATGTGTGTTTCTTAATGAATCCAAATAAACTTGAAGCCAGTTGGGTCTATCAGAAAATCAGTATTTATCTCTAGTTACTATTTTCTGGTCTATTGCTTCATGTCAAATCTGGCTCATGGGAATGACCCAAATGTATTCATCTTTCTTTCCTTCTATTGTAATCCTTCATAGGATCTTAGACTTATAGCTTTAGAACTGGAAAGGACCTCACAGGTCATCTATTTCATCCCATTCATTTTTACAGATAAGGAAACTGAGGCCCAGGGTGATATAGAATCTACAAATTTTAAGGGCTCTCAGTGGCCATCTAGCCCAACCAACTACAAGATGGTTGATAAGCGACTTTCCCAAAGTTCTCTGTAGAATAAGTGACTGGGTCAAGATTCGAACCCAGGTCTTTAGCATCTCAATGCACTGTTCTTTCCTTTGACCTACACTGCCTCCAATAGCAGCTCAGTTCTTCATTCCTCATAGCTCACATCATTTACTGTAGGGTGAACCCAGAAAAGTCTTCTGTGGCAAAGTAATGGGCTACCTCTCCCTGCTCCCCCAAAGGAAATTGGTGTTCTAAGAATAAAAGAGTGGAGAGAGGTCTTGTCGTCATCAAGCTAGTTAACCCTGGCTTGATACCCTGCCGTTACAAGTCTGACCAGGCCAAAAAGAAATTATCTATTGGCAGAAAACCACAGAGCTGAGTATTGGGGTCCTCCCAATAGCAATATAACTATTTCTTTAAGTTCTAACACATGCTGCCAGACCTTGAATTCGCTGGTAAGTATTGGAGTCATGAGCTCACAGTCAGGAAGCCTGCCAGGTTTTTCAAAGCAGAGGTTTTTCTGGACAGGAATTACGGTCCTCATGATTCCTTCTGGTTCTGTCTCTCCAGGATAGCCTTTTCCACCCAAAATACACTGGAGAGGACACTACCTGCACTGTGAAGAATCTCAAAAGAAGTACACAGTATAAATTCAGGGTGAGTTCCTACCTGGTCCTCCTGCCTCAAGGGTCTTCTGCCCATTCCCCAAACCTTCCCCTCCTCATGGATACCTGAGCCTGGAAATGCAGTCGTGTCCCCTTCTCCTCGGTAGCCTACAGTGGTTCCCTGTCATCTCCAGGACCAAACAGAGACTATCACTTGCCCTACACGACCCATTTCTCCTCCAGTCACAGCATCCTTTGTGTACGTCCCCTCCTCCACTCACATGGTCTCTGCTGTGGTGCAGGCCCTCATTACCTCAGTAGTCACCAGGAAGCGGCTGGGTGTTCTCCCTGCTTCCTCCTCCAGCCACCACCTTGATTTCTCATAATGACCATGTCACTCATTACTCAGTTACCCCTGGTGGCTCCCTGACTCTGGCGTTGACCTGAGAATGCCACCCAGCATTCCAGCCTGGCCCCTTGCTGTCTTTCCAGGACTGACTTAGCATCAATGCCCAAACCCACCCCATCCCTCCAGCCCGGATCCTACTCCTGTCCATCGTCACACACAATGCCAGTGGCAATGACACTTTTTATAAACTATTTGCCATGCTATTTTCTGGGGTCCCATCCCATGCTTAACAAGGAGAAAGTAGACTTCCCAAGTCTCCCCACGCACACCAAGAAACACGAATAGGATCAAAGTCGGAAGCCAGTGACCCCCATCTTCCCAGACCTGAGGGTGTCCAAGGAGTCCGACTCTGATACCTGTACCTCCACATGGGCCTCTCTCCTTTTCTCCTCCTTTCTTCTCTTCCTTTTGCTCTCTCCACGTTCCCCCTCTTTCCTGTTTTCTCACTTCTTTTTCTTCCTCTCCTTTTTAAAAAAATTTCTGTCTTGATTTGGAGAACTGCATAAGGAAACTCCCTTCACCGATGCAGGTCAGCAGTGCCTTCTCTGCACCATCTAGCCTGAGGACCACTACAGTTAAATGCAGGGTAGTGTTTGGTAGGAGAATAATTCAGTGAGGCCTATATGTATTGATGATATCCAGCCGGGTTTACTGGGCAACAGCACTGTTGTGAGGGCCCCCTTGGAGTCAGGAAGACCTGAGGTCAGGTCGTGCCTGTGACACTCACTGCCCTAGGCAACTATCTCCAGCTTCCTATTGGAGAAGAGACAGATTGGTATCAGTTGGGAGAGTTTCTAGTTCTCTAAACAAACAGACATCCTGGGATTTTGTCACACTGGGAACCTAGACCAAAAAAAAAAAAATTACTGAATTTTCCTTCCTTTTCCTCTGAATGGAGTTCTAAGAAAAAAAGAATGGAGAAAGGTCTTGTCGTCATCAAGCTGGTTAACCCTGGCTTGGTACCCTGCCGTTGCAGGGCTGACCAGGCCAAAAAGAAATTATCTGTTGGCAGCAAACCAGAGCTGAGTATTGGGGGTTCCTCCTCTGTGCACTGTCCAGTCAGAGTTCTTCTCAAAGACGAGGTTCTACTGAATACAGGAATGCTTGATGTTCAGTTTCCAATACAATAGTGCTGTGCAGTGTTCAGCCTTTGAGTACTGAGTGATAGAATGCCCGCTCCTTGAGAGCGGGGCCTGTTTCACCGTTGTCTGGATTCCCAGCCCCTGACACACAGGAGGTGCTTACTAAATATCGGTGACTGACTGATTTCATCCTGCCTCCCTATGAGGTTTGAATGGTGACTCCATCTAAATGCCGCTGGAAGAATTTGCACATACTTTTTAGCAATGTAGGGAATCTTCATTTTCCCCCGATTCCCGCCCCCCTGTCATTAATATGTCCCAGAGGAACAGGGCTTTCGTGTCAAAGTTTTCCCCACATTTTCGTGTGACTGCACATGCTTGTCCTGTCATTCTCTTTCCACGAGATGGCACCACCAGCCCTTTCTTTTTGCTCAGTGAAAATTTCTCCCAAATTTCCCTTCCATCTCTTTCAGTGATTGGGGGCTTTGGTTGCTCTTTTGGCTTGGAATAAAAACTTGCAGATCCTCCTTTCGCAAGGGAAACCACTGTATAAATGGACCTCAATTCTTCAGTTGGCTTTGATTACTTAGCAAGATTAGGAAACAAAGCACTTTAATGAGATTTTTTTTAAAAACCTCAGTACTTTGATTCTCAAAAATGAGAATCTGTGAGCTCCTTCCTATGACACTATAATAATTAGGCTTGAGAGAATGGCCATTTCAAAAGCGTAGCCTAATTATGCTTTGGACCGTCCTGGCAAAATGTAAGAGAATTGAACTTCCTGCTTGTTTGTCCATTTTAGAGTGAAAGGGCCATTGAGCATATATGTCTCTAACACATTTCATAATGACCATGTCACCCCTTACTCAGTGCCCCCCCAGCTCCCTAGCTCTGGAATTGAACTGAGAGTGCTGATATCAGCACAAGGTGTGGACCTGTTAAGCCCCTGTGTGGTACAGTGGGTACAGTGAGCTAGGGAGGTAGGAGAATGGTCTCCACCTGTGATTTAATCAGTGTGTAGGGAAAGTCCCACTGTGGAAATTCATTTCATTTATGCATGTTGGCGACTGGTCTGCAGCATAGAATCTTAAAACACAGGGTGGCCACCCAGCCAGAATAGATCTGAGGCAGGAGTAGAGAATCCTAGTATTCATGACCATAAGAAAACCGAGACCCTCCGTGATTACATGATTTGTAAAAGGGCATGCAGGTGAGTAAGGAATTTCTGGGCCTCACATCCAAATGCAGATCTCCTTCCCTTACCCCACGGATTCCTTGCATTGTAGGTTCTGTGAGTGTTTGAGTACATGTGGCTTTTGCATTCATTTGTCCTGATTCTTTTATCCCAGAGACTGAAGTGACATGGCTGGCTTTGTTCCCTGGGGATTCCCAGCTTTGACACTAATATTCTCTGTTTTTTTTTCCCTTTTGCATTATTCTAGTTAATTGCTTCTAACGTGGAAGGAAGAAGCTGTCCAAGTGAAGTTTTGGTTTGTACAACAAGTCCTGACAGACCAGGACCCCCGACTCGACCCTTTATTAAAGGGCTAATTACACCTTATGGCTTTAGTGTAAAATGGGGTAGGTGAATTTTTTTTTTAAATGATTCTTCACTTGAATAGGTTTCTCTAAGCTGGGGTTCATTCTGGCTTCAATGGTGACACCTGCTGTCAGGACAGGACATGACACCTCCGTTTGGTCTGTACACTCTAGGCATAGTTTGAATGTGGATATTTATTTATGTCCGTGTTTATCCACCTACATCTTTACAGACATTTATGATTTCCTTGTAGCCAGACCTGTGCTTTCCCAAAGTTAGGGAGCTCCTGGTGAGCGATTCCCCTTGCCCATGTAGGATGGCACCTTCTTTGTGACGTACAGCCTCAAAGCCAGCATATGTCAGGGGCAGCACTTGAACTCGGGTCTTCCTGACTCTGAGACCAGCTCTCCATCACACTGCCTCCTCAATCAGAGAATAAACATCCCAAGTGGTAGCATCCCTCCTCATCCCCAAGGGACATCAGTAGAATTTAAAATGTCATTGAAAATTTGAGACTGTTAACCAGGGTGCTTAAGACTTATTTAACAGAGGCAAAGCCAGGTGGTGCAGTGGCTGGAACACTGGCCCTGAGTTCAAATTTAGCCTCAGACACTAGCCATATGACCCTGGGCAAGTCACAACCCTGATTGCCTCAAAAAAAAAAATGGCGGGACATGAATTCCAGCCTGAACCAAGTGGAGAAGTGGAAGTCAGTGGATACCTGGATACTCCCCTGGAACGTGTCTAGATTCTAGAACAATCAAGAATGTGCAGGGGGGAAAATGAATAGACGTTAGTGTTAACATCTTTGGCCTTTATCAGTAATAATGTCAACTCAGACTTCTTTAGGGTGTAACAGCTAAGTTACAGTTGAGGAAACTGAGGCTCATAAAGGTTAAAGTGATTTGCCCAAGGTCGCACAGCTGGTAAAGTGCCAGAGGCAGGCCTTCCTGACTTTATGAGTTCAGAGCCATATATGAGGAATTCCACATAGGAATCTTTCTATAAAGAAAACATGTGCTCCTGTTTAGGAGCTATACTTTTGGAGGCATTAATAATCAATCACTCAATCAGTAAACATTAACTGATCAACTTCTGTGGGCCAGGCTCTGTGCTAAGCACTAGGGATACAAAAAGGGAAAAAAGATAGTCCCTGCCCTCAAGGAGCTTACTGTCTGATGGGGGAGAACAGATACAGGAAATAAGGAAGGGGCTGGGAAAGGCTTCCTGTAGAAGGTGAGATTTCAGTGGGACCTTGGAGGGAGTCGGGGAGGTCCGCAGTCATCGCAGGAGGAAGAGCATTCCTGGCCTGGGGGGCAGTCAGAGAGAATACCTGGAACCAAAAGGTAGAATGCCTCCTTTAGGGTTTTTGTTGTTCTAAACACCCAAGATGCCTGGGGCTGGGTTCCAACCAGAGATTTTCCCCTTAGTTAAATTGTTTCCCATTTCCCCTTGGAGAAACTTGAATTCCATCTACTACATTCCCTTCCTCAAAAAACAAACAAACAAAATGTTTGCCATTGGTGACTTGGGAAAATTACATAGCAACAGTTGTGCAAATAAAAACAAAATCTTTCCTCGGCAGCTAATGCAACATTTGTTCATGTTTCAGATCCTCCTAAGGATAATGGCGGTTCTGAAATCCTTAAGTACTTGCTGGAGATCTCAGAGGGACATTCAGAAGGTAACGTTAATTCAGTTAAAAGCTACTGGCATTTATTAATTACTGGCTATGTGGCAGCCTCTGGGCTAGACACCCGCCCTACAGAGACAGAGATGGAACGGTCCTTTGGATGCAGTGATGCCATTCTGACACCGTTCTTGGGAAGGCCGTCTCGAAGATCTTCCCTGTGACTCCCCCTCAGACCCCCTTCTTAGACACCAATACTCTGCCCATGTTAGAATGTAAAGGGGTATCTGCTCATCTTTTATTTTTCCCCAAAGTGCTTCATCGAGGAGGCTTAAAGGGGGCTAGGAGGAGATTCTTAACGGGACTTCTCACCCTCACTGCAGCCCTGTATGACATTACCCCATCTCTTGGACAGAAAGCTTCTAGTGAGCCCCGGGCCTTTTGGAGCAAAGAAATGAGCCTTATTTCAGTTGGCTGGTTGGTTTCTTTCTTCTTGTTTTCCTTTCTCAGTTGGAGTATATTTCATTTTTCCTTTTCCTTTTTTTGTGAGACCTAGGTCTCCCTATATTTCATGGGCTAGACATGCAGGGGCCACTGTGGGCCTGATCCCACTGTTGATGGGCATGGAAACTTGGACCTGCCTTATTTTCTGACCTGGATCAATTTACTCCTCCTTAGGTAGCCTGAGGACCCCTGGGGCCTCAGCCTCATTAGTACAGTCACCTGACTGGCTTTCACCTTACTGCCTGTCAGAACTATTTCAGCCTCCCCCAAGCAGGGATCATGGGCATGCACCACTATGCCCAGCTGGCCTTTACTTTGTGGTAGTAGCAAAGGAATTCTGTGGGATTGGAAGAATATTGCAGACTGTTCAAAGCTTAATTTGCTTTTTTAATAAGAAAACTCATCTGGATTTCTGAATCTTCACATTTTCTGAAAAGGCCCGTATGCCGCAGGGTCACTTAAGCATGGCAGAATGAACTTGTAGAATCTGTAGCTCAAATATTGACAGTCTCTTTGCATTTCACGATCTCTAATAAAACTCATTGGAAGTCATTGGGTGTTTAAAATTTAAAGACTTTCCCAATGGGTAATGAAGCAAAGGGTTAAATAATTATCCAGCAAACCCATCTTGATTATATTCTCTGGCTACCTCTCCCAGTCTTCTGATTCCTGTATAGTAACAATGGCTTAAGGTGTTATACTTCCCAGGAACATTTTTGTTTTAAAAGAAGAAGATACTTCCAAAGTCCAAAGAATTGACTCTTTAATGATGGAATTTCCAACACTGTGGAACTGTACAGAAAATAGGCCATTTGGGCACATCCTAAACATAGGAAGAGAGAACTTCTAGACCCATCTGCAATTAACCTATATAGTTCATCTTATAGAATCCTAGATCCAAGGCTTGTGAAAGGACTTTAGAGGTGTCCAGCCCAACCCTCTGAATTTACACCTCAGGGGAAAGAGAGAAATCATGACTTAGCTGAGTTCAGAGAGGGAATGAACACCAAAGACAATGTCAGAACTCAGGCTGCTTCCTACTGCTGGGACCACACATAGTTCTAGCTGGAGACTTGTTTTCTATCACTTTTAATATTTTCTTTGTTTTTCTTTTCTTCTGACTCCATAATCACTTATTTCTTAAGCTTCCCGGCACCCAAGGTTAAATTCCACGGGAATTCAGTGGCTGTCAAAATAAAACTGCATAAGTGCTAATTATTGCACTAAACATAATTAAGTAATTAAAAGGATACCATTTTTTTTTTAAAGCTAAGGATATAGAGATTACAAAGTAGACCATGTTGTCAGCCCCTGTATCAGATAGGAAGCCCGGCCTGCTTTAAAAGGAAAAGACAAACAGATAAAGGTCTTCGCACCAGATGTGAGCCCAGCTTCCTGAAGGAGTCAGTAATGGGTTAACACTCGCGACATCCATCTTCTCTTACAGCAAATCAATGGGACGTGGCGTATAGCGGCGCTACTACAGAATATACCTTTACTCACTTGAAGCCGGGCACTTTGTATAAACTCCGGGCATGCTGCATCAGCACTGGAGGACACAGTCAGGTGGGTGCCATGTTTCGGTAGGAAAAAAACTAAGCGTTTTGTCTTTAGTCCCGTGTGGATGAGCTTTCTCTTTGGCTTCTTGATTAAATTCCCAGTTTGACGCTTTTAAAAGTCGTGTACTTTGAAGAGAAGTACCTCACATGCTGCTCATTGGGGCCCAGAGAGTAGGATTTCTGGAAATGTTCTTTGGTTTTGAAGTGTTCAGAATTGCACACAAACAATTCCCACTTGGTAGAGCTGACGGTATATTCGTTCCTTAAGAGACATTGGAGCATACTTTTTACAAAAGTTCAAGCTTGAACTCTGGCTAATGCTAATATTAACCAGTTAAGATGGATATTCCCAATGCCCTTTACTTAATGTTCAAATAGGTGGAGAACAGACATAAAAAAATTACAACACTTTTAAAGCAATTATGCTCTAAAACTTCACAGACACGTTCCCTTTGAGTTCATGACTTTTGTTGGGGGTAGGGAGCAAAGAGAAGGGTTTGAAAAGGAGAGTATTCGAAATGTTTTTCCCCTGTTCAAGGGGTACTTGTCAGTTGGTCAACAATCATTTAGGAAGTACTTACTATATACCAGGCACTGTGCTAAGTGCTAGGGATACAAAAAAGGCAAAAACATGTCCCCTGCCCTCAAGAAGCTTAGATTCTAACAGGAAAACACCTAGAGTATAAATGGAGGTGACCTCAAAGGGAAAGCACTGTGTGCTACGTGTGAGGCAGGCTTGGGGAAGGTTGGACCAGCCCAGGAAAGGCCTCATACAGCGGGTAGAAGCTGAGTCTACCAAGAGGTAGAGATGAAGAGGAAGGAGTGTTCCAGACATGGTAGCAGCCAATGCATGTGCCCAGAGTGGAGAGATGAAGTGTTGTGTCTACTGAGATGTGAGCGGACCAGTACAGCAGGATTCCAGAGTACGTGAAAGGTGAGATAGAAATAGGAAGACTGGAAAGGTAGGAAGGGGCCAAGTTACGAGGGGCTTTAAATGCCCCCCAAAAAAGCTTCTGTTGGGGAGAAACTAGAGTTTATTGAATAGGTCAGAGTGACCCGAGCTTTAGAAAAATCCCTTTGGCAGCAGAGGATGAATTGCGGCAGTGATGGTCTTGAAATAAGACTAGCCAGAAATCTAATGCAGTGGTCCAGGAGTAAGTTGATAAAGGACTATACCAAGGAAGGAAAGAAGGGAGGGACAGAGTTATTAAGGGCCTACCAGTCACTGTGCTAAGTGCTTTACAAATATCTCACTTGATAATGAGTAGAGAAAAGAGAATGATGTAGAAATAGGAGATGTTGTAAAGATAAAAACAGTAAGGCTTGGCAGCTGGTTGGATATATTGGATGAGAGTAAGGATGGCATCAAGGACGGGCACAAGCCTGGGTGGGTGGCTAGAAGCTGAGATTCAGTTTTATGTTTGCTCCTAAGTGGAAGGTGACAATTGAAACAGAGATTCCTTTCCAGACAATTTCCAGATGGAAAAAAAGCAAGAAAGACGATTCTTACATCGTAGCACCTCTCATTTCTCTCCAAGTGAAATTGTCCCAACAAAATCAGTGGATATGTATTGAGCAACTTCCACGGGCAAGGCTGAGTGCTGGGCTCCAGAAACTCTTTTATCTGGCCTTGTACGATATCTTAATCATGTATCATTTAAAGACATTCCTGTTGAATAGCATTATTCTTTCTGTCTTTAGTTCCTTTATTGATCACCTTTGGTAAAGGAGAAGATCAATTTTTCTATCAGCATTATAATGTCAACTGCAGCTAGATAATGTCATCATTATCCAGAGTTCCATCTTTATTCCTTTTTTATGCCTATTTGTTTATGGTCTGTGTGCAGGCTGTTAACCAATATTTGAAGAAAAAACGCCAAAAGAATTGGCTCAGTTGTAAATAGTAAACTTGACTGGGTCATGGGGGCATTCTCTCCCATCACAGTGAAAAGTCTTTCTAATTTTGAGTTTAGTAAAAATAAATTTGGGTTTAGGGTATGAGCACTTAAACAACATATGTTTCCCACATTGACTTCAGAAATTGTTCGTTCTGTTTGGAACAGCTGCCCCGGGCCTCGTATTGCTTCCTTAACCAGATTCAGAAATGACTTGCTATGAAAAAAAAAATCAGCCCGTGTTTGTCTTTGTCCTACGCTCTGTGCGGAACATGCTGTTGATAGTGTTTGCATTATAGAATTACCTCTTCTGGGTCATTTTTCCTGAGGGATGAAGAAGTGACGGCCCTCCCTTTTCCCCACAGTGTTCTGACAGTTTACCCATTCGTACACTCAGTGTTGCACCAGGCCAGTGTCGACCCCCAAGGGTCTTGGGGAAAGCAAAGCACAAAGAAATCCATCTACAGTGGGGTAAGTCATCAATGAGGGATGTTGTTGTCTTGAGACAATTGAAGGCTTTTCTAGTGAGTAGTTTGAAGTTCAGAGGATCGTTAGAGAGGAGTTTTAAGATTTATTTCCCATTTTTTGTTGTGAAAAATTGAAAATCACAGCAATGCAAATGTTGTAATAAGAAAACAATTTCTTAATCTTTGTCTGTGTAGCTGAGTGTGGGGGTGAGTTGGGGTGGAGGGTGTAGCTCTGGGGGTCCATGTCAGGTGACAGTTGGGTCAGCATGCCATGTTGATTCTTGTTCCTTCTCGTTTGGGGGACATCCTGGAGTAAACTGTGATAATCCGTGTGCACATCTTTAAATTTGCATGTGGCTTCTCCATCATCACCAACACCAAGTGGCTGGAGATTGGCCAAAGTACTTTAATTCATATGCCACACTTTCATGGAACTGTCCACACCGGTCCTCTCCCAGGTGGGAGGTGTCCAAGTGGAAGGAGAATCAGATTCACCGAGAACCTCTTATGTGCAAGGAACCTTGTCCAACCTTGTCCAGCTCTACTCCTTAGTAGCATAAGCTGTGTCTTTGCATATTCAAGCCAGGCAGGTGCCTACTATGCACCAGCTAAATTCAAGAAGCCCATATTGAGCTCCTACTATGGGCCATGCATTGTTCTAGGCTCAGGAGATAGAAACACAAAAACATCAACAGTCACTGCTCTCAAGGAGCTTACATTCTGCTGGCCGTGTTCATGTTATAGTTTAAAAAAAAACACCAAAAAACAAAATAAAACAGAATCCTAATGAGTACTGATTTCAAAGCCTATTTCCTGCCTTCCCTCCGCAAAAGAGAGAGAGAGAGACTAAGTCAGTGAAATTCTCTGGGTAGGGTTCAGGTCACCATCAGGAGAGCTATTGAGATACAGAGTCAAGGGATGTCTAAGACCAGGTAATCAGCAAGCATTTATTAAATATCCGCTATGTGCCAAATACCATTAGGCACTAAAAAAAGTGTAGGGGAGCTTACATTCTAACAGCTGAGTCTACATGTACCCTTCTGTTTATGCCCCTAGTACTTGAATAATGTCTGGCACACAGTAGGTACTTAATCCATGATTGATTATATCATATGGGGAAGATTGAACTTCTGAACTGTCTGGACAGCTTAAAAAAAATCCAATGTGATGAGGTCAGCTAGTGGAAGAAGAGTGTTCTAGGGGGGGAAATGTCTGTCTTCCCAGATGTTCCTTCATCAGAGAGCGGCTGTGAGGTCTCTGAGTACAGCGTAGAGATGACTGAACCCGAAGACGTGGCTTCCGAGGTGTATCACGGGCCTGATTTAGAGTGCACCGTTGGAAATCTTCTCCCTGGAACCACCTATCATTTCAGGGTGAGAGCCTTGAATGATGGAGGGGTAAGTTGAATATCCTACAGTCTATTTGTACTATTAGTATTGTGTGCTAAAAGACCTTGATCAAGTCACCAAACCTCCATGGGCCTTGGTTTCTTCTTCTGTAAATGAAGGGTTTGGAGCAGAGGGCCTAAGGCCATCTTCAGGATTTAGGTCTGTTGTCTTGTGAGTGCTGAGAGTGTCTTGCAATCACCTCAGAGACTTCTTCTTTGATTAAGCCTTGAATCATTATTGTATTAAGACCAGTGACAACAAAACATTGTTAGACCTTCTAAATTCTTTAACATTTCTCAAAGGCATTTCCTAAACATTGCCTTGTTTGAACCTCCATGACAGAATTCCCAAGTGTTCTAGAAAAGTCAGACCAACAAGACAATTAAACAACTTTTTTCCCCATATTTTTCAGTAGTTTCAGGAAAGTGATTCCCTTGTCCCAAGACAGTTTACCCAAACTACTGGGGAACATCCCAATCTTCCTACCATATTGAAGCCATGTTGGCTTTATCAGAGATGGGGGCTGAGACCTTCTGCTGATTCCTGTAGCCAAGGCTAACCTTTTTTTTCCTCTTGGAAAGATATCCAGAGCATGACAGTAAAGATATCAATCTAGATTGGTGACAGGGCCAGGAATGGAGCTCTATCTGGTGGGCAGAAAACAGGACAAATAAATAGATTTCAGCTAGAATCCACATGTCCCCATGACGCTAGTTACCTCTTATTACTATTTTTTCCCTTCAAGGCTTTAGATAGGCTATTTTCCAAAGAAAAATGTGTATTTCTACTCATTCTAATTAATAATATTTGAGTACAAATTTGACTTCATCTCATTTACGATTAGCACATGCAAAGATCTGGAGGCGTGAAAGGTGTAAACTGTTCTATTCACAGCTTGATCAGTCCCTTGAGAATTGAGAGTTGACCACCTATTTGAAGCATGGCCGTTTTCTGAAGAGTCTGAGTCTTTGTGTCTCTCTTAGACAGATGTGTTTGCAAGTGTTCCTGTGTTACAGATGCTTAAAGAGAGTGGATTTCACCATTTTGAGAACAGAGGGACAAATTTTGTTAACCCCCTAATGCATTTTGTGCATTATAAACAAGTGCATATTTGTGTTGTTTTAAAGATAAGAGTCTCAGCAGTACAATGGCCAGTTCAGAGTATTACTCTTCTGCTGACTGAAGGGACGGTGCCTATTCCCAAGAAATACATTAAATTGCTGGTGGTTGGCTGCCCCGAGCAGCAGGGTCACTGTGAACCTTTGCAATAATAGAAAACTTTAAATAATTCAGAAAGGGGCACATTACTGCAAAATCTTTCTCTGACATTAGTTTTGAAATTGGAAATACCCAGAATTAGATTTCTGTGAGTTTTCATATTCATTAAAAATTAAACATCTGTAAGTATCTGTGTTTATTTTTATTGGCATCCTCTGAGGAATATTAAAGCAGATTTTTTAGCCAAACAGCCAGCTGAAAAGCAAACGTGTCATTCAGTTGTATTAGGTCCATTTGAAATTTTGTCTCTAAACTGAGCTGTGTTTCTAGTATCAGATTAAGGGACAAGTTCAGAAACATGTTCCTGTTAGATCCTAAATATGCTTTTTGGGGCTTTAAAAATATATCAGGGGGGGGTGGACATGAATGGGTCAAGATAAGCCAGGACCCTATTCTGAGTATCCTGGCTTAAGAATCCACCACTGGCTGACTTTGAAATTAAATGTGGACATTAGATAAGACATTTGGGTTTAACAAGAGTGAACTTTGCCCTTTCACTGCAGGGTGCTAAGTGACAATCCATGTCCGGTTTCCAATAAAGAGCCACAAACTGTTTTTCTGAAAGAATAGACCCAGACAAAGGAGTATTATTTCAAAATAGGCACTGTCCTTGTGGGTGTTGTGATTTCTCCAGCAGAGTCAAAAACTTCCCCTTTCCTTCTGAAGGGGAAAGTTACTGCCTTCCCACTGAAAGCCTACACTGAAAGTTCTTCAGTCTTCTTTTCCTCTCTGCTTCGCTCATCTTTGCTCTTGGGCTTCTGTTGGGAAGATTCTCCCTCCGTCTCCCTCTCTGGCCCCCTGTTCCCAGGCTGCCTCTTGAGATCTATGCCGGCCACCTTCCAGACAGCCGGCCGGAGGAATGACCTCCAGAAGAGAAGGAGTCAGAGTGGAATCAGTTTAGGGTTGCTTATATTGACGACTGTTTTTCCCCCAAATAATTCTTACATTTCCAGTGACCTCTGCCCAGAGGTCTGAATATCCCTTTGACTCCTAGCTGAATTTGGATCAAATGGACCAAAGTGGTCGTTCTCAAAAGATTTTTCCTTGATAGCTCTATGCTTGCCCCATTGGTACAGATATATCTTTTTTTCTATGATCTTGACATAATCCAGGCTTTTCTTTCCCATCTCAGACATGCCTCTATTTACATGTGTGTGTGTGTGTGTGCTTTTTTCTCCAGTATGGTCCTTATTCTGAGGCATCAGAAATCACCACCGCAGCAGGGCCCCCTGGGCAATGCCGAGCACCTTGTATTTCCTTTATGCCTGATTCAGGTGTCCTAGTAAGTTGGGAGGTAAGTCAAGACCCCACTGGAACCCAGTTTCTGTTTTCTTTGTTGCCTACCCCCTGCCCAAATATACAGAATCATGATGCATTAAGAGCTAATAAGAAGGGGTTCAGATCTCACCCCAAATGATTAACTAGCTATGTGACCTTGGTAAACCATTTAACCTCTTTAGGCCTTAGTTTCCTCATCTGTAAAATCAGGGTTTGGAACTCCAAGGTCCTTTGCAGAGGAAGATCTATTATCCTATGATTTATTTGTTCACGATTTCTCATGTGCATCCTGAAAACTTAGTTATTTCTTACCAGTTTCTAAGATAATTTCAATTATGATTGCTTTTTGCTGTTCAAAAAAAACCAAAGAATTAGAACTCCTACTTTGAATTAATTTTTAAATATATCGATTTTATTTAGGATGAAGTGGTATCTTCAGTCAGTCAGTATGCATTTATTAAGTGTTTGTTACAAGCTTTCATTAAGTGACAGGCTCTGTATGAAGAGCTGGGGTTACAAAGAAAGACAAAGCCCCTTCTCCTAAGGAACTCACATTCTCATTTCTTCAAAATGTTTGCCGAAGAATTCTCAAGCCATGAAAGGAGAAGAGATTGGGGGAGGGATAGTGTTTCATCTAACATGAAATCGTTGCTGGATTGTCATTGCTGTTGAGTGCTCAGAGCCTGAAAACCCTCCCTGTGTGTTGAGTGTGACTTTCTTGTCTATCCCGGTCAGTTTTATTCCATAATTTTACCATAATATATGTCTCCTTTCATCTTCAGTCCTAAATTCTCTTTAAAATGAGTACATCAACACACAGCTTACAGGTTGAAAAACCCTGTGTGGGTTGTTGGGGGCTTTATTTTAATTTTTTTTGGCATCTCAAGAGTCCCAGATAAAATCGGCGAGCCCAGAAATACCCCTTCACTCTCTCCTTTCCCCCACCCAGTCCAGTGTAAATAAATAAGACTTGATTTTAAATGAAGTTCTTTACTGGTGAAATCTCCTCTTTTCCAGAGCCCTGAAATCTCCGGTGCTGATATCTCAGAATATAGATTGGAATGGGGAGAGGATGAAGAATCCCTAGAACCCGTGTATCATGGGACAGACACCAGTTTTGAAATAAAGGAATTGCTGCCTGCTGCACATTATTGCTGTAGACTGCAGGTAAGTCAGTCTCTTCTCGCTCAGAATGCAGAAGGACTTATTAACATTTTAAGGAATGGGCTGCTTTGGTAGCTAGAGAGTGACCTGTGATTGGAAGGGATCAAGCAAAGGGTAAGCATGGGAAATCAGCATTTATTATGGTGCCTGCTGTGTGCCAGCTGAGTGGTACAGGGAACAGAGCACTGGCTTTGGAGTAGGGAGAACCTGAGTTCAGATCCAGCCTCAGACACGTCCTAGTTGGGTGACCCTGGGCAGGTCACTTAACCCCGATTGCCCCTCCAAAAAAAAAGAGAGATAGGAGTAGTTGCATGTAAGAGAGTTTTGTGTGGAGAAAGCAATGTTAAACATAAAAGAATGAAGCTTTAACGGTAGAATATCGGGGACCAACCAGGGTTGACTGCCTCCTCCAACCATGTGTAAATCTGGACCTGGTTAGCTCTGCCTGTCATAGGAAATTACTGAAATAATCACATGGCAGGGTAAAGTTACTGTCCACTTCTGAAGTTCTGATCAGAGGTGTTCTGGGCAGCAGACTCTCCTTGGAAAAATGTGTGGGCAACAGTGGGGTTTTTTTTTTGAGACTTTGGGGATTAAGTAACTTGCATCTGAGACCAGATTTATACGGCACACTTTCAGATTTAATCTGAATTGTTACAATGTTTTCCATCACTTTCCCAAGTCTGGACAGTCAATAAGCCCTGATTGAGAGCATTTTACCAATTTTTGAGGTATAAATGCTCATGCTGAAAATTGAACAGTCAGCTATTACAGACAGACCAGTATGCACTGACTCTAGCACACCCCTCATTTGAATCCTGTGTCTGCTTTTGTAAACTTTCTAGTGCTATGGGAAAGGGGCTTGCTATTATACATTATTGTTCAGTCGTTTTTCAGTCATAGAAGGCTCTCTGTGACCCCTTTTTAGGGTTTCCTTCTCCAGCTTATTTTACAGATGGGGAAACTGAGGCAAATAGGATTAAGCGACTTGCCTAGGGTCACACGGCTAGTAAGTAGTGTCTGAGGCTGGATTTGAACTCATGAAGATGAGTCTTCCTAAATCCAGACTGGCACCCTCCGCACTATGGCAGGTCCCCATTATAAGTTATTACCGTCTCTTGTATTTTATTATCACTTTAAAGTGTACCAAGCACTTCCCTCACACTTATTCTGTGAGGTAAGTAATATAGGTTTTATTTTATATGTCTTATTTTATAGAGAGAGGATGTAAGGCCCAGGGAGGCCAAATAACTTGTCCACAGTAACATAATAAGTGTCAGAGGCAGGATTTGAACCCAGGACTCCTGAGTCTGGTACCTAGATGCTTTCCTCCTTATTATATGTGTTGCCACTCTATTAAAATAATAATAATATTGCTGTTATTACATTGATGGAGGTAATGTGGTGTAGTTCATAGTGCACTGGTCAGCAAGATCTGGGTTCAAATCCTGTCTCTGACACTCACCAGCTTTGTGACCCTGGGCAGGTCACTCTGTGATTCATGCAACACCCAAGGACTCGCCTCCTAAGTCGTAGCATCCATGGGATGGAGACATAATGCACTGGAATATACTTTCTCATCATTTAAATTCTGGGCACCCCCGTCCCCTCTCATCCCTCCCCCTGCCTGCTTCCTAAGCATAATCGCCTTCTTCTTTTTGAAGACATGTGGCATTCTCCAAAAACAGATTTTCCACATGACTCACATTGGCCCCTTTAAGGACCATGCATGACCTCGGTTGGTTTTCACTATTTTTCATTGCTAAAATGAATCCCACGGTTTCCCTGCCCCCTTAGCAGGGAGAACTGAATGTGTTTTGACCTTTTCTTGATGATTCGGAGCCGTTACCATATGCATCATTTTAGATACTATTTCTGTCTGTAACAGGGACTTGTGATTTCACTTCTAGAGGGAACTCTCAGGTAAGGAAACACCTCCTGCTGGTGTGCCTGCTCTGAAACCAAGAGCCTTCGACAGGTTCCCAGAGCACTCAGAGGCTAAAGCATGTGCCCAGAGTCACGCAGCCCGAATGCAGCAGAGGCAGGTTTTGAACTCAGGCCTCCCTGGTTCTGAGCTTGGTCTGACCACTCTATCACTGCCTTATGTTGGTGTGATATGACATCACAGAGGCAGTAAATCTGTTTTCGGGGGTGTGTGGTGGGTGGGGAGGGCTTTAGGGCCTTGTATTTCCAGTTGCCGCTGGCCCCTTCTTTCAGCAGCACCCTCCATCCCTTCCAAGCTGCCACTCCACAGTCAGTCAGTAAACACTTAGTAATCACCCACTGTGTACCAGGCACTCTGTTAGTTCTGGGCTCTTGTAGTGCAGGTTGCTAGATGAGTAAATAAATTAAATTTTTGACTGTGGTATGTCTAGTTTGAAATGTTCCAGCACTTTATGAGGTTAAAATGTCCCATTTAGTAAATACTTGTGCAATATGTATATATACACATACATACATACACACATATACATATATACACACATATGTATGTATACATACGTGTGTACATCTGTACCACCACCAGGTGGTGATAGTGAGTCATGGTCACAAAGACCATGGACAACATGTGTGGGCCTTCACTGAAGCCCTCCCCACCCACCACACACCCCCGAAAACAGATTTCTTACAAAGTCTGCAGAGGGCATCTAGCCTCTAGCACCTGGCACACAACTTCATTGGATGAAGAAATGTAGCCCAGCTGGGAACACACCATTCTTCTATCACAGAAGCTAGATACTTCCTATTCAACAACATAGAGAACAGATGAATGAATGAAAAACCTTCCTTAAGCCTTGATCACTCACCAAGCACTGTGTTAAATGCTGGGGGTATAGACACAAAGCCAGAGATCGCTTCTGCTCTCAAGTAACATATTAGGGGACAGTGACCAAAGAGGGGTCATTGTGGTTTGGAGCGTTAGAAGATGGTGAGGGCAGCCCAAGGACAGTAGATTGATTTGTTTTTTCCTGGAGGATTGGTGGGATTGACTTGATCATGGTTCCAGGACTGGAAGCGTGTGTGGAAGGAGGTAGCAGGGAAGACTGTCCACTGAAGGTGACCTCAGTTGGGTCATAGCTGGAGATGCTGGGATGTAGCAAGTCATGCAGAACATTTGCCAGGCAGCACACCAGAGGTCCAGGGGGCTGGTAAGAAGGTGGCCAGGAGATGCATGGCCCCGTGAATAGAGGCAGCCTCGATGTGGTGGGCCACATGAGGCCATTGCCAATCAGGAAGCCACTAAACTTAAATGGATATTACCTGATTGCCTGGAGTAGAACAGCAGTGTACATGCAAGTGCAGAATGCATCAGAATATAAACAACCCCCCCCCACACTCTCTAAGGTTCCTTGGACATCTCTGCCTGTGATAGGGGTCGTCCCCCAGCTCAGTCCTTAGTGCAGACCCAAAGAAGCCTCCTTAAGTAAGCGCTTCCCCTTCTAGCAAGGGAGCCTGGACTGGAAAAGACAAGTAATAGGAAGTTTTCCTAAATTAGTAAATGACTTTAAAATTATATTGAAAACAGACACGAGACCTATCCATAACCTGTATCACATTTGACAATATATAATAACCTTAAATTCAATGGTTCTTTTAATATTTAGTGTTCTCATAGGTCAAAACACCTCGTATGTCATTTAAAATAGAAGTACCTTGTATTAATAGATTTCTTTTAATAGGCCTTTCATCCAGGGGTTTAAAAACACTTTGATGTGGTCTATTTGTCCTCAAGAAATCTCTGGGTAGTTGATGAAAAGCTAAATCATTCCCCTTGAATTTAAAATGAAACTACAATGCCCAGAGTTTTGAGCTGAAAGGGACTTTATTGGGTCCCCTCCCCATTTTATAAATGAGGAATCTGAGGCCCAGGCAGGTGATGTTACCTCCCCAGCATCACCAGATAGTAAACAGTAGCTCTTTGAGGACAGGCACAATTTAGTTCGTGTCTGCATCCCCTACCCCACTAATACAGTACCTGGCATCCAGTAGGTGCTTAATTAAAGCACTTAATTTAAAAATAAGTTCTTGTTGAATTGAAACAGAGTTGGAATTCGAACCCAGGTCCCCTACCTTTCCACTCTGTCACACTTCACCCCCACATTGGCATAAGCAGGATATGCAAGGAATGATGGACTCTTAGACATCTTTTTGTCCAATGCCCTGATTTCACAGTTGAAACTGAAGTTGAAGGACACACAGTGGGTGGCCAAGCCCACCTGTTTGTTCTGACTCCCACAATCCCACCCAGTTCTATTCTACGTGTTCATGATAGATAATACAGAGTTTATTTTTTCATTTCAATAAAATTTATTATTTATTTTTTTAGTTCCAAATTCTCTTCTCTCCCCCAAATTGAGAAGACAAGCAATGTGATCTCAGTTATACATGAGAATTCGTGCAAAACCTATTTCCACATTTGCCATGTATGCACAGACTTTAGAAGGAGCCTCTGCACACAGGCACAGAGTCTTCAGCCTCTTACAGCCACCTCCCCTTCTTGATGTCCCTAGCTCCAGGCACCCCCAGTGTCTCTGAGCTCAAGGCTCAGCCCCAATGCCACGTACCTTCTGAGGCCTTTCATGATCCCCTTAATGGTTAGTGACTCCCCCTTCCCTTTTTTTTTTTTAAAGCAATTGGGGTTAAGTAACTTGCTCAAGGTTACACGGCCAGTTATTATTTCTGGGTGTGGTGCTGAGTATCTGAGCCCAGATTTGATCCAGGTCATCCCAAGACTGGAGCCGGTGCTCTTACTCTCTGAGCCACCTGGCCGCCCCTAAGAAATTGGGGTTAAGTAACTTGCTCAAGGTTATACGGCCAGGTGTTTCTGGGTGGGTGCTAAGTGTCTGAGCCCGGGATTCGATCTCCAGGTGTTCTCAACACTGGAGCCGGTGCTCTTACTCGCTGTGCTACCTGGCCGCCCCTCCCCCTTCCCTTTTGGACTTAGTTTGTTTTTATTTCGATGTCGACATATCTCTGTATGTAACATTTCCCCCAAGGGGAGTGGAAGTTCCTTGATGGGGGGATTTTTCTCTTGGTGTACCAAGTGTGTGGCACATAGTAGGTGTTTAAGAAATGCCTTCTTTTCATTTGTTAAATTGCATTCCTATTTCTTCTTCAAAAATGAGAACTAAAGGCTATTTTTTAAAAATAAGAAAAGAATGCTAGAATCTTACTTGGAAGAGACCACAGAGGCCACCTAGTCCAATCCCAGCTGTAACAAAAACCTCCTTTACGGTGGCCCCGACAAGTGGTCAAACAGCCCTCCCTCCATCCCCCTACTTTGTGGAGCGTACTCCACTTTTGGACAGCACTAAGTGATGGTTAACATTCATATTTGTTCCATATGCATCCCAAAGTAGAACCAGAAGCTAATAATAACCCCCAGTACATTCTGAAACCTTGGGCCAGGCTTATCAAAAGCCCTGTTTTCTCTGGATGCTACTGGTTTCACAATATGTTCAAATGTGGTGGGAACTCACCGAGCAAATGCAGAAACATTTCTGAGTTCTGGTGGTTTCTTTTGTTCTGTTTCCCAATCTGGGACATGCCGGTGAAAACAGGGGTGGTTTCCTGGCTGGTCCACATCCGAGGCCTCTCCAAGAGGCGGCTGCATTGGCTGATGGGGTGTAGCAGCAAGCACCCCAAGCGTCCTCAGGGTTTGCAGCTACCACA
>NW_027185759.1:33171516-33187803 GCF_028583685.1 Petaurus breviceps papuanus
TTAGCTAGGGGCAGGGAAGATCTTTAAAATTTACATTCGCATTACATGGGGTGGCACTGAATTTCTAGTGTCGGAAGCTTTGAAGAATGTGGCTCATCTAAAGGACTTGGGGAAGGATGCTGATGTACATTTGGGCTTTTTTATTTCTTAAGCTGTAGATAATTTCACTTCTCTCCAGTTAGTATCATGGCCATATATGGGATAATTGGAGTAAAGGACTACGCCCTGCCATCAACTCCCACCCAGGGCTTCTAGCCTTCTCCTAGCCTCCATTTTCTCGTCAGTAAAATGAAGGTTAATTACATTATCTACTTCAATGGGTAATTGGGAGAATGGCAATTTGTAAATAATCATAGAATTCATATAGCACTGTAAGGTTCACAAAACACTCTACAATTTCTTCATCTGTAAAATGCATATAATAATAGCACCTACATCCCGGAGTAGATGTAAGGATCAATTGAGATAATATATGTAAAGCATTTAGCTGGGTGCCTGCATATAGTAGGTACTATTAAAATGTCAGCTATTTATTATATTATTGTCATTATTATTATAAATATAGCACTAGGGGCGGCCAGGTGGCACAGTGAGTAAAAGTGCCAGCCCCGGCATCGGGAGACCCGAGATCGGTTCCGGCCTCAGATACTTGGCACCCACACAAAATAACTGGCTGTGTAACCTTGAGCAAGTTACTTAACCCCAATTGCTTTTTAAAATAAATAAATAAACAAATATAGTGCTGGACTTTTTGTGGTAGCAAAGAATTGGAAATTGAGGGATTGCATGTCAGTTGGGAAATAGCTGACAAGTTAAGGTATATGATGTGAGGGAGTTTATTCTATAAAAAATAATAAAGAGGGTGGTTTCAGAAAAATCTGGAAAGATTTCTATGAACTGAAGCAAAGTGAAGTGAGCAGAACCAGGACAACACTGTACATAATAACAGCAGTATTGTAACTATGGCCATCTGTGGGATACTTAGTTACTCTGGTCAAGACAATAATCCAAGACCATTCCAAAGGACCCATGAAAAAAAATTGCTGTCCACCTCCAGAGAGAGAACTAATGAACTCTGCAAATTGAAGCATACTTTTTAAGCTTCCTTTATTTTTCTTGTTCTTTTTGTGTATATTTTCTTTTGCAACATGGCTAATATGGAGATATATTTTTCATGACTTCAAAAGGATAACTGATATCAAATTTCTTGCCTTATCAAGGTTGAGGAAGATCAGGATGGAAGGAGAGAATTTGTAATTCAAAATTTTTAAGAATGAATAAATTTTTTACATGTAATTGAAAAACATTTAACAAAATAAATTTTGTGCGTGTGTATGCAGACACACATACACAAACATACACGCATATATCCCCCACCTCACCCCCAAAAAGAGCACTAAAAAGAACCTCAGAGGTCATATAGTCCAATGCCCTCGTTTTATACATGAAGAAACCATAGCCTAGTAAGATTGGTTTTCCCAAGGAGTAACCATCAAGAATGGGGTTTGAATTCAGGTGTTTGGGTTTTTAGAGTCAGGCTTTTTCCAGTGATAATTATTTGATATTTAATAGCTACAATGCCAACTCTTTTCTTTATTTTAATTTCCAGGCTAGCAATCAGGCAGGAGCAGGGCCCTACAGTGACCTCGTATCCTGTCGGACACCAGCATCGGCTCCAGATGCTGTCTCCACCCTCTACGTTCTGGAGGAAGAGACCCTTGGTGCCTACCCAACATCACCTTCCGTGTGCCTTGTATTGAACTGGGAAGAGCCGTGCAATAATGGATCGGAGATCATTGCTTACAACATTGATCTGGGAGAGAATAGCATCACAGTGACCGATGCCACAAGCTATGTTATTAGGAACCTCCTTCCAGAAACCTCTTATCGGTGAGTAGACACTTAAGTCAGAAGCACCTGGAAATCAGGTTTTTCTGAGATACCAGCACTTAACAGTACAGGTTCTGAAGTCAAGTATGGTGAATATTAAGTGTCAGCAAGTTAGCGGCCACATGGCAGAGAAGGTAGGCATCTGGCTTCACAGTCAGAAAGACCTGGGTTCGAGTGCGTCTCTAGTCACTCACTGACTCTCTGACCCCCATCGGCCTCTTTTTGCTCTTCATCCCCTTAAAAATTGAAGCCTCCCCCCTAAAGAACTTTTGCTTATAAGTTGATATTTTCCGCATAAGCAAGGAGAGCATCTTAGCATTATCATAAAAAATATAATAATAATTTTGACCTCAGGGACCTCCAGGTGACACTTTGAGAGCCAGTACTCTGGATAACTTGCTCTGTGTTTCAAAGAAAGTGCTAACCTGTCTTGGGAGATGGATTTCCCTCACCTGGGATTCCCTATACCCAGTGAGATCATAGGACCAGGTAGCTGTTCTTTTTAAACCAGGAATGCTGAGCTAGATTTTAATTGAGCATTTGCTGAAAGATTGCATTGTGGCAAATCTGCATTAGAGAAGGCTTTTCTTCACAGGGAGTTCCTGCATCTTTTCCTGTATCTTATATTTCAATCAAAGAGTGGGCTGGCCATGTGTCCTTACTGATGAGTCAATAGCTAATTGTCTATTCTTATTTAAGAGTAACCTGCACAGAGCTACAAGGGGGTTGGGTTCCTCATCCCGACCTTCTGCCAGTCCACAAAATCTGCTTCACTATTGTTCGAGGGGCACAATTGCAGTGATTATGACCACATACAAATTTAGTATTTCAAAAAGATAAAGAGGTAATTTTGGTCAAAGGAACTTCTTAACTGTTCCCTTCTGTCCCCTAGAATTGGTAAAAATATAAATGAATAGGTCATGATGTTCTGGGGAAAATAAGTGGTGGGCAGGGGTGTGTTTTAGGCAAAGGGTTCACATAAAGAGCTTGTGGGAGGTGGCTGTTTGCCTTTTAATCTTCAGCAGCTCCATACTGTTCTCACACTGAGTTCATTCTCCCCCTGCATTGCCATGAACAGAATTAGCCTCTTTCGCATCACCCCTAATGGAAGGAAGGGTGGGTGGTTTGTTTTTTTAAACTGGGGGAGATCAGTCAGATCCTATGGGGGTGCTTTTCCCAAGTGATTTATGACTATTATTAAAACAATTTTCCCCACAATTGGTACCCTCAGCCATTGCCAGTGGCCTTTTGCTGGGTGTATAAAATCAGCTGGAGACTACCCGGGATGCCAATTTAAAATGTGGTTATTTTTCATTTTGGAGCTGAATTTAAAATAACCAAGGCTGTTTCCTGGTTCTGGAGGGAAAGACCATGAGTCTGGTCTTGTAAGAAACACACTACAGATCACGCTAAAGGTTCCAGCAGTAGCTGGCAGGCCCTTTCCCCAATTAGACAGAGCTTCTCGAGGGCAGGGGCTTTCTTTGTATCCACAGCACAAAACACAGTAGGTGCTTAATAAATGCTAATCAACTGACTTACATTAGAAAATTACTGTTAACTCTAATACAGGTTAGGTGAAATTATAACACGTTCTTAGCACCAACAGGCATTGGGGAGTGGATGAAGAATCACTATAGGATTGGAACCCAGATCTTCCCAGCATTGAGGCCAACTCTCTTTTCCACTGTACCACATTCTTCTCATATATGTTTGTGTATATGTTCATATATTTATAACAAACTAGGTTGCATCGCACCTGTTCGTAAGTGATTTTTAACTGTCCTCTTGTTCCATGCTTTCTCTTCTGGAATAAAAAAAAATCAATTTTTAAAATTCTTCCCCACAAGCACAGGATTTGTTATTAGGTACTGATGTGCTAAATAAATGCCTAATGGAGGGATAGATGGGTTGGATGGATGGATGGATAGAAAGGTGGATGCATAGATAGGTCTCAGTAGGTGATGGATAGAGAGATAGATAGAGAAAAGGGTGGATGGAAGGGTGACTAGAAAGATGAATGGGTGGATGAGTAGATTGAGAGACAGATGGAAAAGGGAATTTGATCATTGATAAATCAAATTTTTTGTCCTCCTGTGTGGAGTAGCAGAAATTTTCTTTTGCAGAGTTATTGTACATGTTTTGAAGAACAGTCTAGAGGTTTCTAATCGTCTGACAAAGAAAAGCTTTGGGCACCTCAAGGTAGAGGAGCAGAGATTTTACTTTTGTTGATTGGCTCTTCAATCAGATGTTTCAGAGAGCATCTCACCTAAGATGATTGATTTCCACAATACCCTCATTCAGTTAGGAGTTAAGAGTGGATTATGGAATCCTTAGAGAGAAACAAATAACAGACATTTTTTTCCCCTGTCTTTATACTGGCCATTTGGGAAATTACTTGAAGTCAGGTTGCTTCTCCCAGATAGAAAGCACCATTCTTTGTCCTGAGCACTAAAAATCTGATTAAATGCAAGTTTTACTGTTTTTAAGCTATAAACATGATCATAATTCAAAGACTTCAACTAAAATAAAGCAATATCTTGTTTGGGCCTTTGTAGTAGTAACTGATTAGGAAAATATACTTTTATATTTTATTTTATTAATTTTTTTTGGAGGGCATTTGGGGTTGAGACTTGCCCAAGGTCATTTTATATCTTGTTTAACAAAGCAGTTCAGTTTAATTAAACAAGAATATATTAAGCACTTAATACAAGTTGGTACATGGGACAAGAGTGTTGGATCTAGAGTTGGGAAGACCTGTGTTCAAATCTTTTTTTTTAATGTTTTTATTGATGTCTTCTGCTTTTTACATCACCCCAATATCCCTTCCCTCTCCTAGAGGACCATCCCCTTTTGACAAACAGTATTCTTTAAAGAAGAAAAAAAATCAGAACAAGTTACCAATACATTGGAGAAATCCAAAAACATGCATAATGTGTCTCACCTCCATGAAAGAGGAGGATAGGGTATGTCCTCTCATTTCTCTTTGTTTTGTTTTTTTGGGGGGGTTTAGAAGGCATTTGGGGTTAAGTGACTTGCCCAAGGTCGCACAACTAGTTTGTGTGTGTGTGTGTGTTATGTGTCTGATTTGAACTCAGGTCCTCCTGACTCCAGGGCCAGTGCTCTATTCACTGCGCCACCTCGTCACCCCCTCTCATCTCTCTTGATTGGAGCCCTCTTTGATCTTGATGAATTTGTTACACCTTGTGTTGATTTTTCGGTGGGTCGTGGATTTCCTTCCATTGACATTGCTGAGGTGACTATAAATGTCCTCTTTTCTCTGCTGACTTCCCTACACATTAGTTCATGTAGATTGTCTCATATTCATCGTTTCTTACAGCACTGTCATAGTCCATTCCATTCACATACCAGAATTTGTTTAACCATTCGCATCAGCTTTGTTTACAATTCTTAGCTATCACAAAAGGTGCTTCTATAAAGATTTTGGCATATATGGGGATGTTTTCTTCTTATTGATGGAGTCCTTAGATTATAAGTCTAATAATGGAGTTTCTAATTTAAAGGGTTTGGACATTTGAATCACTTTATCCACATAATTCCAAATTGCTTTCCCCAAATGGTCGTTCTGCTTCACAGCTCCACCAACGATGTATTAGTGTGCCTATCTTCTCACAGCACCCCCAGCACTGACCGTGGCCATTTTTTGTCATCTTTGATGCTCTGCAGGGATACACTTTAAAATCTCGGGGTTATTTTGACTTACAGTTTCTCTTATTATTAGTGAATTGGAACCTTTTTTTAATGTGGCTACAAATACTTTGCAGTTCTGCTTTTGAGAACCCTTTGTTCCTATCCTTTCATTTATCAATTGGGGAATGGCTTTCAAAGTTCAGATCTGTCCTCTGAAACTTACTCAAGCTACATGACCTTGGGCCAGTCACTTAACCTCAATTTCCTCAGCTGTAAAATAGGAATAATAATAGCAACACCCTGCTCTTGGGGTTATTGTGAGGATCAAATGAGATAATATTTTCCAAAGCTTAAAGTGCTTTATCATGATTATTGTTACATTTTGTGTTTCGTTATCTTCCATGGCTATTGTCCATGCAGGATGGGCTGCTCATGGGGCGCTTTCCCACCTGCAGTGTCTTCACCTTAAACCGGCACAATGACTTTCCTCTTCTTTTTTTTTTCCTCTTGGGGGGGGGGGGGCAGTAGGGCAGTTGGGGTTAAGTGACTTGCCCAAGGTCACACAGCTAGATGACTTTCCTCTTCTAAGGAAAGTGACTGAGGCCAATTTTTTGCCCAGTGGAGCTAAGTGACTCATCAGTTGTTTTTTGCTGGAATCAGTTATGCTTATGACATCATACAAACAGTCAATAATGTTTTCAAGGAATATGGTAAGACTACTTCACAAACAAGCCACTTCCTCCTCCAGGGGATTGTATGTTAAAGTAACTTTCCTTTAATAATAATTAAATAAGAGCCAACAAGTGGGTTTTGATAGGACATTAGGGCCCAGAGCCATTTCAGGGATATGATACCAGCTGTTCTGATGGTCACATTTCACAGAAAGTGAGCAAGGCAAAGCTCCGACCATTTAGTCTGTCTTGCCTGATGCTGAAGGCCTTGTAAAGGATAATTTTCACTAACGCTGTGGCTTGTTGAATGCAGCTCAGGCTATCATGTCCCCGGCAGACCACTGGCCCCGCTGAAGAATGTTCAGGCATATCTTGATTGCCAACATTAACCTGTAGTGAGGGATCAGTGACACGGGTCAGCCAAATCAGAGGATAATCCAAAAACATTTCTCCTTGGCTTTGGATCTTGTATTTGAATCTGAATGAATGTAATTTGGGAGTTTACATTTTGAAAAAAGACAGATCTGATCCCCTGGAAGCAAATTAAATCTTTTTTTTTTTTAAATAGGAAGGAGCTTTTAAAAAAAAAATGTTTCAAAATCATCTTTTTTTCTGGCTTTATTGTCTTGGTAAGGGTATGTGTTTTTATGAGTTTGACCCACAATAAATAAATATTAAAAAGAATCAACCCAGATTGTATTCTTAGGTAACCCTTCTAGGGTGCTGGGCCGGGAAACCATCATTTGGCAGACTAACAGAAGCCAACAGCTCTGGCATAAAAGTGCCATCTTTCTTGTGGATCTGGCAAGTAGAGCATGACCGGCACAGAGTAGGTGTCTAATAAAGCCTAGCTGACTGACTGACCATGGAACAGGGTGGGGTGGGGGTCAGGAATATGACCCAGTGTTTTGGTACAAGAATAGAGAACACTGAGATTCCTTCCTTTGCAGACTTGAGGCTGTGATTCAGAGTGAAGACAAACACAATGATGCTGGAGATGCTGACAAAGGTCTGATTAAAGGTGCCAGGAAAGAGCAGGTTTTGCTTTGAGCTCATGCCTTATCTACTAAGATAGTTGAATCACTCTGTCGTTCAGTCTTTTTCAGTGGTGTCCCCCTCTTCGTGACCCCAGTTGGGTTTTCTTGGCAAAGACACACACTCGAGTGGTTTGCCATTCCTTCTACAGCTCATTTTACAGATGTGGAAACTGAGGCAAACAGGGTGAAGTGACTTGCCCAGAGTCACACAGCTAGTAAGGGTCTGCGGTCAAATTTGAACTCAGGAAGATGACTCTTCCTGACTCCAGGCCCGGCACTTTATCCCCTGCACACCTGACTGCCCTTGAATTGATTGAGTCTTATGCCCTTCAAAATGGGGAAATGATACACAGGATTGTGAATCTAGAAAATAATCGTAGATTTGAGTATGTGGTTAACCAAGAGACCATATTAGACTGCAAGGGAAAAACCTGCTAATAGTTACAAAAGGAATAGCATTAAATCACAAGTTTATTTGAGCATCTTTATGGTTACATTTGTTCTATCCTGTTTCCTTATTTGTGGGAACCCCACATACCTCTCTAAAACTATGAATTTGTTTTGCTTTTTAAAAAATGTGTTATTCTAACTATGTTTCAGTCTAACTGATTTCCTTTGTAAATACCAGGTGTTTATTTTTTGCATTAAAAAACATTCTTCAATGAGGTCCATAGGCTTCTAAGAACCCCTAGCCTATAGAAAAACTATTATAACAAAGCAATCTATAATAGTATATGTAATATATAATCATTATAACAAAGTAATATATAATATTTAAGAAAAAGATTGACCAATCACAATACAAACCATAACAAATATCTAATTATTATAGCAAAGCAATCCATAATAGTACATACAATATATATAATTATTATAGCAAAGCAGCATATAATAGTATATATAATAATCATTATAGGAAAGCAATCTAATAGTATGTGTAATACATAATTATTATAGCAAAACAACATATAATAGCATATATAATATATTATCATTATATCTAAGTAATCTTTAATAGGTGTGATATATACTTATTATAGCAAAACAGCATATAATGTGTAAGAGCAAGATTGAGCAATAGTTACAAAAGGAATAGCATTAAATCACAAGTTTATTTGAGCATCTTTATGGTTACATTTGTTCTAAAAAAAAGCAATTCAAAAGCAATCCAAACCATAACAAATATAATTATTATAACAAAGTGATCCATAATGATAAATAAAATAATGGTCTCTCCTTCGGTTATTTGTGTATTTCTCAAGCCTGTGTCTTTGTATCTGAGAACTCTCCCCAGTTATTATACCCATTGGCTATTATCTCCACAAGTATAGACTCTACCCTGTGGCCAGACCAAAAAAAAGGAAGACTAGGCCACGGGAACAGAGGACAGACAGACAGACAGACATCTCTCTGCATACCTGCGCCTCCCCAGCAGAATGCTGGCACAGTCACTGTGTTCCCGGGTGTTCAGAGAGGACACCAGATGCAGTTCATACTGTATTTGAATCTTGACTAGCATGAGGCCCTTGGGAATGGTGTTTTGCATTGTACTTTATCATATATAGCTTGTTTAGAGATTTATATATTCTAGTCCATGGGATTGATATTAATTTTAAATTCAGCAGAATGTAAGCTTCTTGAGGGCAGGACTGATTCCTTTTTTTAAAAAAATCTGTGTATCTCCATTGTCTGGCACTAATGCTTTAGACACAGTAGATGTTTGAGCACTACACAGGCTGTCCCAAAAATCTTAGTGCAGTTTTAAGCTTTAATCACTTGAAACTGAAGCAAGACTTTTGGGATACCCCATATGAAAATGATAATGAGGGCTAACATGAATTGTAGCACTTTAAGGTTTACAATATACTTTGCACATATTATCTGATGTTATTCCCATTTTACAGATGAGGGAACTGAAGGTAGATAGAGGCTAAGTGAGTTGCCCAGGGTCGCACAGCTGTCACCTGCCCCATGATTAGAACCCAGGTCCTGTAAACTCCCAAGTTTAGCACTGTATCCCTGTCAGACTGCCTCTCTTGCTACTATGTAAATTAATGTCGATGACCATAATGACAGCTAACATTTAAATAGGTATTACGAACATTTTTCTCGTTCGATGTTCACAACGGTCCTGTTCAGTCTCCCCTTCTCCAAGTCTGTTGTTATTTCTGCCTGTAGCTCTGAGCCCTTTTTCTTTTTTCTGAAAGGGAAGCTCACAAAGCACTTTGGACATTGGTAAAAAAAAAAAAAAATGCTAGATAATGGAAGGTAAAAAGCATTTAATTTGGCAAGAAAGGCTGAGCATTCCCTGTTGATGCCCTGGCCTCAAGGTCACCTGCCACCATGGCTCTTTCCTAGGTAGCCCAGCTCAGATGGACACATCCTCTCCCTCCATGCATGAGGTTTGCAGAGAATGGCCTGAACGGCTGGTTTCTCATGTTCCAAATCTCTTTATAAATCAAGATGACCGGTTTCCACCAGAAGGAGAAAGAGCTCTTAACCTTAGTGTATTTTCTCCTTTCCCAGGAGAAAACATAAGTACATCCCGTACCCTGTCCACATGAGGTGGCCCATATCCAGTCATTTGGTAATTTTTAAAGACAAGAGAGGTTTTGGGGGACTTGGTTAAGCTTGGTTTGGATTTTCTGTTTTTCCTGTAACTCATCACCTTCTCATCTATTTGTGCCTGTGTCTTGAGGATGAAATCAAATTTGTTTTTTTTTCCTGATTTGAAAATTAGGTCAACTGCTCCCTGCCTCACAGGCTTATGAGGGAAAATGCTTTTTAAGCCTGAAATGCTAGATGAGTGCATGGGGTACAGTGGGAGTTTAAATCATGACTGCCTCTTGCTACCTGTGTAGTCCTATCCCCTCTCCGGGCCTCAGGATCCTCCTAGAAAGTGAAAGCGTTGGATGAGGTGGCCTCCAGGATCTCTGCCTGCTGGTATCTTGTGACCCCAGGTCCAGCAGTCTGTCCACCATGGCTAGATTGGGGCCCCACTCTAGAGGGCCACCACCATAACTGTCTTCAAGGAACTTCCTTGACTATCAGACATCTTAGTGATTGATGCACCTTGCCAGTCCAAATGAAGAACATTCCATCCATTCTCTAAACTACCCGGGTATTATAATAACATCACCAGAAATGTTTTGGTTAAAGGAAAACCGTTTAGAGCTTTAAGAGTGCCTTAGCTACCTCGCCTGATTATATTTAATGTGTTTTTATTTCTCCCCTCCAGGATCAGAATTCAGGCTGTCAATGAAATTGGGGCTGGACCATTTAGTCACTCCATTAAGGCCAAAACGAGGCCATTACCACCCTCCCCTCCCCGGTTAGAGTGCGCGGCAGCAGGGCCGCAGAGCCTGAAGCTAAAATGGGGAGATAGCAACTCCAAGGCCCACGCAACCGATGATATGGTGTACACGCTCCAGCTAGAAGACAGAAACAAGAGGTAAGTGTCAGCACGGGCTGCCAGCTGTGGTCTGGACAGCTGTGACCTGGCTGGGTCCATTCTCCAGAGAATGAGTGGGATGAGAGGATCTTTTTAAAATGCCCATTTATTTGAGGGCCAGCTGTTTTTCTCTATAATGTTTCATCTGTAATCTGTGTGTTAATATACACACATTACCTCATACAATGGTTAAGCATCTATACACATATTATATGCATATCTATAGATACAGTTATACACGTGTGTACATAGACATGCACTTAAAATTTTAACACCAAAAGAAAAATGTATTGGGTGGCTGCTTCCTAAAAGGCACTGTCTTCAGTGTCGAGAAGGACTCAGTTTGGACGAGACCTGGTCCCTGCCCCCACTATTAACAATAGAGTTATAGAAATGAACAGTTTTTAAAGGCTTCGGAACTCCAGATTGGCACCCAGACCATCCATGATTCCAGAGAACAGATGATAACAATACCCACCTACCTTCTGACTGAGGGTGCGTGATCCGACACACATTTTTGGATGTGGAGTTTAATGTTAAATTGACCACTTTCCCTCCCTCTAATGACTCTCACCACTAACTGAAAATGGGTCTGTTTCTTTGAGATTTCTCCAAAAAGAAAAATTCCCAATTGAAATCCAGTAGGCATAAAGCTTGGAGAGAAAGGGGAAACATTGGGAGTGAGCTGTTACACTTGTCAATATTCATTCATCCCAAGGGGTTGGGAGAGTGTATGGATCGAAAACTGCTTTAGGGGACTCCCAAGTGGAACCTGCCCTCTCAAGACCATGAGCTTGCACATGAGCCAAAAGAAAAAGAAAAATTCCTCATTGCGTGCCCCATTTAGGAAATACTCGGAGCTATTTAAAAATAAAATGCCCGGTTTTTGCTTAGCTTTGTTCTTATAGATCTTTTTATTTTTTTTAAACCTAACTTCATTTCCTCTGATCACGACTGGCCAAACTGGGTTAAAAGCCCAGCCCCAAAACAAACCTCGATGGTGATAGAATGTTTTGTTACTAAGACACCAAACAAGAGACTGGGAGAGGACAGGAAGGGACAAAAATCAAGGATGCTCAGTACTTTGTAAAGACCCTGCTCTCTTCCCCAAGGTTCTGCCTGCTGAAGAACCAAAAAAACAAAAGCAAAAAAACCCACTTACTTTAGAGGGATTTGTTTCATTTCTCATTTCTGAGACTCTACAGTATTTCAGTCTGAACCATCCTTATGGACCACAGTTAAATAAACCGATATATTTGTCCCATGATGGCAAACTGTGGTCCCACCACACCATGAGATGAGTTAGGGTCCTTTAACAAGAGAAGAGAGAGGTCTATTTAAAGATTAATCCTGCTGCAGGAAGGAGAGACCTGAAACCTAATAGAAAATCACTGTTAGTTGATCAATAAGCATTTATTAAGTACCTGCTGTGTAGGTACTTAATACCATGCACTGCCAGGCATTAGGAATACACAAATAAAAATTAAATAGTCTGGTCTCAAAGAGGTTATATTCTGTCTATCTGTCTGACTGTGGGTGACTTCTGCTACTGGAGAGGGATGAGGGTAAAGAGAAATGGGGACAGAGAAACACAAACCCACTAAATAGAAAACAGAACTGAAATTCTTTTCCGGGTTCTGGGTTCGAGTGTGGCCATGGAGATGTGGCCCAGGGCTGCCACTACAGGTGATTAGCTCAGACAATGACCTCCCCTTCTCTTCCTCTTCATTCCCACCACCCTAGAGGGCAGGTCTAGATCAACAAAAATCTGTCCCAGAACAACACTGTTACGATCTCATTTTGGTCCAGAGAAAAACCTCAGCCTGTGTATGTTTTCCCATGTCCATATGCATGCATGTATGCACACGCATTATCCTAATGACTAAAGAAGGCTAGGAACAGTTAACAGATAGTTGTTGTATTTTTCCCATGCTTCTCATATTTAGTTTTTCCATGTCTAAGACAAGTCTTAATCCTTGCCCAGACGACCTCCAAGAAGCCTTGCTTCAGGAACTTGGACATGACCTAAGAATAGACCTAAATATCAGGTTTGACCCCAAGGGCAGCAACTGAGACCCTATGATAGAAGTCCTTATTAAAACTTTACCCTCCTAGATTTTCCTGAGCCATTTGAAATTCTGCCCTCTTTTATGGCTGTTGCCTAAGAAAACATAAAAGAATCTCACGGTCAAGACATGCTCTCTGCAAATAAAAACCAAGACTGTCTCCCTCTTAAGTCAATTACTTAGCAAAATTTTAAAGGAAATTTAAAAAAAAAAAACATTAGGGATGACATTTTTTACAATGTTATAAGCCGAGATCTAAATTCATCTTTTTAAAAATTACATTTGTAGATAATCTCAGAATGTTATTAAAGTGGTGGGAATGTATAACATAGTAAATTCTCATTCTATATATAGAATAATATTGTTCCATTGCTTTTGCTGTGATGAGAACTTAGCCAGACTAGTTAATTGACAAATGACCTTTCATAGTGTCCTAAAATTGAAAGAACAAGCAGTCTTACCAGCTTGGAATTAGAAACCCATCAAATGCCAGTCTTTTACTTTAAATATTTGCTAGTTTACAAAAGGGAATAATAATTTGAGTAAATTAAATAATAATGTATTCATGTGGACCCTCTTATGGCCTTTTACCTCCACTTCCCTGCCCTGCCCTTGCCTTCTCCCTACAAAAATGGGGAAAGAGGCACTCATGTCCATTTCAAAGGCACCCAGTGTCAGTGCTCAGTCCCTTGACGAAGGCAAAAACCAATTGTCCTCAGAATTCTGAAATTCCTAATGAGTGGGATCTCCCTGTTTGGTGGAGTCTGAACCCACTGGAGAAGGAAATGGCAAACCACTCCAGCATCTTTGCCAAGAAAGCCCCACAGAGTCACAAAGAGTTGGATATGACTGAAAAATCCACTGGGGTCCAAAGAAGGAACTTCTGAGCATAGCCCAGAGCAGCTGCCAGAGCACCCCTTGCCCCACAAGATCTCATTAAGTCCTCTCAGCTCCTCATGGGAAGCAAAGGCAAATGTTGAAAATTAGGCCATGAGAGTGTTGTTTTCTGGTGATGAGACCAGGATAGCAGTTCTCCTGCAACGGGGAGTGAGGGGATGAAAAGATTGTCCTCAGACAGAAGGGCTGGACCACCCTTCCTAGTCACCAAGAGAAGGAAGGCATCAGACCTCAGAAATGGGGCGTACCTTTAATCCTGGTCCACAAACATGAGACCATTGTTATCCAATTAAATTGTATCTAAAGCGCTTAGCATGTGTATTATTAGTACTGTCATACAGTCACCACTCTCCATACATGAGCTGGACCACCATTCAGAAATGGCTCGATCACCACTATCCACCTCTGGAGGGGAGGGAGGGAAATGAATCAGAAGTACAGGGACCAAGGCACATGTGAGACTGAAGGCCACCATGAAAGGACAGCCAGCCTAAGCCTTGGTAGCTGTAGATGGCTTGGGATTTCTTTTATTTTTTAAATAAATTCTCATCTATCCATATCTGACTGAGACAGACCCAAGAATAGGGTGTTCCTTCTTTAACGATGTGGTCTGTCATTTAATTAAGAATGCCATTTGAAGGCGGGTTTTCTTTAGGACAATACAGCATTCTCTTTCACTGGCTTTAGCTAATTAGGTGGTATCTTCTTTCCCTTATAATTAGACAGCTCTGCTCTTCAGAGCTGCAGTAGAAAATGTCTTCAAAGGATGGGAGGAGGGAGGCAGGATGTTCCTTTTTGAAAACAAAGCTGGTATACCCCTGGATGAGCCCAGCAGTTTTGAGGGACCATAATTCCTCATTCCTCCTTCTTCATTCCTCACAGCATGTAATTGCCCTTTTGGTCAGTGACCCTAAAGGCTTTCAGGAATTAGTGTCATGCCAACAACATCAGTCACTCTCTTGGGTTTTGTTTGGGTTGTTTTTAGAGCGCAGGTGCCTTCCAGGCATCACGCATCTAGAAAACTGTCAGAAAAATACTTTAGAAGGCACGTAGGACAGAGATAGTGAAGAGAAAGGGCTGACGTTCCTCTTGGCTTCCTGAAAGACTTGAGTTCAAATCCTTCCTCTGATATTTATTACGCATGTAACCATTGGCAAGACATTGAGCTTTCTGGGCCTCAGTATACCCATCTGCAAAAGGGTGGTAATAATAGCTCATTTATAAGATTGTTGGTGGGGCTTGAATGAAATAATGTATGGAAAGTGCTAGACAACTTTGAACTTGACCTTGATTTTTGACACAACTTTAGAACATATCATTAAAGGCACAGTTAATAAACATCCATGAAAGGAAGCTGTGGTCATAGGGCTGCAGTCAGGGTGGCTTCAGCAATTACAGACTATGCCACACTATAACCTTAATTTCATAAGTGTAGCGGGGGGAAGAATTGGGGATTTTTAGTGACTCAAGTATGGGCCAGCCATAAACTATAGCATCCAAGAACATTTGTGCCATCTGGGGCTACAGACATAGAGGCAGAAAGTGCTGGACTAGGAAGATGGTGGTGGTAATGGTGATGATGGTGATAGCTGACATTTATGTAATGCTTACTGTATGCCAAGCACTCTACATTGTTTTGTCTGACCCTTAGCACAATGCTGAGTGCTTTACAGATGAGAAAACTGAGGCAACATGTTATGTGACTTGTCCAGCGTCACACAGCCAGAAAGTATCTGAGATCTAAGTGCTTTATAGATGAGGAAACTGATCTCAGATACTTTCTGGCTGTGTGACCCTGGACAAGTCACTTAACACGTTGCCTCAGTTTCCTCATCTCTGCCTCTCTCATTCTCTCTCTCTCTCTCTTCCCCTTACCCTCCTCCCTGCTTCTCCCCTCTCTCCCTCTCCATGAAGAAAAACATTGACAGCCGTGTCCTGAAAACACAAAGCTTAGCCATGACCCAGAATCTGCATCTATCTAGTCAATGTTAAATTTGGCAAGAGGGAGATTTATTGAATTATCCTTAGCAGATATGGCAGCATAAGGTCCAAACGACTTTAATTCCTGAGTGTACAATAAGAACCTATAGTAAAAAATGAGATAAATATTTTCATAATTCAGTGTCACCCTGAGGCTGGGGTCAGAAGGCTCATCATCTCCGCTCAAACATCTGTAAATGGAGGGCACTCTCCCGCCTGTCTGGAGGGAGGGTGTGTTTACCTCCTTGCGCTGAAATGTTTGCCCACAGTAACAGAATTTGAGTTGTTGCTGATTCTGGACTGACCTTGATGAGCCGATGTTCCCTGATAATTGCATCTAACGCAGGGGCCGGAGTGGCTTTAGTTCCAAGAACGCATTTAGAGTTAATCTGTGCTGTTCAGGCTGAGTCAGACAGACCACAATGGAAAAAAAAAAACTCGCCGTCAAATTTGGGGTGATTTCAGGAGGGAATCAACAGAGGGAGCTGATACACGTTTGTTTTCCACTAGGTTCAAGCCAAGCCTTCTGATATTTTCCCTGAATCAACCAAGTTATCTGGAGGGAAAAGACAGAGAGAAAGGGGAGGGCGAGAGAATGGGGTGTGTGTGTGTGTGTGTGTGTGTGTGTGTGTGTGTGTGTGTGTGTG
>NW_027185759.1:33187813-33204526 GCF_028583685.1 Petaurus breviceps papuanus
GTGTGTGTGTGTGTGTGTGTGTGTGTGTGTGTGTGTGTGTGTGTGTGTGTGTGTGTGTGCATGCGTGCATGCATAACTCCATAATTCCACTGTGAAAACCACTTTGGAAAAAAATGTATATACACAGTCAGGTAAGATCTTGAAACTTAGCACTGTAAGGTACCCTGAAGATGCCCAGGGATGGGTACCAAGTGATTTGCCAGGTTCCAAGTAACAAAGCCCCCTTATGATCATGCTGGTTGGGGACATCATTTTGGAAAGCTTTTCCCTTCTGTGATTCCTGTCTTTGTGTCCCCAGCACCCGGTCCATAGTAGACACTTAATAGATTCTTAGTTATTGTTTCATATGATGAATTGCCAAAAAACTTTTTGAATAAATAGCATAAATAAAATATTTTCTGATACTATAAATATGTATTTCCTAGGATATCAAAGTAATCATATTGTTTGGGGCAGCCTCATATAAAGAATGGGGAAAATGCTCGTACTGAAGTCCAAAGACCTGGGTTTGAGTCTTTTGGGCTGTCATTTTTTTTTTCTAGTAACTCAGTTTCTTCATCTATAAAATGGGAATAAGTATGATTTTTGCACCTCCCCTCTCCACTCACACACAGTTGTAAGAATTAAATGAAAGCAGTTTATAACCATAAATGTGGTTTATTTGTTAGTTAATAGTAATGAGTTGCATCACATTTTATTTAAATTAAGTGGGTTAATGATATAATAAGAACTTACTGAGAGGGAGCCTCAGAGTCAAGAATAGGGGGCCCACACAGATTAAGTGATTTGCCTGAGATCTCATGGTAAGCAACAGAGAGAAGATCTGAAGTCAGGTGCTCAGATTCCCAAGCTCCAGAGTCCTTTCCACTAACATCTGTGAAGTGCTGGGCATAAGAGATGCAGAGACATCCTGCCCACAAGGAGCTTCTGTTCCACTAGGGGAGACAGATGGTATATAAACAAGTATATACAAAGGAAAGACAGAGTAAATTTGGGGAAGGACAATACAAGCAGCCCCAGAGTGGTTAAGTGGGACTCTTCCCAAGGCCATACAAGTACTGATAGGAAGAACCAGGATCGGAGCCCGGGCTCTGATTCCATCCAGATCCAGCACTAATTAATCCTCATACCTGGACTTGTTCTCCTGCCTAAAATCTCTCCCCACTCCAGTCCCTCCTTCACTCACCTGTCAGCGTGATCTTCCTATGATACAGATCTGACCATGTCACTACTCCTGCCCCCTCTGCGCCACTCCACAAACTCCAGGGACTCCCTTTCAATTTCAGGGTCAAAACTGAATCCTCTCTTTGTCATTCAAAGCCATAACATGACCCTCTCCTACCTTTCTGGGCTCACACCTTATTCCCCAACTCCTGCTTTTTGACCCAGTGACCCTTGATGTTCCATGAACAAGACCCACCATTTCTTGGCTCCAGTCATTTTCTCCCATGTGTGGAACATTCTCCCTTCTTCACCTCCACCCCCTTTTCTGGCTTCTTCACATCCCAGCTAAAATCCCACCTTCTGTAAGAAACCTTTGCCAGTCCCCTTTAACGTTGAGTGTCTTTCTCTGTTGATTCTCTCTCATTCACCTTGTCTGTGTCTTGTTTGTACACAGATATTTTCATATTGTCTCCACTAACTGCATGGCGAGCCCCTGGGGAGCAGAGTCTGGGTCTGGGGGTTGTGTTTCTGTTTTTTGCCTCACTTCCTGTCCCTTGCACTTAGCACAGGGTCTGGCATGTAACAGACCCCTCAATAAACTTGTTGACTTTGGGCAGTTTATTTAACCTCATTGGGACCCCCTTCATTTATAGAATGAGAGGGTTTGTGGTAGATGGCCTCTGAAGTCTCTTGTAGCCCAGGGTCTGTGAGGCTAGGATTCTGTAACAGTTAAAATCCGACCCCAGGTTCCTTGGCTCCATTGTAACCACATGATCCTGGGCAAATCAGCTAAACTCTCTGAATCTCAGCTACCGTTTCTATAAAATGGGGTGACAGCAGCATCTGCCTCATAGGGTTGTTGTTAGATCATGTGCACGTCGTGCCCCTCTCTCTGTAAATATTAGCTCTAATGATTATGTCACTGGAGAATTACAAAATCCATTCCTTGCCCTGCCTCCCACTCAAGTTTGTGTCTCTTTTTCAAGGATGGCGATAATTTCATAGACTTTGGTTGTTGGTTAATTCTCCTGATCAGTGACAACAGCCATTCAGTCGAGTTATTCCTGAGCTAGCCTTTGACTAGTCACTCTTTCATGAGGTAACAGGAGCCGAATTTGAATCTTGAGAGACAGCTCCTTCCCTTGTCCCTGTGTCTCTGTTCTGTCTGAATTAGGCCTGATGATTAGGGAAATGTCACATCGTTCCTTATTGTCTGCTTTCGACCACAAATATGACCGGGGTTGAATGTGAAGCCTGAAAAACCGAGTTCCCAAAAAGATGAAAGTGTTCACTGAGATTTTGGAAACACGTAGCATTCAAGCCAGGAGGGACCCCTGAGCCTTCCAATCTGAACCCTTCGTTTTACCAGTCAATCTAATCAGCAGGAGTGTATTAAGCACCCACCCTGTGCCAGATTTTGTGGGGAGTACTGAAGATACAGACACAAGATTGAAATGATCCCTAGCCTCAATGAGCTCTCATTCTAGGAAATTGGGGCCCAAAGAGGTTTGACTTGACTTGCCCACAGCAGCACTTAACTAGTGAGTGTCAGAGGTGGTGTTTGAACCCAGATCATTCTTAACCCTGGTTCTGTGAACTTAAAAAAAAATACCTTGATAACTGTAATTCAATGTAAGTGGTTTCTTTTTAATGCTATATGTTTTATTTTTAAGCATTTAGAAACATTCTGGGAAAGAGTCTCTGTGTTTCACCAGACAGCCAAAGGGATTCATGGCTCAAGAAAGTTTAAGGAGCTGTGTCCTAGACTAGAGACTTCCAGAGTAAGATTCCCTTTGAGCGACGCTATGTGTTACATAATTGCTGAGTCAAATGTCTCCCCATTAGGAAGTATGTTCTTAGAGAGGAGGTACCATTTTTCCTGTGCTTTGTGTCCCCAGTACCCCAAGGTTTGTGCCATTCTAAGCCCTAAATAAATTATTTTTGACTGACTGATATGTGAAATGAAGGGTCTCTAGATAAATAAGCCTGCTCCTCTTTTCCTTTTTTTTTTTAATCCTAGGACGTTTAAAAAATATAGTAACAGGGGCAGCTAGGTGGCAAAGTGAATAGAGCACTGGCCCTGGAGTCAGGAGGACCTGAGTTCAAATCCGGCCTCAGACACTTAACACTTAACTAGACCTTGGGCAAGTCACTTAACCCCAATTGCCCTGCCCTCCCCCCTCCAAAAAGCAAAATATATATAGTAATGATAAAAACAAAAATTGACAATAACTTTCTCATGTCTCCCATTTCACACTAACATTTTGTTAGCTACAGATTTCAGTGATGTTGTCATTTATTTTTTTTCCAACAAGAAAAATGTCTGAACAACTAACCTAGGTACAAAAAAAGCATTAGCAGCCTATTCAGTCCTCAGCTGAAAAATCTAAACCCAGATAGTAAGAAGTTGTATAATGAACCCTGGTTGTGATGAGCCTGCTGCAAGTAGTCATTGGCCCAGCAGGTACGATTTGCACTCTTGGATTCGATCGGTGATGTGGCAGGCAGGGTAGAAGCGCTGCTTTCAGCCTCAGGTGCCTGTAAATGATTCCATCTGCTTCCGTCTGCTCTTACAAAGGGATGGTGGAACTCCATGTTCCTTGCTTGGACACACTCACTCTGCATTCTGATTTGGAGACGTTCTCCTTTCCCCGAAGCCCCACCTCTGAGCTGGGAGTAAGTCACTGGCAAAATCCTCCCAGAAACCAAGCACAGATTCTCTCTACAGCACATTCTGAAAAACCTCCCAAGGACCAAAGACAGAGAAATGGAAAATTGGGCTTAAAAACAAGCAAATTGACCCTTATCGTGTTATTAACAGCAGTGGATTCACAACAGTATCCAACGTGTTTTTGAAAACCTTGCTGTTTGCCATTGTTCAGTACAGCCTAAGGTTAGGAGGCTGGCCCTTGTTTTTTGGAGCCTTTCGTCCCTAGTAGGAGAGGAAATTGTCCCATCACAAATTTCAGCAAGGCAATGAACAAAAAGAGCCAATCAGCACTCCTGGGCCTTTGTTCTATTTCTAAGCCATCTGCTTTTCTTGTTTGAAATCAAACCATTTTGAAGATAAAATCTCATTTACCAAATCTAAGCAGTGGGGAAGAGGTTAGCAGACTGAAGTCTTCCATAACCACCCCAGTGAAATTCTCGGAAATTCATTGAATTATAAAGTCAGAAATATGCATGAGCAGATCAGCAGTCAGCTTAATACAGTGGGGAAAATGTTAGATTTTGTGTCAGTCAGTGAGCATTTATGAAATGCCTTTTATGTCCACTTTTATTAAGCACCTACTGTTTGCCGAACACTGTTAAGTGCCGAGGGTACAGAGGAAGGGAGAAGATAGCCCCTGCTCTCAGTTTAATGGGAGAGACAACCTGCAAACAAGATACAGGCAGAATAAATTGGAGATAATCAGTAGAGGAAAGCACTAATTGGTATTAAAGGGAGATTAAGGAATGTGTCTCATAGAAGGTGGGATTCTAGCTGGGACTTGAAGGTGGTGGAAATGAGGAGGGGGAGATTTCCAGGCATAGGAGAGGCAATAAAACTCATGGCGATAGGCGCTACGGCTGTTTTGTACATGGAACAACATGGAGGCCAGCGATGCTGAATTGCAGGATACATGGAAGGCCAAAGGTGTAAGAAGATTGGAGGGGAGATGGGGCAGATTGGGAAGGGCTTTGAATGCCATTCAGAGAGTTTCATATTTGATCATCCTGGAGCTGAGAAGGAACCATTGGAGTTTACGGAGGAAAGGGTGACGTGGTCAGACCTGGCTTATAGGAGGGTCACTTTGGCTGATGGATGGAGGAGTGGGCTAGGGTGAAGAGATGCCTGAGGCAGGGAGACAAACCAGATGGTCCTGCAGTAGTCCAGGTGCGAGGTGGTGAGGACCTATACCAGGGCAGAGGAGAGCAGAGGGCACATATGAAAGATGTTACAAAGGCAGCATTGACGGGATTTGGCAATGGATTGAATGGATAGGGGTCCAGGGGGGTGACACAGAGAGTGACAGTCTAAGATAACATCTAGGTTGGGAGCCTGGGTGACTAGGAACATGGTGGTCCCCTCAAGAGAAATAGAGAAGTTCAGAACGGGGAAGGAAAGCAAAAGGGAATGAATTTAATGGGGATACACTGAGTTTAAGATGTCTATAGGACATCTAATTTTAAATGTCTCATGGGCAGGTAAAGACCCTGGAGGTCAGGAAAGAGGTCAGGGCTAGATAAATAGATCTCAGAATCATTAGCCAAGAGAGGAGATGATCACTGAATCCAAAGGAATTGATAAGATCATAGTCTAGAGGAGGAGGAGGAGAGGAAGGCCCAGGTTCAAAGCCTTGGTGTGACCTGGATGGCCTGGAGAAGAGCCCTGACATATCTGTATCACCAGTGAGTGTCTTCCCAGTTAATGGCTGATTGCTTGGCCAAGAGAATGAGTTGCTGTCTTCTAGTACATCCAAAGGGATCTGGGTGATGGGCAAACAGATGGGGCCCAACAACAGAGCCCCACCGAGTCAGCTTGGGGAGAATTCCCAGCAGTGTCCAGGCCTGACAAAGTGACAGTCTTCTCTGCCCTAGTCAGACCCCATGAAGAGTACTGTGGGCCCCCCAAGAGGAGAGAAGGCTCCACGTTAGAACGTGGCGGCTCTCTCTAGGTATTTGAAGAGCCCTCTCACAGCAGAGAGAATGGACTTGTTCTTCCTGGGGGACAAATCTGGGAATATTGAGTTCAGATTGCAAAGAGGCAAGTCTAGGCTTACTGATGGGGGTGGGGGAAAGCTCCATAACACTTAGAGCTCTCCAAAATTGAGCAAATTGCCTCAGTTTCTTCATCTTTAAAATGGGGTTAATAATTATCTAAACTACCTACCTCATGGAGGCTTCCAGGGGAGAAAGGAAATTCAGACTGGCATGCCAGCATTGTAAACATTAAATACATAAAGATCTTAGGATCATCACTGTAGAGTTTGAAGCCACATCAGAGCCCATCTAACCCAACATCCTGCCTTAGGAAATGAATAAGTGATTTAACAAATGTAACATAGGAGGCAGTTAGCATCAGGTGAGATTTGAACCCAGAGCCAGAGCCAATGCCCCTTTCCACTGAGCTCTGTTGCCTTCCTATTGACCAAAGTCTCAGTTCCTGAAAGAAAGTGACCTTTTCAAGATAATTCAAAACAAGGCAGCTCTGATCCTAAGCTGGCACCTTGGCCACCTAGCCTGTGTCTGCATCCATGCTGGACCCCTGCTCTGAGCTCCCACCCTTTCTTTGATTGACATTTATAATCTGACCCCCGTGTCTTGTAATTAATGTGCCCTCAGTCTTCCTAATGGGAGGCTAGAGGCCACCTAAATGATTGTGTTTGTTTATAAATTTAAATTGAAGTGGATTTTTATGGAAATTGAATTATTGGATGGATGGGTTTAATCTTTCTCAGAGCTCTTAGAGCTACAGGGAATATTAACCCAAGGGGAAATTCCCAGAGAGGTTAACATCTCGTTTGCCATAAACATTGGCCATAAAAAGGAGAAGCCGGATCTTTCTTGCTTCTGCCTTTTGGGGGCATGAAAAAGAATTGGAAGGGTATACTTGAAAAAGGACATTTTGGGGTGAATTATTTTAATTTGTCAGAGTATAGACACAATCTAAAAACTTTCAAGAGAAGGAGCCAAAAGGGAGGGTGTCAGAGAAGGACATGTGGATACGGTTGCCTAGATTTCCAGTTTTACCATGTCGAAGGTTATTTTTTTAATTCCTCCTCCTTCCTTCATCCTTATACTTAACCTCACTTTCTGTTTCACTGTCAACGTCTGGTGATCAGCACTCAATCAACAGTCTTAAGCTTAATGAGTATCTTGTCCAGCTCTTAAGTTTCCAAGGTCAGACAGGAACCCAGGTCTCCCCGGAAGACTTTCATTCAGCCTGCTCTCTGCCCTCTGGGCCAGAGGTGTCAAAGGAGCACAGCCAGAACCAGATTAAAATGTAATTGGGAACTATTCAACAAAATAAATAAAAATGCAATAAAACATAGACGATATCACATTTTAAACCTAAGTCAATATACCTCCCACAGGGATCCTTATGTACCAGTTTGTGGGCACCATTTCTGTCTGTTTGATCCCACCGTGGGTCTAAGCCCTGCTGCCTTCTTTGTTAACATGTCCTTAGATGCTCTCCCATTGCCATGACTGTCTTTATGCCCTCATGCTGAGCTTTAATTCTTGGTATTTCCTTCCCCAAAGCCCAGCTCAGGGCCCACATAAGTAAGAGCTTAAGCAATGCTTGTTGATTGATTGATTGATTGATTGCACAGGTTAGACAGTGTAAGAGACCAGATTTGAACACAGGTCCTTGGGCTCTGGATTCCTTGCTTTTGCCCCTGTACCAATGATAAAAATAATGATGATAATAATGGTAACTAACATTTACCTAGCACTTACTTAGCTTGGCACACGCCAAACACTGTGCTAAGCCCTTTAGAAACATCTCATTTGATCCCCACAACAACCCTGAGAGGTAGGTCCTGTTATTATCTTCATTTTACAGATGAGGAAACTGAGGCAGGAAGGATGACTCATCCAGGGTCACACATCTGAAGTCAGATTTGAACTCGGGTCTTACCAACTCCATGCCTCTGCAGGGCCATGACCCTGACCTCCCTGCTCCTCCTGGCCCAGGCCCCTCCATCTCCCAGCCCCAGGCATCCTCACTGCCTGGTCCCCATTCCAGCGTGCTCCCTCTTCTTATTTCCATTCAGCTACAAGAAGCCCCTCTTGGTACCTTCCCTTTGGAACTATCTTGAGTGTATTTCATTTGTCCATAGTCCTTTGTATGTTGGGCTGGGAGCTCCCTGAGAGCAGGGGCTGGCTTATTTCTTACTTTCTGTATAGTCCAGTACTTAGCACGGTGCCTGGCATATAATATAGTAAAATCTTAATAAATAAGCTTAATTAATTACTGACATTGGGCGTTCTGGCACTGCTGTCCATCCATGCCTTCTCATCTGTGCTTTCCCACACAGCTTCCTTTTATCAGCCCAAAGATGCTTCCATCACACCCAAGGCCTTCCTCTAGCTGGATCTGGACATTTTCTAGATGACCCTTGACCCATTCTACCATTCACCTGTTAGTAACTAATCATCCCCTTTCTTTTCCAATCATGCATCTCCATTACTATGTGTAATTCCACATGCATAGGAGCTCAGATATTTAAAATGTTTACACCAAAAGGAATTCTTGTGCTGTGGCAGGAGCACTGACTTGGGAGACAAAGAGCCAGCTTAACTTAGTGCCAGAGTGGTCTTGGGCAAGTCACACCCCTCCCCATAAGCCTCAGTTTCTCCATCTGTAAAATAAAGGGTGGGACTAGAAGTGGAGACTGATTTCCCTTCTGATTCTAGGTGATTCTGTTATGAAGATAAAAGTAAAATGAGTAACACCCTCCAGAAGAATGGTCTGTATGTTGCTCTGAAAGTGAGTTTTGTGGGCAACCAAGCCACTGGCAATGCAAGAGTCAGACCGCTGGGCTGTGGCTGCATCATTACCTGCAGGTCTCAGGATAATTAAGGGCACTTACTGGTGTTGCCAGTTGTAACTCAGGTGAACTTAACTGAGTTAATAAGTAGCTGCCGGCCTCCTGCATCAGAAGGGATATCCTCATTAGGGGCAGAAATATGTCAGGGAGCCAGATTGGTCCCCATGGTATCACAGGTTTCTTAGGATAGCCATAACCTTTTCCAGCAATGAAAATTGTCTGCCCTCAGGGAGAAGTGGATTCCTTGGGCCGGAAAGGAAACGATACGATAAACATGGGAAATGATAAGTCTAATAATCTAACATGATGATGAGAGCTTGGATGTATGTGTTTAGACATTGAAATACTCTGATTTGATAAGCCTAGATTTTGCAAGTGAAATTTGTCTTTAGATCTAAAAAGTCGCTTGTTCTTTTTCCCTCTTGAAAATACTCCAGAGAAAAAGCTATTAATGAAATCTATAAACATAGTAGGAGTTAAACCAGCAAGGACAGAGATGGTCTAAATGCCAGAGGAAAAACACAAAGCCAGCTGGGTCAGACTGAGAAGGAAAAAGGTGACCCTACCAGACCTGGGGGCCAGAGTGACCTTCCTCCAGACGACTCAGAGGAGGAGCTTTCTTCCTTCCCCAAGCCCTGCCCTGGGGCCAGACCAAAGAACTAATGTCTCCCCTTGCCCTTTAGACTCAGTCTTCTTGGGAGGCAGGACTTCCAAGGGTCCTGAGTCACTGGCTCACTGACCGATTTGCATCCTCTAAGAAAGAGTTCTCTTATCAGTGATTTGGTGCTTCTTTTTGTCTTTGAAATGTTTTTTTGCAGACTTAAGGTAGAATGACTCCAAAGAAATTGCATGTGCATTTTCACACATACGACTATAAGATAAATTTCAAGATGAGAAAAAGAATGCATGAAAACTATGTAAAGATAATAAAATGTTATAATTGACACATGACATTTCTATGATTTATGATTACCATAATGACATGTATATACGTGACATTTTAAGGTTTCAAAATGCTTTGCCTGTATTATCTCGTTTGATCTTTACAACGTTCCTTTGTGCAGCGTGCATCCACTTTATAGATGGGGAAAGTGAGACCGGAGGGTTAAAGCAGAATCAGAGACAGAATTTGAACCTAGTTCTCACCTGACTCCTGGTCTCATGGCTCACTTACCGTACAAGACATTGCCAGGATTGCATAAGCGTTGAATCCACTTAAAACCCTTAATAATTTATGGGAATTGACTATTTCAGCCATTGTGCAGTTCAGCTGAAAATACCACAGTTAAAACATCCTGTGAGATGTTCATAAAATGGAATTTAGAAAATGACTAAACAGCGCATTATAACAGACCTTAGAATGAGCCCCTGGAATGAATGGAATTAACTGTTATCTCTTTTTCTTTCAAAAGCTATCTCATGGAGATATTAAAAAACCCTGAAACAGCCTCAGCAGGCCATGACCCCACACTGTATTTGTTTCAGCTTTCTAATGTGTATCATTATACAATGGAGAACATTTTACATTTTCTCCATTAGGTGCTATTATAATCCTTCCTGAATGTATCTTTGCTGGTGAGGAAAAGAGAATCAAATAATTGATTTCTTATCAAATAATTGAGAATCAAATAATTGGACCCTTGCGTTCAATCAAAGGGAATATTCTGGATGTACCTCTCCTTCCTAGACAGTCCAGTCCAATGTGGCACACCCACCCCTGCCTACAACTTCCTGCTTGATGGATATTTTATGGTGTAGAATAGTCCATGTCATTCCAGCAAGCATTTATTAAACACCTATTGTGTGCATTGCACCAAGATAGGAAATTAAAATGAAAACCAAGCCCTGCCTTCAAGCAAGAAGGAAGGGGAGCTTTATAAATTATACAGATTAATTTGTGCAAAGTAATTTGAAGAGGATGAGAGCATTAAAAATTCTGGAAAATATCCCCAAGGAGAGAGGGAGATATAGCAGAACAGGGCATTCCAGACAAGGTGGGCAGGCCTGTGCATAAAGGGGAATGAGTTAAAGGCAGGTAATTTCTGACCGCATTAGAGAGATGTAGCTACCCCATAAAAGATACAAATATTAAGAAGGGACACACTAATAAAGCCTAAGTCATACAGGATGCAACCTGCTTCCTACCAAAGAAGAGAGAATTTGGGGGGAGTGACAGGAGAAGTGAGCACTTATTGAGTACCTACTGTGTACCAGGCAAAGCATTGAACACATTCTCCCATTTGGTGGTTACTTGTAATGTCTCTAGACGTCAGCATCCTCTTCTGAAAAGTGTTAGTGCAGGATGGACGAGCTCGCTAACTTTTCCTTTCAATTCTAAATTACATTCCTATGATGCTGTCTCTTCATCCCAAGGTCCCTATCATCTTCCAAGCTATGGTTCCATGACTTAGTATTATGCTAACATCTGGTTTCTTTTGTCGTCTTCTTGTAGGTTCATCCCAATTTACCGAGGACCAAGCCACACCTACAAGGTACAGAGATTAACAGAATTCACTTGCTACACCTTCAGAATACAAGCGGTGAATGATGCAGGGGAAGGGCCCTTCTCAGAGACATATACCTTCAGCACAACCAAATGCATCCCGCCTACCATCAAAGGTTTGTAGACAAGCTATCCAAAACTCCCTTTCTTGCAGACTTCCAAGGGAATCATTGAATTCTCTCCTCATACCTTCTAAATCCCTATGGGGAACACCAAAGAGAAACCTTGGAAACCATGACTGACTAGATCAAAGAAGTCGTCTTTGGAAATTCCATTCAATTTTATAAGCATTTATTAAGTGCCTGCTGTATGCTTTGCTTCGGAGATACAAAGACAAAAATATATAGCCCATGTCCTCTATTGGCTTAAATTCTACTGTAATTGAGAATACGTCCAAGAGATGGCAACATCTGCCTTAAAGCACAGAAATTATCATAGGATTAGTATATAAATGCTTTGAGAGTAAACACATTTCATTCTTTTCCTTTGGACACTCAGAGCCCAGCACAGTGCCTGACAGTAGGGGGCATTTAATAAATGCACATGGCTTAACTGATTGGTCTTAGAGAAGACAGTAACCTTCTGTCCTTATTCCTACTAGTGACCGAAAAAAAAAGAAGAAATAGACTTCTGAGAAATCTCAAAGTTTTAGGTTAGAAATAAAAGATAGCTGGTTGGCATTAGGCACTGGTGCTGGCCTTCTCAGGTTGACCAGGAAGCTGTGATACAGCCTTTATTTTTCTGCTTCTAGGTTTCCCTTGACTTTCTCCATACTTGCATAAACATTCTGTAAGGAAGGAACACATAGAAGGTGATTTTCCCTCTCCCACAACCTCTTGAGATGGCATTGGGTTGACCACGTCTAGACCAGACTGGCCCAGCAGCAATAATGATAATAGTCCTTCACCTTTCTCTAGTACTTGAAGCAAGAGACAAGCTTTACTCTCTGCCACCCTGTGAGGCAAGATGGGTCCTGTCATCCCCATTGGAAAGATGAGAAAACTGAGGATCAGAAAGGTCAAGTGGCTAGACCTAGGAAGAGTCAGAGTTAGGGTTGAAGCCCAGATCTCCTCACTGGAGGCCCAGGACTCTGAGGCTTAAAAGGCATTTGTAGCACACATGGACCCACAGAAAAGATGTGAATTAAATCATGAGAGAAGGAGCTACAAAATGGAAGGTGTTGGAATGTGTGATCTCAGTGGATCCTGCCATATTTAAAATTTTATGAGGTTCAGGGCAGTTGTTCCTAAGTCCTTTAAGCCAGATGGCAGCCAGTCAGCATTTATTAAGCTCCTACTGTGAGCTAGGCACTTAGCTAGGGTTAAAGATTCAAAGACACAAATGAAACAATCCCTCCCCTCAAGGGAACTTACATTCTACGGAGGGAGAAGGGGAAGGCAAGGCTGCAGCTCTGTAATGGATGGAAATTGGTGCCGGGAGCAGGGGGTGGCCCTCAGTGCCCCCAGACTTACTCCCTTCTGCTTCTGCTTTGGGGGACAAGGACGCCATCCTCCCACCCTGCTTCCATGGCATCTCCAGGGCCCTTGGCCCTAAGCCTTGCTCAGCTGAGAAATGTGTAGTCTGTTCTTTGACACTGTTTATATAGTTCGATAAGCCCTGTGCTAAGCTTCTACTGGGAGTTGTTGGGCAATAGCTATTTATCAGCCTTTCTCCCTAGCACTCCTTGATAAAACATTGTATGTCCCACTGAGCAGAAAGGACATTTGTCTTTCGCTGGGCCAGGCTGCCCTGGCATGGCTCGCCCTGGAGAATGGGCTGTCCTGTCATTAAAAGCACATTATCAGTCATCAGTGGTCAGCGGCCTCTGCCAGAGTAACTGCTGTATGGGTGTGCTTGGGGCAGTATGGGGAGGAGATGCTGTAACAGTCTGGGCTTTTAATGTGACCTGGACAGTAGCCTCATTTATAAACATGTGAGTTAAAAAGAGTAGACCTCTGCTCTTACAAAGCTTTACACACGTGCCCTCGCTTAACAACCCTGTGAAATGGGTTTTGCCAATTTACTTCTTCCAGTCCTTGCAGATTGGGAATCTGAGAGGTTTTTAGCTGTAAAGGGGTCAAAGTCCAAGGCCCTTGACATTCTTTACATAATACTACCCCACACCCTCAAATATCAGGGGAAAAAAAGCAAACCCCACATTTTTAAACTTGGATATGTTCTCCCTCTGCCTAAAGTCAGAGACCAGGTCTGGAGCTAGAAGGGACCTACAGAGGCATCTGCTCCAACCCCTTCATTTTACAGATGAGGAAACTGAGGTTAAGTGATCACAGCATCAGAGAAGAGATTTGAACCCAGCTCCAAAGACAATGCTCTCATTTCTGCTTCTTCCAAGCCTTCCCCCAGAGTTCCTAAGGCCTTGGGATCCTGAAGCCTCAGGCCCGGAGAGGCGGTCTGCCTAGGCTCCAGAAGCTTCTGGTAGGATTTCAGGGGCAGACCAAAGCCTCCAGATAGAAATCTGGAGTCTGGCCAAGGTTGAAGAGGCTTCTCACCAGAGGCTCAGACAAAGGCAAAGATTTATTTTTAATTCTTTTTTTCTGCCACAGCAATTCTTTAAGTGTGCCTAGGTAGAACTGGAGGGTACCTCCTCCCCCCCTGCCCCCAAAAAAGAAAAAGATTGGATTTTTAGGTTCTTTTATGAGATGTGTAATACCCAAGAGTCAGGAGGTTGGAGTCCCCCAGGCAGATCATACCCGGGCTACCATATTCAATCCTGGGCATCCCTTACAAATTACAAAGAAGATGCTGGTCTACATTGGCAGAAATCCCTCCCCTGGGAATTCCCTGCACCAGTGAAAGCACAAATTCATTTCCTGTCCCTTGCTAATCCAACCCCCACATTTTGACAATGATTCCCCCGAGGTTATACCACCAATGACCAAGTTCCAAATGGAACCCTGGCATCTCGACTCCCCACTTTCTACTAAATACAAAATCCTATTTAGTATCAAATACTAAATCTCTGCTCATGCTGCCTCCCCTCAGAAGAGTAAGGCATTAAGAATTAGTCAGTAAAGCACCATTCTGAACGTCAAGGTCTCTTGCCCATAGGGTCTGTTTTCCATCTTGTTTCAGCGCCTCGAGTGACGCAATTAGAGGGTAACTCGTGTGAGATTTCCTGGGAGACAGTGCCACCGATGAGAGGAGATCCCATTAATTATATCCTACAAGTGCTGGTTGGGAGAGAGTCCGAATACAAACAGGTAAGAAAACCCCCGTGCTGGTTGGCACATTCCCTGTTTGTCCCTGGGCAGCTGTGGCCTTGGGGTCTTGGGGCTGTCCATTAGTCCTGATGCACTAACAGCATCAGGACTTGTTTGTTAGGATTGGCAGGGGACCTGCTGCCTCCCAGATGACCAGATGCTCTCATTGCTCAGTGGGGACCCTTGGGCTGACCTCCACTTGGGCAGATCTCCCCGCCTCCCCCGTGTCTAAGTCACTTTCACCAAAATGTAGATAGTGTGGAGGGGGTTGGTGGTCAGTGAAGAAACTAAAAAGGTAAACATTGGTGTATTGGTACCTAAAAATATTCTTATTCTGAAGGGATTTAAGTGAGAAGAGGAGTTTGCATTTTATTCTAAAGACAATATAACAATAATCGTAATAGTGGTTATATAGCGCGTTGAGGTTTGTGAAGCAATTTACACATTTTATATTCTCATTTTAACATGTTTTATGTACCTTATATTCCTGTTTTACCCCTAAGTGGGTGCAAATATCATTCTCAAACAAGGTTATAGAGGTTAGATGACTTGCCCAGCTAGTTAGTGTCTAAGGCTGGATTTGAACTCAGGTCTTCCTCAGTCTAGGTCCATTGCTCTATTTCCTGCAATACCTAGCTACTTCCGAAGGTACTGAAGCCAGGAAATAGATGGTCAGACCTGGGTCCCAAGCTCCCTTTTGCAATATTATTTTAGGTTCTGGCCATTGTGGAGCCCCTGCATCAGCATTTTGCCTAAAATCAGATTCTTATAGAACTAATTAATGACGGCTGGCATCGTCAGCCTGCTAAGCCTGATGTCCAACAGGTATTCGTTGGTAATGTGCTACAGGTGTGCCACACTCCAAGAGCCCCAGTCTTGGAGTCAGAAGGACCTGAGTTCAGTGACCCTGGGCAAGTCACTTAACCCTGTTTACCTCAGTTTCCTCATCTGTAAAATGACCTGGAGAAGAAAATGACAAACCACTCCAGTATCTCTGCCAAAAAAACCCCAAATGGGGTCAAAGGGAGTCAGACACGTCTGAAACAGCAGTAATATGTACACTACAGAGCTTCACCATTCATTGGAATGGGGGTCCCCAAGGGAGGGGTGGAAAATAACCTCACTTCATGTTTCACTTCACTGTTTCCATTCTGTGTAGTTCATTACATCGCCAAGTAAATTGGAAATATTTCAAAAAGAACATTACTTCCGTTTTTTTCTCCATTTTCCAAGAAAAAGGCGATAGGTATTTAGGGGTTCTCTATCACTAACCTGAAGGGCAATAGATTTTATTTATGTGCTTTTAAGAAATGATCTTGGCATCAGCGTCAGCATTTCTCTCCATTATCTATTTATTCACCGGTAGCATTTGTACCATTTTCTTACCATGAAAGAAAAAATGCATTAAAAGATGCAATGATGGGAAACTTTGCAGGAAACCATTTCATACTTAATCTGTTTTCAAAGACTGTGTTCACTTCCTGTTTGTAAATTTTAAAGCCTTTCACTTGACATCCCATACTTTGCTACAATTCCTGGAAAAACGATTTTACATCTCAAAGTATGGTAATTGGGTTTTTTTTTACACATTGAAAAGGCAGCCTGATTCACTCAACATCTGTGCTGCCTTGGTGTGACCTTTAAAGGCAGATGACTTCACCTCAGCCACCTCTGGAAATGTCCTGGGTGTTGACCCACCCTTTATTCTGGTGGGTCTGTAATTCAGTAGAGATGTAAATGCTGATTCATCCCCAACTTTGCACTCAGATGGAGGCTTCAGAATTTCCTCTCTGAATTGGTTTTGTTGTGAACATGGTTAAATAGATGCTACTATGAACCACGGGTTGACCGATGAAGGTTGCTGTTCTATTTCCTAAAATGGCTGTATATTTTCTGCCCTTCTTCCTGAGAAATAATTAAAGCCAGCAGAGGTACATGGAAAAAAAAAATGGCATTTAAGTCAGGTACAACATGTACTGTCCTCCCTTCTGTTGATCAGCAAACAATAACTTATACACCATGTTTTAAGGTGTGGATCTAGAAACAGAATGAAGAATGTACCTTGTCGATCATACAGAGAAAGTGACTCTTAAAATAATTTTTGTCAAGAGAGGATGGCGCAATGAGCATTGAATTCATGAAACAAATAAAAATAGAAGCATCTGCTAACAGTTTTAATAATCAGTTTTATTGATTTGATCATTATTAAAACAATTTTGATTACTTTATTAAATTTGGCTATTAAAAAAATTTCAATAATAATAAAACCATGAGAGATCCCAACTCC
>NW_027185759.1:33204536-33220169 GCF_028583685.1 Petaurus breviceps papuanus
AAACAACAGTATGTGCAAACTACATACAGAGTAGATAGGCAATAAACTAATGCCCAGAATCAAGAGATGGACTGTCTTACTTTTGGAATAGCCAAGAGGCTAATGTATGAGTGAAGGAATGAAAAGGTATTCATTAAGGACACAATAGGTACCAGGCATTGTATGAAGTACTAGGGATTCCCCAAGACTTAAAGAGAGAATCCTTGCCTTCAGACAGCTTATATTCTAAAAAGAAAAAGACAATACATCTAGTTGAAGGGTGACTGGAGAAGGGAGTTTTGTTCTCTGAAGGTTGGGTAGGGCTGGCAGATGGTGCAGTGGCCCATGTAGATGGATAGATGGGATGTAATGGAAGTATCAGGTATAAACACCAGCCATGGATGGATGCTGAATAGAGGAATTTTTGTTGAAATTATTTGGAAGCTCATGTGTAGTAAATGCCTGATAAATGTCAGTTGATTAAATATCTGAATGACTACATTTTAACAGCATCTTTTGCATGAGTTTAATTTTTTTTAAGCCAAAAGCACATAGTCCTTTCATTGTATTTTGAGTTGTAGTAGAGAATACTGTTCATGAGAGTGTTTGTTACAGATTCTGATGGATAGAATCTCTGAGTTAGACAAGACCCCAGAGGCCATCCAGCCCAGTCTGTGGAGTCTTCTGCGTTGTATATCTTATGTTAATAGGGGACTTGCTTAGATTTTTTTTTCATGTAACCACATAATAGAATGTAAGCTTCTTGAGGACAGCAACTGTTTGATTTTTGCCTTTGTATCCCTAGCAAAGTTCCCAACATATGAAAGATACTTAATAAATAATTGTTGAATGGATGAGTTCAGTGAACCACACAAGGCCATACATCCAGAACTGGGAGCAGAGTATCTCTGGAGGCCAATTTTTTTAACTCTGTCTTTTTACATGAGAGAAAATGCAAGGTCCAGGGAGGTTGTGACTTTCCCAAAGTCACACATAAGCAAGTGTCAAAAACCAGCATTTAAACCTCTGTCCTTTGACTCTAATCACTGCTTTTCCATTGTACTAAAGAGATAGTTGCTGAATATCAAGGACCAGTTCTAGAACTGCATACATTGTTCAGAGTTGATCTGACCCAGGTGGGAGGAGGCCAGAGGAACCTCCTAGAACCATTGCCTTTTCTGCCTGTTCAAAAAGACTTTTTTTTTACCCAAGAGAACTTAATGGGGCCAAGTTTTGATGCTTATTTTAAACACATGAGCAATCCCTTTGTTAGCCTCATGTTTGTTTTACATCAGCTCCATTTCCATTAGACACGTCAAAATCCCATAACAGATATTCTTTATTAAATCAAGAACAAAAATAGTCTTTGTAAAAAATAAGATTGTGTCTGCCTGTATTGTGCTATCATAATTGATCATGCCAATTTAAAAAATCTTAAATTGGAACAAATCTAAATTGGTTTGGGGATAAGAGGAATAATCTAGTAATCATGGATCCTGTCAAAATAAGTGCAAACAAAAAGGATCATAGAGTACCTCCACTGAGCTAAATGGCCCCATGATAGCCATCACTGCAGGAACGTCCATCCTAGGTTCCAGGATGGCCCACCCCAAGTCACCTGGTCATCAGAGCTACCATTTATACAGTGCCATGAAATTCACAAGGCTCTCTACAGGAATTAACTCCTTGGAGCCACAATTATCTCTTTTTTATAAATTAGGAATCTAATCATATAGCTAATACATATGTATTGCAGATAGATAGACAGACATATAGATGATAGATAGACAGACTGATAGAGAGATAGACAGACAGACAGATAGATAGACAGACAGACAGATAGATTATATGGATGAGAGGGAGATTATATGGATGGTGGATAGATAGACAGACACACAGATAGATAGATAGACACACAGATGGATGGATGGATAGATAGATAGATGCTTACCATGTTCCAGATATAAGTGCTAGTGATACAAATCAAATCTAGCATGACAGGCCCCGTCCACCAGGAGCTTACATTCTAATGGAGAAAGACCAAACATAAAGGAAAAGGGAAGTGGGGTATAGTCTGAGTTAAAGCATGGAGGGAGGGGGAAGGGAACAAACATTAAATTCCCACTATGTTTCAAGCACTGTGTCACCTGCTTTACAGATTTTTTTCATTTCATCCTCACAACAATCCTGTGAGGTAACTGCTGTTATTATCTCCATTTGATAGTAGGGAAATTGAGGCAGGTTTAAGTGACATATCTCAAGTCACTCAGCCAGTGAGGGTTGGAGTTCTTCTTGACTCTTCATTCCCTTGCTCTGTCCACATTGCCACCATCTTCCCTGACCTTTTTCATCAAAAAGAATAAGATGAAAGTGGGAGAAAAAGTAATACATTTTAAAATCTGATTTATATAGATTGGAGAAGCCACCTCAGGTGCTCCTAGCAGAGCTGGATCTGGGATTTCTGTTTTTAGCTTCCTGGGGGGGGGGGGGACTTGAATGAACATACAAAGGAAAGAGGGGGAAAGGAATAAACATCTATGTGACACCTACTGCATGCCAGGCATTTGACAAATATTGTCCCATTTGATCCTCACAATAGCCCAGGGAGAGAAGTGCTGTTACTCCCATTTTACAGAAGAAACAAGTGAGGCAGACAGAGGTTAAGTGACTTGCCCAGCAGGTATCCACCGAACCAACATCTGCCCTGTTCTTACACTCAGATGAGTTGAATGTGAATCCCTGCTTTTGCTACCCTGTGTCCTTAGGAAACATGTCACTGTGTCTGGGTCTGAGTTTCTTCATCTGTAAAAATGAGAGTATTAGTCTAACTAGATAATCACTAATGTCCCTTCCGGTTCCATGATCCTCTCTGATAAAGCACTCCAAAAAGTAAAGTGGACTAATCCAGAATCAACATTAGGAATCGCCATATCCAGTTATCCAACCTCCTCCTTTATGAGTTTTCTTTGAATGATACACTACAAGATGTGTGTTATGTGCACATACTCTGAATTGCAAACCTTTCTTCAAAAAAAAAAAGCAACAAGAATAAAGAAGTTTGGAAATCTTAGAAATATATGGCTGAAGTAGAATAAATACATTTCCAAGAAGATATTGAAAAGTGTGCCTTGGCTTTAGTCTCCTTTCCTTTATGGTAGCAAAGTGTCCCTCAGAAACAAATATGCACAACTCTGGTTAAAATTTCCTTTTCTGCTAACTTAGCTTGCCTCCTGATGGGACCCAAGGCTACAATTTGCTGTCAAATTCTACATTTTAGTAATATCTACCATTTCATTTGGCTTTTATTAATCACCATAGGAATGTCAATAGATTTAACTGTTGGAGTTTACTTTCATTTAGTGATATTAAAAATTATAGACTGGTTAAAGAGGAAGTACCCGACTGGAGGAAATAGAGAGATTATCAACATTTGATTTCATATTAGACCGCACTTATGTTCAGTTCAATTCAAAATATATTAACCAAGCACCTTTGCTCAAGGCGCTGCCCTGGGTGCTAGGAATTCAAAGGGAGAGATAGGACAGCCCTTGCCTCTGAAGCATTTATATTCTTTTGGGGGATACAACATATGCACTCTTAAGTATATATGAAGTTATAAAAAGTCATTTCAAGTGGGAAAAATCACTTATACCTTGTATAGGAGGGTGGTCCCTTAGGTGTGCTTTGAAGAGTTAGAGATTCTCGGGGGTTACAGGTGAGAAATGGAATGCTGTGTTGGAGAGAGAATGTTGCATGCACAGAGTGACCAGCAGTCCCATTAACTAGAAGAGAAAGCATGTAAATGGGAAATGGGAAATGAAACTGGAGAGGTAGGCAGGAACCATATTGTGGGGGGCTTCAGATGCCCGACTGGAGATTTTGTCATTTATCTTAGGGGCAATAGGAAAACCTGAAGTTATTTGGAGAGGGCAATGGTGTGTACAGATCAGGGTCAATTTAAGGTCTTCTGCCCAATATATTCCTAGAATCTCATCTCATTCAACCTCCCCTAGAAGGCTTGAGCGATTGGCAATGAGAAATTAACTGCTCCTCAAGGAAGTCTGTTCCACTTCTAGATAGCTACCATTGCCCTGACACCAGGCGGTCAGCAAACATTCACTAAGTGACCAGAACACTGGAAAAGCAAAGAAAGGCCATTGTAGTACCTGTGCTCAAGGAGCTCCCATTCAAATGGTGGAGATAGCATGCAAACAAGTAGTTAGAAGGTAATCTTAGAAGGAAGATGCTTGTGGGAGAGGAGGGTAAGAGGGATAGGGAAAGTGCAGAAAGTGGAATTTGAGCCAAATCTTGAAGGAAGCTGAGAGAGAGCCAGAGCATTCCAGGCATAGGCATTCAAGCCCCACCATGTTGACCAACACTAAAACTCAGTTTCCCCTCCATTGATCCTACATGGTTCCACTCTATGCAGATAATTTTAGGACCCCTTTTAGATGGACAGCCCTCTGTGTTCTTAAAAGACTTCTCTCCTGACCCCTCCCCAAGTCTTCTCTTCCCAGAGATCAACATCCTCCAATTCCTTCAACCAGTCTCTTCATGGCATGATATACCAGTCCCTTCCCGTCCTATGCTTCCTGACCTCAGGATGCTTCAAGCCATCAGTGTCCTTCCTAAAATGTGATAGTCAGAGCTGAACATAGAACCCCAGTGTGGTCACACCAGAGTAAGATACAGGAGAACTCTTGCCTCCTCCGGCATGTAATAGGTGTTTAATAAATGCTTCCTGACTGACTGACCTCCTTTGTTTGGGACACCTGCTGCTGGTAATGCCAGGCACATGCCCTTGGTGTCCATAGAAAACGTTGGCTCCCCTCCATCATTGAGGATAAAGGGCATGCCCAGAAATGTGTCAGCATGAGGACAATGTAACCAGAACCAAGATAAACAAGCAGTGATGTGTGTACCTGCTCCCACACTCAGTGGTTTATGTAACAGTAGCTAGCATACTTCTGCAAATGTCCCCGGGACCCCAGGTTTTTATATTCACATCACCTTAAAGGAAGGCAACACATATGGTGAGTTGGAGATGAGCCTTGAAATACGTGGCTATTTCCCTGAGGACGTTTCAATCAGAATAGTTTATGGATTTCAAGAAGTAAAGCCATTTTTGGTGATTTAAAAGATTTAAGTGCAGGATATGAATAGCAGAATTCAGAGACCCTTCTGTGAGGGAAAGGCCAAATTGCTGACTTTCAGTGATGCTGGAAGACACTGTACGGCCTACGTAGGCCAACCTGCTGGCTTTAAAAAGAAGGAAAGTGAGACTAAGACATGTCATCAAGGTTTTACCTATTTTCCTCCCGTCTTTGCTTTTGCTTTTGGTTTAAAAAAAGTCTGTCTTACCAATAAAAGAACTAAATGTGGAGAATGGACCCATTTCTTCTGTAGATGGGAACCTCAGGGAAATGGAATTTTGTTGAGAACTCTTTGCACAGTCCTGTCTGTGACTTGGTAGATAAATCCTGAGGCAGGTACAGAGGAAGTCATATCCCTCCTAAGGATCAGAGGAGGGATTTGAACTCAGGGCTGCCTCTGCTCATCCCGCCTATCACATGCTTGCACAGTATGTCGGTGACAGTCAGGCTGCCGCTCCTGGCTGGGTCCTTGCTCTGAACGACTGGTCTGGGGCAGCTCAGGCCCTGGCCTCTTGGTTAAAGTGTCACACACCCGTTATGCAAGGTGAACACTGAGCCAGTGACAGACACCTGAACTCCTTGGCCTTTCTCTTCACCGATAGAATGGACTCAAGGTTACCCTCCCAAGGGGCTGTGATTAGCAACAGAAGTGAGCTGGTATATATAGTCATTTATTCAACAGCTGGGAATTATCCTCGTGAAATAGGCACCAGTCCAGACTCCTCACGAGCTTCATCAGCCTCCACCTGTTGAGATAGATTAATTAATTGATTGATTAATTAAGCCCATTGAGCCCATCGTTTTTCCTGTATGTTACCCACTCACAGTAACATCTCTAAATTCGTCCCCACAACCTCATAAATACCCTCCTGCAAGCTCAGAGGACATTTCAATCATATATTCCAGCCTGCATTTATTGAACACCTATAGTATACCAGGAACTGTGCTATGTGTGGGGGATATAAAAAAAAAGAAATGAGATTTACATTCTAGTGGGAGAAAGCAGCATGTATACAGCCAGTTACCCTGGCATTAGACCTGTCAAGTGAGGACCTCAGGGCCCTTCCAGCTCCGATTCTATGAGCAGATTTGATATTCATACATGTATGAGTGTGTGTGTGTGTGTGTGTGTGTGTGTGTACACACAAATAAGGAGGTGGGGGGGGGGACAAGCTGGGCCCCATGGAGGACACAGCACTTTCCCTGAGCCTTGGAGGGAGTTGGGGCTTCTGAGAAGAGGATGCAGTGGGTTTCCCGGGTGTAAGACAAACATAGCGTGATGAATAGAGAGCTGGCCTAGGAGTGTGAAAGATCTGGCTTCCTGTTCTGGCACCTGCCAGCTGTGTGACCCTGGACAGGTCACTTCTCGCAGAAGTCAGCCTTCACCAGTAGAGGGAGGCTCTCGGCTCGGGAGTTTCCCTACGCCCCTGAAATCAGAATCAGAGATCTGCCAGTTAAACAAAACAGACAAGAAGGATGGGGCGTGCTCCCCGGGCACATCGTAGCCAATCCCGGGAGGGTGCACAGAGGCAGCCCCACAGGTCTGAGCAGCCTGGTTTCCAGGGAAGAACCTGGATGGAACCCTGGCTTGCTTAGCTACTGTGCTGAAAAGTTTTCGGTCCAGAAATCTTAATGGATATGAATTGTGTCACTCATTAGTTTCCAAGTCCTTGGCCTGTTTGACTGTTTAGGTGACCTCAGTATTTGGGGAGAAAAACAAAAACCTCCTGCTGCACATTTAATATGCCCCGAGGTCCGACATGTGCCCCTCCCGCGGATAATTTTTTAAGTCATCATTGGCTCCTTTCATAGATAGAGATAAAAATTAATGCAATTTTTTTTGCTCATATTCAGTATTCTTATCTTCTAAAATTTCCATGGGTTCCCTTCATGGCACAGTGTAATGGGAGAACCCAGAAGGCCTGGGCTCTGACCTCTCCTCTCGTACCATGGACAGATCATGTAACCTTGCTGGGCCTCATTTGTAAAATGAGGGGGATGGCTAGATGATCTCTGAGGTTCTTTCTAAATGCGTGTTCATCAGACCTTCGTAACTGTTCAGTTGAGATGAAAGACAAGATTTGGCACATGCACTCACAATAACCCCTCAGGGCTCAGAACCCTAATCTAATGTTGCGGTATCTCTTGCAGAGATATATCTTGTCATTGAAGAGCAGGAGTTCTTTTGGGGGGCTTTCATGACCTTTTGACAGTCTAACAGGAACATGTGACCTTCTAGGTCCTCAAGTGTGACCCTTTGACTGAAAACCTAAAAGTTGGATTCTATTAAAGGGCCACATGTGTCCTCAAGGCCTCAGGTTCCCCACCCCTAGTAGTGAAACCCTTCCCAATATGATTTTTTAAATGCATAAAATACCTAGGAACACAAAGGAAGCCAGTTATACTGGAATACAGTTATCAAAATGTTCAAACCAAAAATAGTTGTCCTGGGTAAGTAAGTGCCTCTTTCTTTTTATTTACTTACTTATTTATTTATTTTTGCTATGGTATTATTTTATTTTATTTTTTGGTCTTTGTTAATTTGTTTACTTTTAGTTTACAATATTCATTACCACAATTCCTTGAGTTTCAAATTTTCTCTCCCCACCCCCCCCACCCGCCCATGGCGGCATACAATCAAGTATAGTATCTGAAAATACTTTCACATTAGGCATTAGTCAGGTTATAAAGAAGAATTGTATCAGATGGAATGAAGAATGGGAAAGAGGAAACAAAACCAAACAAGAAAAAGAAAAGGGCAGGTAGTTTGCTCCAATCTGGGTTCAAACTCGGTTCTTTCTATGGATGTAAAACATCTCTCTCCATCATAAGTCTTTTGGGGTTGACTTGTGACTCTGGGTTGCTGAGAAGAGTCCAGTTTATCAAAGTTGGTCGTCACACATACGTTGCGTCTGTAATTGTGTACAAATTCCTCCTGCTAAGTGCCTCTGTCTTAAAGGACATGCTTCCATCTATGCATTTTTCCTGATTTTGTTTTCCCTGGTTACTAAGGGTGGGTGGTTGGCCCAGAAGAAAGAGGGGCCTGTTAATTGTCATTTATTACTGGTGGTAATTTACTGAGCATTCGATATGTGTATTCTTTTTGTTTTTCCATCTGGGAAGTGTGGAGTACAACATTCTGCCCAGGACTCCAGAGTGTTAAGAAAAAATCAGAACTCTCAGAGAGTCTGTTGGGAGATGAGACATCTCTATAGAAAACAAAACATGTCCCTCACCGTGTCAGTGATATGACAAGCATGACATCAGACTAGACTTCATGGGGATTTTCAGACAATCGAATAGAAACTTAGCCAAAGGGACATAATGTCCAGTGTGGACTGCCTGGGGAGGTGGTGAGGCCCCTCCCTGGTAGCCCAGATCACCCTTGGTCATGTTGATTGTGGAATTCTTCCTTCAAATATGAGTCGAACTGAGTGTCCTCAGAGATCCTGTCCAAGGCTGTATCTTGCCATGAGCAGGTCAGGAACAATCTGTTCTTGACTCAAAAGGGAGCCAGCAAGAGCAGCCCAGCTCCCAAACGGGGCACAGCCGTGAAAGGCTGAGACCAAGGAGTATTCAGCTGGGGAGATGGGCACGCCAAGGGATGAGATGGTGTAGCACTATCGTTTTAATCAAAGAAAGAATACTACATTTAAATGCATGAATGAGAGGACAGCATGTCAGAAGGGCTCTTTTCTGTATTCGTAAGACTTTCCCTGTGTTCTGTCCTGGAACGTACGATCTCAGAGCTTGGTTCAGGGACAAGGCACAGCAGTAATCCAAGGGTTACAGAGACGATAGTGTCATTTAGCCTAGAAGAGAAAAGGCTGAGAGCCAACAATGAGGGGATTCAGATATATACAGAGCTGTTTTATTGGGGACTGGCTCTCTGTTCCATTGCTGGGGGCAGGGCTAGAGTAGGCCAGGGAATAAATTGAAATGTAATCATTTTCTGGAAATGAAGGCTGCTTTCTGATTGCAGCTTTGGTCCTCACAAAGGATCCCCTTTCCAGCTGTTTTGTTTGGGGGATGGTAAGTAGAATCCTTGAGGCTGATTGGAGGTTTTTTTTGTTTTGTCTTTGCCCCGTTAAGATGACACTAAATATAAGGCTATTTAAATAGAAGTTTTTTCTTGTGAGTATTAATGCTAAAACATCCACTGATTAAAAGAAAAAGTTTCCAAGTAATTACCCTGTTCTAAGGGGAGTTTTGGTTACTTTTATTTCATTATGAAAACCAGGGTTCAAGTCCAGCCCGTGTGTAGCTATGGGAAAGTCATAGTATCAAATTTAAATTTACAATGAAACTTAGAGGCTTCTTCATGTTGTAGATGAGGAAACAGAGGCACAGAACCATTTAGTGACTTGCCTAGGGTCACAAAGCCAGTGTCTGAAGCAGGATTAGAACCAAGTACAAAGTCAGTGTTCTTTCTAGCATGACCATTACCATGTGACCTTATTCCAGTAGTAACATTACCATGCCTGTTATATGCAGGACCCCATGCCAGGCAATGGGAGTAGAGTCATGAAACCTGGTTGCCGAGGCATATGGATGATGGCTTTCCTCCATACTTTACTGGAGTCTTGTAATTAATTAATTCCCATACCATCACTGTGAAAAAGCTAGTGAGTACTTCACATGCAGAGAAACTGAGTCACAAAGAAGCTTAGGGGGAGCTGCTTTCATAAAGTAAAATGCCTGTGCTGGTTTTTTACTATGGGGACAGTGGTGGCACCAAGGAAAAAAAAGCCTGTGTGGGTGGCCCGAGAACAGAAAACCAGCACTGGCCTAGACTTCTCTTGTCGAGCCCACAGACCAGAGTGTCCCTTCCACTCAGCCAAGGACTTGGATTTTAGGCTGATGTTGCTCACACCTAGAGGAATGACTGACTGGGGGCAATGCCTTCCTGGCACATTCTAAGCTCTGGAAATACCCACAGAGAAAGCTCACCATGGCAATGGATTCCATTGACGATGACCATGAAGGCTATGGATCTAGTTATTGTCTTAGAGGGCAGGAAGGGCTATTCATGGACCCTTTACTGAGACTTTTCATTTGTTTGGTCCTTGCAGTTAAATTCATAATCCCACTTCCCAAGGCACAAGTGAACATCTTCTTGTTCATGAGAAGAATGTTAACATGCTTAAAGAAGTAACTTCTTGTAAACAGAACAGAGAGAGACAGAGACAGAGAGAGAGGGAGAGAGAGACAGAGAGAGGGAGAGGGAGAGAGAAAGAGAGACAGAGAGAGAAAGGGAAAGAGAGAGAGAGAGGGAGAGACAGAGAGAGGATAACATTTGGACATGTCTAATAGTGTTCTGAGGCTAAATCTGCTAGAAGTAGCACCCTCAGTGCTAGACACTAAGAACAAGCAGTCATGTGAAATTTCAAAGTTGAGGTCAGGATTGAAATCAGTGAGAAAGCATTGGGAACGCCTGGTGACCCCTTGTAGACTCCTTACACTCAGAGATTCAATTCTGTTCCACGAACATTTATCAAGAGCTACCAATGAATGAAAATTAGAAAACAATAAATAGATGAGTGAATAAATGAGCTGCCATATTCACACATGGCTAGGTGCTGGCCATAAAATGATAAAGACAGAATTTCCCGTCTTCAGGGAAGCTTAGACTGCTAACTAGGTCCACAGCTAGACAGAACCTTAGAGGTGGTCTAAACCAGGGGTTCTTAACCAAAAGTCCATAAACTTGACAAACACAGTTTGATATCTTTCTTTATAATTGGTTTCCTTTGCAACGCTATGTTTTATTTTATATACTTAAAAACTTGATTCCAAAAAAGGGTCAGTGTGCTTCCCCAGCCTGCCAAATGGGTCCATACTGCAAAAAAAAAAAAAAAGGTCAAGAACCCTTGATCTAATCTAAGTTTCTCCTTTGGAAACTGAGGACATGCCCAGAAGAGGTGCTTGGTGTTTCTCTAAAGCTTCCCTTAAGGATCCAGCCTGGCGCTGGAGATCTCTGGTTCTTTTTAGATCTCAGGATATCAAGGTCCCATCAGCTATTTCTCATGTTAGACATGTTTTCTACAGTGTCCTTGGTGCCATTTTTTGTGCCTAGGTTAACATTCATCACATGCTACAGCTGGAAAGTCATGGTCATGATCAGTTTGTGTCTTTAAAGCATTTTGAAGGGTGTTGAGGGAGGCTCGAATGGGAAGGGGATACCTAGTCCATTTCTTTCATTTTACAGATGAGGAAACAGGCCCAGAGAACTCACATAATAACCAGTTAATAATCACAGTTCTGGGATTTGAACTGCAATCCAGCCCTATCTCCATTACCCCATCAGCAAGGGTGGATCTCCCTCCCCTTTTAAAAGGTGCCTGTCCTTGTCATAGGAACCCACTTCGACAGGCAGGGTGACAGGTTCCATGGGATTCTAGAACCAGAACTGGCCATTGAGTCCTCTGAAAATTTCATGGAGAGCAGTGAGGCACATGGTCCACCATCCTCCATCACCCTCCCTACTCATTTAAATGCCCTCAATTACCAGACATTCACTTGTGCCAGGAAAGAAGCATCATGGCCTTGTAAGATTCCTTCACCTTAATAGTGTTTAAGGTTTTTTTTTAATTAGATTTTTTTTTTGCCTTAACTGCCCTAAAAACAATTTTCAGGTGCTTCTTTATACCTTGGAACACCCACTGGTAGGCAAATCTCCATTGGCTTCTACCATTAAGAGTGAGTCAGTCCTTGCTGTCATATTATGTAAGCATCAGGTTGGGCTGTCTTAAGAAAATAAATAAACTACACACTGGAAAGCAATTGTTAGTCCATTATCTCCTGGGTTACTGGGCTCAGTCATGGCCACAGTTGCATGTTTTCTGTACCAAATTTTAAAAGATGAGAGCAGTCATTTTCTGGCCTAGTACAATGGAAAGGATGCTGGCTTTAGAATCCCAGTACCTCGTTTTGAATCCTGGATCTGTCATTTGCTAGCTACGCAGGCTGCCTCTGACTGCCTCAGAGTCCTCATCTGTAAATGTGAGGATAAAATGAGATGATGTTTGTAAGATGTTTTGCAGAAACAGAAACTAAACTCAAAAGTAATTGGGAATGTTTTCATAAAATAAAATTAGATAGATAGATAGATAGATAGATAGATAGATAGATAGATAGATAGATAGATAGATAGATAGATAGATAGATAGAACAACATTGATAATGTTACTTTGTGGTTTTCCAATTCACTATGCTGCCCACAGAGAGTTATTTAGCATGGTACGTGGTATATATTAGGAGCTTAATAAATGTTTATTGATTGATCAATTGATAAATATTTGAGTTTGACACCACTGCCCTGTTCCAGGTCTCACATAATCCCACCCTAGAGGGGTGGGTAGGGGGATGCTTTCCATTTACTATGTAGATATTTTATATTATACATATTATTTTCACCCAATAGACTAAGCACCATTCATCCATTCTCTAAGCATTTATTAACTGCCTCCTGTGTGCTAAGTACTTGTGATGCAGTGACCAAAGAAGGAAGTAGACTTTGTCCTCAAAGGGCTTACAGTCTGTTGGGGAGCCTTGAATCAAGTTGACACACATTTAATTGACTCCAATGAGCCAGACACTGTGCTAAATCCTAGACAGTGTGGAAGGCACTGTTTTACACTCTTTGTATTTTTTGTGCTTAGCACAATACCTGGTACACTGTAGTAGGTGCTTGATTAAATGCTTGCTGAATAAATGGATGACAAAGTATCATGGAAGCCCAAGTAGTTATTTCAGACATCCAGCCTCTGAGAAGCAGTCATACTGCTCTAAGACAGCTTGGATCTAATAGGGTGATGAATAGGGGTAATTATAAGGGGGCAGGGCGTTAGCTCTACAGTTCTCCAGTGTCTAGCCGAGTGCCTTGTGCAAAGTAGACGCCTAATAAATATTTGTTGGAGAGCTTCATCTCCGAAGGGAAATGAGAAAATAGCCCTTTTTCTGTTCTTTGCAAAGGTGCAGGATGTTGGATTTAGAGCAACGCTGGATGTAGAACATCACATATTCTCAATCTCAGTTGATACTATTTTTTTCCCCTCTTTATTCTTTGCTGTGAGAAATGGGCTTGCTGAGTCGTGGCCTGGGAAAAGATGCATTCAGAAATTAAGGTGAAAAACAGTCAAAGATAACCATAAAAATGGTTATAGATTATAAACAAATACTTACCTAATTGAACTTTAAGGCAAATGAATTCCCTTATTGTACACAGATCATAGACATGTCCCTTTTTGTCATATAATAATAAAAGCTAACATTTGCATAGCATTTTAATAATGATACTTAACATTTACATAACACTTTAATAATGTTAACTTAACATTTACATAACACATTAATAAAATTAATATTTATATACACTTTAACAATAACAATAGCTAGCATTTACATAACATTGAATGATAATAGCTAACATTTACATCACACTTTAATAATAGTGAACATTTATAAAACACGTTAATAATAATATTAAATATATAGCACTTTAGTAATAGTAACTTTTAATAATAACAGTAGCTAACAGAGTTTGCATAGCATTTGAATAATTATAAATATTTATATAGCACTTTAATAATAATAATTAATAATACAGTGCTGTAATAATAGTAACCTATATAGCACTTTAATAATAATAGCTAACATTTACACAGCATTTCAATAATAATAAATATTTATATAGCACTTTAATAATAGTTATAAAAATTACATATTACATATATGATTATTATATAAAATATAATTTTAATAATATAGTGTTTTAATAACAGTAACCTTTATATAGCACTTTAATAATAACAATAGCTCCCATTTATACAGCATTTACTATGTGCTGGGCACTGTACTGAGCGCTATACAAATATTCTCTCATTTAATCCTCACAACAGCTCTACAGGGAAGGTGCTGTAATTATCCCCATTTTACAGAAGAGACTGAAACAAGCAGAGGTTAAGGGACTTGTCCATGGTCCCAGAGCTAGGAAGTATCTGCGGCTGGGTCTCTGACTCATGAGCACTATGGAGCCCCCTACTGGCCCATATGGACATAGATGACTTTCCGGGCCCACATGCTTTTGTGAAATAGATTAACGGTGACTTTCCCATCTCTCTCGCCAAGGTGTACAAGGGAGAAGATGCATCCTTCCAAATCTCAGGCCTTCAGAGCAACACCGATTACCGATTCCGTGTGTGTGTGTGTCGCCGTTGCTTAGATACCTCACAGGAGCTGAGTGGAGCCTTCAGCCCTTCAGCCGCTTTTGTACTACAGCGGAACGAGATGATGCTCGCGGGAGAAACGGGGTGCTTCGATGACCCCAAAAGGAAGAGCCCAATGCCTACTGATGGACAGTTTGCAGCCCTCATCGTCCTTGGCTTCGCGGGCCTATCCGTTTTGTTTGCCTTTATATTACAATACTTCTTAATGAAGTAGACCAGTCCAACAGAGTCTGAGGTATGAATTTAGGTAATGCTACGCATTGTAATACACAACATTTATCCAGATAGTCCTTTTTTAAAAGAAATTTTTTTTAAAAACCTTTTTTGTTCTTTGATTTATATACTTCTCTTGTTTTACAGTTCTAGCTAGGAATAAAATATCAGTGTTTTGGTGCACCTTTTTGAAATGCAAAACTAGGAAAAGGTTCAACTAGCAAACCAGATACCAAAAGCAAGCTTTCCTCCCGCTGAGTTTTCTTTTCATTTTTTTTCTTTCAATTTGCCTTTACACCGTTTTCACCGGTGTCTTTCTCAACCTTCAATTTTATATGTTACTGTTTAGTAGACAACAATCACCAGTCACTTCTTTCTGTCTTTTTTTTTTAAATCATCGTATACTTGTAAACATTAATCAGTTACAATGTGTGTAGAGATAGGGTCGGAGTTCTGTTGTAAGTGAATGAGACGAGGTATTTGGAGTATCGCCAACAACATTGCATGAGACTGATTCACTACAAGGCATCTGCCCTAAGCACCATTTACTGTTCATTTTTATTTTTTTTGTCACTCAGTTATTTAACGATGATTAGCTCATTTAAATCAGAATGTGTACTACAGGCTAAAATATTTTTTATAATCTGTTATTCTTATAATTTTTAACACTATGAACTGCCTCTATTAAAAAAAAAATCAAGTAACCAAAATGCATATCAGTGATGGCGCATTCTAGATTCTTCCCATGTCAATCCATAGCAGTAACTTTAAGAGGGCATTGTGCAATAGCTAGGTAGTTATCTCCTTGGCCAGCTGTCTGAAAGCTGCTTTACCCTGTTTGTCTAGCCTTGTATATAACTACTCCTAATCTAATCACTAGATTTTATTATATTCTGTTACATTGAACATGAATTATCTGACTCGGACTGGTGACAGCTTCCTGCCTCTGCTAATTGCAGACAATTTTACACTAACCATGAGCACTCTCTGTCTCTCTCTCTTTCTCTTTCTCTTTCTCTCTCTCTCTCTCTCTCTCTCTCTCTCTCTCTCTCTCTCTCTCT
>NW_027185759.1:33220179-33294648 GCF_028583685.1 Petaurus breviceps papuanus
TCTCTCTCTCTCTCTCTCTCTCTCTCTCTCTCTCTCTCTCTCTCTCTGTCTGTCTCTCTCTGTCTCTCTTACCTTGTCAGCTCATTAGTTTTGGAAGATTCGCTGGTAGACCGATGATTGTCTCGTTCTTTGAGGTATCAATAAAGTGATTGCATTCCAGTATCTTTAACCAGTATACACAAGCCTATTCTAACAGAGCAGAAGGAAATTGACAAGACAAAAGAAAAATCAGCTGAATTCATAGTTTGTCTTACCATGTTTTGACCTGGCTATACATACATATACAGGGAGTGGGAATGATCTGGTGGTTAACACAGAGTATTGGGAGTCAGGAGCCCTAGATTCTGTCCCTGGTTCTGTCACTAACTTGCTGCGTGACCTTAAAAAGTCACTTTAACCTTTCTGTGCCTCAGTTTCCCCAGCTATTGAAAACAAGACTGGGGATTCTAATACTTGTTTGTAAGTGCTTTGAGAGCCTCGGACAACAGGTGCTATAGGCCGCATGCAAAGCATTATTCTGACATGCTGATTTGGAGTCATGAAAGAATCGAATTTTTTTTTAACCCAAAGTCATTGGACTATTTATATGAAGTCAGTAACGTAAGAGTACCTCAGGGACATTTCAGAGTTGGAGGTGCAAATTATTCCAAAAGGGTGCAACAGACACAGTATAATCCCCAGCTTTTGTTTTATTTTTTGTTTGTTTTTTTGTATATTTTTGCTACTTGGTTTGGCTTGGTCATAGCTCTGTTGTGCTTGGTCTTCATTGTCTGCAATGCCGTGTCCTCCTGTACTAGCGTGAGATTCCCATCACCAAAGTCATGGGGAAAACCAACCATACCTTTGTTTGGGATTTATTTATACTATATTCTGCATTCAGTACTTTAAATACCAATTACAGTGCAATCTTTTATTTATTGTAAAAAAAAATAATAAAAAGTGTACTTATGTACTAATTGACCCTGGTAGCATGTTATATTTTTTGTCTTGTTTTATAATGTTGTAATTTTAGGTCAGTCTTTTTTTTTCTTATCCCTGGCAACATTGGTAGTGTTATTAATCTTTTGACATTTTCTTGTGTTTTTTAAGGATGAAAGCATCTAGTATATTCAATGCCAAAAACAAAAAAATAGATAAATAATAAAAACAAAAAACAACCCATGATCCGTGATTGCAAAGTTTACATGTATCCAGAAATCATAATCATCTCTCAGAAGAAAGTGCTGAGATCCACGAATCATGCTGTGTGCCTAGATCAGTGTAGGACATAATGGAGTTTGATGTTTTGTCGTGAACAGTAAGAATGAGTTGAATTAGCCCGGCAAATGAATAAGCACCGAGATCTCTTTTTGCCAATTTACCCCGTGATTTTAACGGATTTGCCATACAAACCATTCAAGCCTTGTAGTTACATTTGGGGAACAGGTGTTTTTGAAAAATGCATTATTCTGAAGCAGTGAATATTCAGTAAGTACAGCTTTCCCTGTCCCTTCTGCCTCACCTGCCATTTTGGAAAAAAAAATCTCTGTTGGGTGAGTGCTTCAGAATTGCTGCTGTGGCAAAATCCTCTCTATTGGTTGTGTGTGTGTATTTGTTGTGCGTGTTTGTGTGTTCAATAGGGTAATAATGGTTTGTGCCAAAATGGCTTTGGCTATTTGACCATTTTTATGATTTTGAAAATCTTTTGTTTTGCCACCAAGAAGCTGAAATAGTTGAAACAGAAGCCTGAAACACTTCATGTTATTGCTGCCCAGAGTCATTGGAATGGAAAGGTTCAGCTCTGGGTTTGGAGCTGAAAGGCACAGGTCCAAATACCAGCTCTACTCCTCACCCTTTCTGTGATCTGGTGTAAGGCCGAAATCTCTCAGCCTCAGTGTCCTAACTATAAAATGAGGGAGTTGTTCCTGTTCCTCCCCGATCTCAATCCTGCAGGATTCTGCTTGTTAGCACAATGAGTGTTAGGGAGTTCTTAGCATCACACACACACACACACACACACACACACACACACACACAAACACCGAGCACAGTGCCTTGTATGCAGTAGGCACTCAATACACATTCAATGACTTGAGCTAAATATTACCGTAGGCCTCCAATGTACACAGGACAGTAAACTCAAGTATCTCATTACTGTTGCTGTGTAGAAGTAAATGACTTCTCGATCTCTTAACTTCTCTTGATACATCATGCCCTCCAACTCCCCTACCTTAAGAAGTACCAATCATATGAAGCAAAAAGTTTGAATCCTTAATGAAATTGTTTAATTGGGGGGGTAAATGAGCCTTTTTAAGGGGGGAAAAATGTTTTTCATATTCTCTATCTTGTTTTTATCAACTTGAAACATTGAGGGTCTTCTAATCTTGTTTAGTTGGCTACGGTAACTCAGTATTCATGTCAAAATTGAAAAGTGCCCTAGCTGAAGTGTTTGAATGTTTTCCTTGCACAATTCTTTAAATTGAAAGACAAAAAATGGTTTACCTCACTGTTGGACATACATTCCAAGCTTTTCAACTTTAAGAGAGAAATAATCATAAGTTTTTTTCCTGTATTGTAAATTTTAGACTATTTCACATGCATTGTATTAAAACTGCCATATCAATTTTAATGTATAGATTTTGCAAATATTACACTATATGTAATACCTAACTGTATCTGTAGTGTATATGTAATATATTTATGCCCAATAAATGTTTTAATTCTTTCTGACTTGAGTGGGAATTTTTTATTATTCACAGCATCCTTTGAAGAGATGACATGGATGTAATTGCCTTATTTCTCATTGTTGGTATTTTGGGAAGGAAAATATCCCTGCAGATGGTAATGATCTGGAGTCGAGAAGACTTACCTAAATGTTCTGGCCAGCCCCTGTGCTTAGTGCCGAGAATATCCCTGAACTCAGGGAGTTTCCATTCTCTGTCAGAGAAGTGTGTGCACACATGAGTGTATCCAGAAGAGATGCAAAGTTTGGAGGCATCCATATCCAACAGGATTTGGCATCACAACCTGGGTAGCCGCAATCTGTAAGATCATTCGTCTCATTAAGGGACCTCTGAAGCCAATCGATCGATAGATTGAGCAAGTGCCCGCTATGTCCCAGCCACTGCACTCAGCTCTGGGCCATATGGTCCAGATGAGGAAAGCAAGGCCCAAGTAAAGGAACCTGCCCAAACTGTGATTTAAATCTGCGTCCTTTCCCTTCCAAGAGTTCTTCACATGTCGAATCAGAAACTAGAAGTAGGTGAGGATGCAGGATAGACCAGAATCCACCAAGTCCTGAGGTTTCAGAATTGTAAATCACTTGGAAGAACAGAGATTCCCTCCCACCACCCCCAGCTCTCAGGAAAGCCAGCCAGAACAGGGCGTACAGTTCTGTTCACTCATCAGTAAGGAGCATCCCTCGATCCAGAAAGTTAATGGTTCATATCAGCAGTTTACTCACATGAATTAAAAAGGTATTTGACTCATAGCAAACAAAACCTCTGAGGTCTGTAGGAAACAATCCAAAGATCATATGCCCCAATATATGGCATGCAGATTTGTGAAGCTTTCCATATTCTTTGCATGTATACTGGTATCTACCTACATGCCGTCTCTCCTAGCTGACTGTAATCCCCCAGAGGGCAGGGAATGTTTCCCTTTTACAGTCTTTATCCCTAGTACTTAGCCCAATGCCTGGCTTTTTCCTGCAGCTGTACATTTAAGATGGTAAAATGCCTATTCCCCTCTCATTTCTGCCTCTTGAAATTTCCAGTGTCCCTCTTCTCACCGAAACTATCCCTAGCCTCCCCAGCTAGAGGTAATTTCTCCTCTTTGAAACTTTCGTAATACTTTGTCAAATCAAGTCCACAGAAGTGTTATGTGTGTCGGGTTGTGTGATAAATTCAAGCAAAAACAAAGACTCCCTGCCCTCAATGAGCTCCCATTCTAACTGAGGAAGACAGTATAAAAGACAGGTGGGGGTGAAGGGCAGAGAGAGAAAGAGGGGTATAAAGGTGAAATGAGGAGAATAAAAGATGGCTGGTCTGGAACCTTCCTCATGATGGGGTTCCTGGAGAGGAAATGATGAATCAGAACTGATACTAGATAGATAAACCGACTTTTAGAAATACACATTACTGGCAAGCAGAGCCAGGAAAATACAGACAATGTAAATGGATAGGTGGTACAGGGGCTAGAGTGCACAGTCTGAAACCAGGAAGACTCGTCTTTCTGTGTTCAAATGTGGCCTCAGACACTTAATAGCTGTGTGGTCCCGGGCAAATCATGGCTTAACCCTGTTTTCCTCAGTTTCCTCATTGTTAGAATGAGCTGGAGAAAGAAATGGCAAACCACTCTTATCTTTGCCAAGGAAAGCCCAAATGAGGTCATGACAAGTAGTGTGAGACATAGTCAATATCTTAGTTAATTTTCCTGAATGGCTTTTTTTGGTCTCTTTAAAAAAAAAAAAAAGCTGTTAACTTTGGTAAAAAGCATGGTTCCCTCCGGAGGGGAGGGGTAAAGAAATATTCCAGAATGAAGGTGATATTAAAACATCGTTCTGACCGAATCAAAGAGAAACAAAGAAAATAAGGTAGAAATGAAACAATGAAAGAGAATAAAAATAAGACAATTTTTAAAACTACATGCTACTTGTTTACAAATAGGCATGTCGACTTAATCATAATCCTGTGTTTTCTTTTCCTCCCTAAACAGATAATATCCTCTGCTCTACCCACCACCAAATGACCCCATCCTCCTCCTGAGTCCTCCTTCCTTGGATCACCAGAATTATTTCCCTTAAGTCACATGGCATCACCTACCTTACTTCCCACCCCTATCCCAAACAGATTTATGCATTATACTTCTCAAAGCACATGCATGTACATTATCTCATTGGATACTAGGCTTCTAATTAGGTAATTGTTCCTGACTATTAGAAGGCCAGAAGTTTTCGTACCAATCAGCTTATCACTCTGGGCAACATGACTAATAACCACAGGGAATGGAATGAAGCAAAGGGCCTAATGATGGTGCTTTGTTGGCTCCCTAGGTAGCCAGCCAGCCACCCAGGCTCTCAGGAGAGGGGTGGGGGGGGTGGAAGAAGAGCCAAGGGCTCAGAAGACCTGGGGCTGACCTCATCTCCCTTAGGACCTGGAGAAAAGACTTGATTCAGATGCAAATAAAGACAGGAACCGGAAGAACAGATGAAAGAACATGTTTTCACAGGCATTCTTCCTTCTCATTTAGGGAGCAGTTGATTGTGACATTACTGATCCAGTCAAGGCTGGAAGATCAGAACCACTGAACCTGAGGGTGGGGAAAGGCCCTCTGTAGCCATATATTACAGTCCACACATAAAAAAATTTATTTTTTGCTTTTTTTGGAGGGCAGTTGGGGTTAAGTGACTTGCCCAAAGTCACACAGCTAGTGTGTCAAGTGTCTGAGGTCAGATTTGAACTCAGGTCCTCCTGACTCCAGGGCTGGTGCTCTATTCACTATGCCACCTAGCCACCCCAAAAATTTTTTTTAAAAGATTCTTTCCACAATACCACTGACAATCGATCAGTGCTCATTCCCTCTCCCTTGGACTATTATGGAAAGCCTCCTAATCGTGGATCTCATGGCCTTCTCCTGCCCACAGCTGCCAAAATCACATTCCAAATCTAAATACCTGCTAAAGGCAGCTTGGTGGTGGGTGTATTGGAGCGACAGTGGAGCTTGGGATCAAGAAGACCTGAATTTGAATACTGCCTCACTTACCAGCTGTGTGATCCTGGGAAAGTCACCTAACCTCTCTGTGTCTCTGTTTCTTTACCTGTAAAATGAGGCTAATAATAACACTTTTCTCCAGGGGTATACTGGAGCCAACTCAAAACCAACTGGCTGAGCTGATTGTTAAATTTCCAATGTGAGCATTTTCACTACACTACAAATCAGGGCTTGATTTATTGTTTGTTTGGTGGCCTAGACCAAAAAAAAAAAAAAGGATGGAGAAAATGCTACTAATATAGATTAAAGTTAAAATTGTATCATTCATGCTTTTTTTTTTCCAGAGAGCCAGTTGTTAAACATTTAGCCTGTCTCTCAGGGTTGTTGAAAGGACCAGAAGAGATAAATATATGTAAAGTGCTTTGAAACCCTTACAGCACCAATCAATCAATAAACATTCATTGAGTCCCTGCTGTGTCTCAAGCACTGCTAGGTGGCACAGTCGATAAAGACCAAACCTCAAGTCAGAAAGACCTGAGTTCAAATCCAGCCTCAAATACTTATTAGCTGTATAATCCTGGGCAAGTCATTTAACCCTGTTTGCCTCAGTTTGTTCACCTGTAAAATGGCAAACCACTCTAGTCTCTTTGCCGAGAAAACCCCAAATGGGGTCCCAAAAAGTCAGACACGACTGAAACATTTCAGCAACACTGACATGTGCCAAGTGCTAGGGGTACCAAAAAAGGCAGGAGACAGCCCCTTCCCTCGAGGAGCTTACAATGTCATCAAGGGGACAACATGCAGACAAATACATATCAAAGTAAGCTCATACACAAATACAAAGGACTGTGTACTTCAAGCACAAGTTTCCTGGTGTCACTTCTGTTAGCAACTCGCACCTCCCATCTCCCCCTCGCCAAGAGCACCTCTGCTGGCCTTTGATGACCTGACTCCAGCCTGCCATCCAAGACTCCTTGCTCCTGACTCCCCTTCATATGCCCTTCTTTCCACCCTCCTTGCTGCTGCACATATAAGCCATTTCATCTTCTGTCTCCAAGACTGAAAGACAGTCCTTCCTCACTTCTATCTCATAGGTTTCCAGCCTCCCATCACAGTCCAGCTTGGGCTGTTTCATCTGTTTCCTCTTCTGTAAGTGAGAGGATTAGCCTGAATAGTTCCAAAGTCCCCTCCACCCCCTAAATCTGTATCCTGTTCAGATTAGTCCAACTTCTCTCCAGGTCTACTCTAACCCATTCTGAGATATTTCCACTGTACCTTCTGAAAACCCAAGTCTACTTATTCTCAACAGAATTCCTTATATCTTATGACTTTTCAGCTAATAGTCCTTTCCATTTCCTTATTGGAATTGCCCTGTAGTTCCTGTCCATGTACACTATAATCCCAGAATCTTGTAAAGACTGGTCCTCCCATCTTCCTTTAATGACAGAGTCAAGAAGTTTCATTAATGCTACATCCCACAACAGCCCATTCCTCTTTGGGACAGCTCTCATTATTAGGAAGTTCTTTCTTAAATCAAGCCTAAATCTGAGTTTTTGTAACTTCTCTACATCTCCTCATTCTGACCTCAAGAACCAAGAAGAGAAGAGAGCATGGGAGAGAACCTGGAGGGATATTCATGGTTATTGATGTGATCTGGACAAGCATCCTGCAAAAGAAGATGAAAAGGAGCCATTACATATGTAATTACATTACAGATGAGGACCAGGATAGAGGAGTGCCTGGGAAATCTAGAGAGAAGAGAATTTCAAGGAGAAGAAGGTGATTGGCAGTGTCAGAAGCTACCAAGAGGTCAAGGAGGATGAGGGTGGAGAAAAGGTCATTCGATCTGGCAGTTAAGAGATCATTGGTGCCAGGTAGCACAGCGAGTAAGAGCACCGGCTCCAGTGTCGGGATGACCTGGGATCGAATCCGGGCTCAGACACTTAGCACCCACCCAGAAACACCTGGCCGTGTAACCTTGAGCAAGTTACTTAACCCCAATTGCTTTTAAAAAAGAAAAGAGATCACTGTCACTTTGGAGAGAGCAACTTTGGTTGAATGAGATCAGATAAGTTAAGAAGAGAGTGAGGAGAAAAGAACTTTCTCGAGATGTTGAGACAAAAGGGAGGCGAGAGATGTGGTGATAGCTGATAGGAATAGATGGATTAAGTGAGGATTTTTCTGAGGTTGGGAGAGACATGAATGCAGGAAGTAGAGAAGCAGCCAATTGACAGAGAGAAATTAAAGATAAGTGAGAGATTGAATATGATAGAGAAAGAAATCTGTGCAAATAGATGGGATGGAATGGGATCCCTTGTACACGTAGAGGGGCTGGCTTTGGCAAGTAGAAGGGACACCTCATCACATGAGAAAGGGGTGAAAGCAGAAATAGTGGCAGAAGGCGTGTGAGATGAAGAGGTGAGAAGGAGGAGCTCTCGGTGCATGGCCTCAATTTTTCAGTAACATATGAGGCAAGGTGCTCAGCTGAGAATATGGGGGAGTGGGGTGTTGGGAGGTGTGAGGGAAGCATGAAAAGGTTTAGAAAAGTCCTGGTGGTGAGCGAGAGTGAGTCTGTCACCCAGACCTCACACCCAGTTTTGTTCACACGTTCCTCATAAACTTATGGTGTGATAGTGTAGCTGTAGTGCTTGCATATCCTATAGTAGATTATACACTCCATGAGGGCAGAGATGATGCCTTAACTATATCCTGTAGCTTTCTTATAGTCCAGCACAATGCTCTGCACACAGTAAGCATTTAATAAACGAATATTGAGTTTTTAGTCACCATAACTGAATTGCCAATTCCCAGTTAATGTGATCTTGAGATGGCTAACAGTGAGAACAGGCACATGGGGTTTGGGAGATCAGCCGGCGCTGTCATAGGCTTCCAGGCTTGAAGACCAGCTTCTCTCCCAGTTTTCTCAGGATCCCTTCACTTTTAGCATCTGCTTCCATTCTTTCCCTTAGCCCATTGTCTCTAGCATCTCTTCTTATAAACCAGCTGCAGCTCTTGAGTACCCTGCACCCTCTCTCCCTTCAGCCAGCTCAGAACAGGGCAACTTGCCTCCCAGACAAAGTGAACCAGGCTCACTCCACTCTGCTCTGGGCTCCTTCTGAGGAAGGCTGTATCCTGCTTTCCTCTCCCATTATCACTAACCTCTCTCCAGCTAGCCTGCTCCCCAGGTCATTGCCCGATCTTGACATGAACCACTAAGAACCACACAAAAAGAGTCCTTTCACAAAAGACTGTTCTTTCAGGTCATGGAAAGCTCTGCTGTTAGAGGCAGACAGCATGCTCTGTGTGTGTGAGTGTGTGTGTCTGTATGTGAGTGTGTCTCTGTCTCTCTGTGTCTCTCTGTCTCTCTCTCTCTCTCTGCCTCTGTCTCTCTCTGTCTCTGTCTCTCTCTGAGAATTCAAGTATCAAGGAACCAATGGAAGTATCACACAAGATTTAGCAACCACAATATTATAGGAGCAGAGACCTTGGAATATGGTATTATAAAAGGCAAAGGAGATAGGTTTACAAGGAAAAATAACTTACCCAGAAAAACTATGAACCTAGAGGGGGTACCTTTAATGAAATGAAGGACTTCCAAATATTACTGATAAAAAGTCCAGAGCTGCCTAGAAGCTTTGAAGTGCAAACAAAGCAGTCCAAAGAAATATAAAAAGCATATTGTTTGTAGTGGCAAAGAATTGGAACTGAGGGGATACCCAACAACTGGAGAATGGATGAAGAGGTAACAGCATATCAATGTGATGGAATACTATTGTGCTATGAGAAGTGATGAAGGAGGTGATTTCATACAAAGGGAAGACCTGTATAAAATGATAGAGTGAAGTGAGTAGAACTAGGAGAACAGTAACAAAATTGTAAAGGTAGACCAGTTTGAAAGATTGAGGAATGTTGATCAATGCAATAACCAGCCACAATTCCAGACGATTCTTGATGACATATGCTACCTCCTAAACAAGAGGTGATGGATTTAAAGTACAGGTGGAGGCATATTTTGGATGGACATGACCAATATAGAAATTCGTTTTTCTGGATTATGTATGTTTGTCCCCGGGGTTTTCTTTTTCTCTCTCCCTGATGGGGGGAGTGAGGTAGGAGAGAAAGAAGGTAGATTTTCATTGACAGGGGAAAAAAATAAAAATCAATTTAAAAAAAAAAAAAGAAGAGAAGAAAGAGAGATACCAATTCTATGTAGATGGCCATCTCAAGGAGTTTAGGCATGGAAGGGAGGAGAGATATAGGATGATATAAGTTCAGATGTGGTTAGAGGGTGTATCTGTTTTGCTTGACTACACTTGTTACAAGGGGTAAAGTTCATTATTTGGAGGGAGAAAGGCTAGTAATAATTAGATAATGAAACAATTTTAAAATGCACAGTAGAGCAGAAGGAAGTTCAGAAAGATACAAATAGGCCAATATTGGAATCACCATGTAAAATTTATTATAATGCATTTAAAAACCCAAGTTGTCTATAATAGAAATCCATAGTTTCATATTCAGTTTTCTTTTTCAGTTCTTAAATTTTGTATTAAAATGATCATAGTTGTTTCTACTTGTCAATTTCATATCCAAATGTTTCTGAAAAATCAAAATAAATTTTTTTTAATATGCATCTTTGCCCTACCTGAAGGAGCAGAGTAGAATACAATCCAATACCCCCAACCCAGACAGTGGCTGAGAGTGGAAGAAAGACTGCAGCCACCCATAGGGGAGCAAACTCAGGTGACCACTGAATTGATCTATGCACCAGAAACACCAGGGCCTGTGAAAAGCACCATGAGCAACTTGCCAGGCACAGGGCAGAAGCAGTAGAGCCTGGTGAGCAGTCAACATAGCCACTAACTGACCTGCTCTGCCCATCCCAGAAGCAGATTGGCATGTCTAGCCAAGATATCATGCCCTGAAAATACCCAGCCCAGCTGAAAGTTCAAACTTAGAGCAGACTTTGTGAGAACTCTCTGGAAAGAGAAATGATAGCAAAGCCCTGCAATTCTGCAACAGTAAGTTGCCTTGACCTGGTGTGTTCCCTACTTTTAATTCATACTCACTCCATTAACCTCCTGAACTCTTGATGAGCTTGTGGGAAAGTGTGCCCCTGGTGTTTGGGATAATTGCTTTGTAAATATTGCTGTTAAATGCCATTCGAGCAAATCCCTTTCCAAAAGAGCTATCTACTCACTTTTTAAGGGGGAAGCACACTGGTGGGGGCTCATGAACTAGAATTTAAGAGGTTAGTAACTCATAGCATTACCCCTAGAACCCTGCAAACAGCAACAGGCATCCCTCTGAAGACTCAACCAATCAATTACTAGCAATGTGAGTTAGGTAAATGAGCTCAGAGGTGGGTAGTATAGATTTATAAATTATATGTGTATGCTATCATACCAATATATTATTTACTTTATAAAACAAGAAATTCAAATTTTAAAAAAGGATGAGATAAATATGATACTTTTAAGCTAATCTGAGGACTCCTTCCATGCTGCTGGCCATGGCCGCCAAAATGTCTAGTTACAGGTCTGGTCACTGGAGGCCGGGTCACTGAATGTCAGATTTATTTGAGGGGATTCTTATTCAAGTACAAGTTAGACCCCACAGTCTCTGGAGTGTCTTGCAGCTCCAAGATATAGTGAAATGTGACTTCTTATTTCAGGACATAGTAGGTAATTAAATGAGTGATTTAGTACAATATTTCTAATGGACATCTTTTGCTTTTGACAGCTAAGATGATGGATTTCCAAAGGAATCCTATAGTCTTGGTCAGCTAGGTCCCTTCTCTGATTTCTTGAGCTTTATGTGAAATTAGCACTCATAAACCTTAATGCTAACACTATGGACTAATTTAGCTGCTCCTACAAATAAATTAAAACAGTGTGAATGTGACCTCATTTTTTCTTCTACAAGAAGAGGAAGAGAATGAAAGAGAGATGAAGGAGAAGGAGCAGAGAAGAGAGGGAGGGAAGGAGAGGAGAAAAGAGACACAATTGGGGGACGTGGGTGGGATTTGAGTGATGAATTATAAAATAATACATTTAAAGCTGGAAAGAATCTTAGAAGTCATTGAACCCAACGCTATCATGTTGCAAATCAGGAAACGGAAAACCAGCCTGGTGAAGTGATTTGGGAGTAAGTGAACCCTTCCTCTGGATCCAACATTCTTTCTACTCTTTCTATCTCCCACCCATAGTGCCTTGCTCTGTGGAGGAGGCTTCATAGCAGGTGAGCTTTAAAAGATAATCAATACCCAAAGCAAAACAAAACAAAAAACCACAGTAAGTGGCAGTTAAATAAGAGTTTTAGTTGCCTTTTGAAATTACTGCCTTTTCTCTACTTCAAAAGAAAGAATCGATAAAGTCTCAGAGCCAAAACTAAAGCCAAAGTTCACAAACATTTTCAGATTTCAATAGTTCATGCTGTGCAGGAAGAAGGCAGATAGATGGGGGGAGTGGTTGGGGGGAGAGTAACTAAGGGGGGATGGGGTTCTTTTTGCTTTTCCAGAAAACAAGTTGTAAAAAGAATTATTTTATTTTAATTTGCTTAAGAATGACTTTCCTGCCTGGTAGGACAGTCCTCAGGACCTAAGACCTTGACTGAGTTTCCCAAGTTCCCTCTTCCCTTGTTCAGGGCTGGAGTTCCTGTGCCAGACGGTTGGTCCAGGGAGAAGCTGGGGAGTGGTTCCCTCATCTCATCCTTGTCCCAAGGCCCCATAATGCTAGATGTGGGAGTCAGAATGGGTGAAATGGAGGAGTTTTCCCCTCAAAGACTGGGAGATGAGGACAAATTGAAGAAGAAAGTGGCTGCAAATCATTAAGGTTAGTTCTCAGAAGCCAGGCCTCTGGGCAGGGGAGTGGCAGCTTGGGGTCATTCTCTAACTGTCTTTCCATCTCCTAATAGTGCATGTGCAGAGGCTAGATCTCATTGGCTCATAAGACAAGTTCCTTTTTTTTTTCTTTTTTTAGCTCAGATTTGTGATTTCATCTCTGTAGGGAGCTTCTGGGAAGGAGCACTGCTCTGCCAATGCCCATCAGAAACTTCCCTACATCTTGCAGTCGTGGTTGCCTGTGGCAGTGAGAATTTAGGTGGGGTTAGAGTTGGAGCATCCGGGTTGGGGTCGGGTCAGGGTCAGGGTTAGTGCCTTTCCCCATTCCCACAGGGCTAGTTAGTGTCAGAGGCAGGACTCTCCCGATCTAACACCATCTCCATACCTACGGGATTCCACTGTCTCTTGATTATCCCCAGGGAGCATCTCACTACACTCTGCACACGTGGCAGAATAGAGGGTATACTAGGTCTGGGGACAGAGAACCTGGATTGAAATCCCTTCTTTGATGCCACCTGCTTTGGGCAAGTTTCTTCTCTTCCTTATGCCTCTATTTCTTCATCTAAAATGAGAGGGTCTACCTAGATGACCTCTGAGGTCCTTTCCAGTCTGGCACTATTGTGCTATTCTCCTCCCATCTCAGGGATATTGTGAGGCTCAAGTCACACAGTGTGGGAAATGGGCCAGACCTGGAGTCCAATGACCTAGGTTCAAGTCTCGATTCTATCTCTTGTTACCTGCGTGACTTTGGACAAGGCATCTTTTGACGTCTCCAGCATTCATTTCTTTATCAATAAAATTAAGCCATGGGGCAGCTAGGAGGCAAAATGAATAGAGCACCAGCCCCTGGAGTCAGGAGGACCTGAGTTCAAATGTGGCCTCAGACACTTAACACTTACTAGCCGTGTGACCTTGGGCAAGTCACTTAACCCCAACTGCCCTGCCCTCCCCCCTCCTAAAAACAAAAAAATTAAATTAAATTAAATTAAGTGATGGTGCTAGATGGCCTCCCAGGTTTCTTCCAGATCTCCTTTTGTGTTTCTGTAATCAAGGGCTACATAAATACAAATTTATATATTCTGTGTATAAGTGTAATAAATTATTATTTTCTAAATTAATATATAATAATATTATATATGTATATATATCATAATGATTTTCATTATAGTTATGGAACTAAACAAGGCCAAAAGATGGGATGAGTCCTGTTTCCAATCCAACCCAAGAGTCAGAGAGACAGCAATTCTTAGCTCTAGAACTAAAGGAACAGCAGAAACCATCTAAGCCCAACCCCCTAATTTTACAGATGGAGAAACTGAAACACAGAGAATAGAAATGTGACTTGCCTGAGGTCACACAGATTATAAGTAGCAGAGATAAGATTTGAACCCAGGTCCTTTGACTCCAAATTGAAGGCTTTTTCTGCAGCACCATGTTGCTCTCATCTAGAAACAGAGAACTTGGAGGCTATGTTGTGTAACAGAAAACACAAAGTATATGAAGTGATAAGACCTAGGTTTGAATCCTGGCTTTCTACGTTGCTACCAATGTGACCTAGACCAAGGGGCTTCATTCCCTGTGCCTCAGTTTCCTCATCAGTAAAATAAAGCAGTTGGAATTAATGACTTTTAAAATGCCACCAATACTAAGTCCTATGGCCCAGGGCTCCATAAAGAGTAGACAGAATTATAAATTTTGAAATGGGTCCATAGTGTGAATTTATTCCTATTTCTAACAAGGAAGAAACTGGAGGAGGAATGGGACAAGCTCCAAGCACATTCCAGATGGAGCTCATAGATTTAGAATGAAAAAGGGCCTTAGAGGTCAAATGACCCAGCCTCTTCATTTTGCAGATCAGGAAGCTAACGACCAGAGATTTCAAACATGTCCATGTCACACAGCCAGTTAAGTACCAAGGTCATAGCTAGCAAGTGTTAGAGCCAAGATTTGAATGAATGAAAATAATTGCTCATTTTTCCACAGGATCCCAAAGACCTTTCCTTTACAATAACCTCATGAGAGAGGTAAGGCTCAAGCTATGATCCCCACTGTCTTGAGGAGAAAAGAGTCTCAGAGAGGTCCTACCACCAATCAATGGCAAAACTGGGGCATAAGCCCGGGTCTTCTGACTCCATATCCAGAACCCTGCCCACTACACCTAACTGCTCTTTTGGATAGTTCTAGGAGTCCTAAAGGCCCTTCTTTGGGGTTGTAAGTGGAGTCATGGCATTAATGAAAAGATTAAATTGTTGTACCAAGTGGAACTAATGGAAATGTTAGGGAAACAGAGTAAGGTGGGAAAATAAAATTTCTGCAAGCTTTTTGCCCAAATTCCATTGTGCTGCTGCTGCTAATTATAACTTCTCATATCAATTAGCTCAATACAAACCTAGGGAGGCAATAAAATGACCCCTAAGATCCAATTCCTTTTGTATTTTTTTTCCAGTTTTAGAAACTTTATTTTAGATGAAAAGTTATTAGTTCACTCACAATTGCCTTGCTCCCCCAGTTAGGAAAATTCCTAACATTTATGCAGAGGTGGGACTTTTCAGCTAACTTTATATTCATCTGTAGTTAACCCTTGAGCTCTTGTTAGTTGAAGCAAAATTAAATTTGCTAGAAATGTTGGAGTAACAAAATAGATGATTATATTAAAATGTGCATGGATAGAGAGGCACCAAGAGGGGAATTTGGGGAGTCAACTTTCTTTCAAGAATTCTTTCAGCCCAGATGTTTTGCTCCAAGATGCTAGTAGAACCAATGACTATCCTTGATATCTTCTCTTCCACAGCTCAGAAATACCTTTGCTACTCAGAGATGCCTTAGAATGCCACACTTGCTCAAATTTCTGGAATAAATCCCTTCTCAACTCAACTTGATAATTTATCAATGATCCCTGAAGTTAAATCAAGTTTCCTATCTGTCTTGTGGAAACCATTGCAGTTCAAAGATGTCTTCACACTTAAGCATCTTATCAATTACTCTAATTATGGTAGGGTTAAGTAAATTAATAACTCATCCTTATCTCATAATACAAAAATAATAACTAGCATTCATGCAAACTTCTTTAACTTTTTCAAAGTGCTTCACATGCATTATCCCGTTTGAGCCTCACCAACTCTCTGTGTTATAGGGGCTAAAAAAATGTCATTATCCCCTCTTCACAAACAAGGGAACCAAGGTTCTGAAGTTAAATGACTTGTCTAGGGTCATATGGCTAGTGCCAAGTGAAAGATTGAACCCAGATCTTTCTGACTCGTAATACTAGTGTGATCAGCAGAGTTGAATTCAATTTAAGTGGAGTAAACACAAAACACACCCTGGGCATAGGTGAAGAATACAGGTGAAATTGTTCTTCTCCCTCCATGTTCTAACCCCAAAATGAAACACCTAGTGTAAATGACTGATATCAGAGTCTTTACCTTAGAATCATGAAAAAAAGCATAACAATAGCTAACATTTGTTGAAGTGTTTTACATAAATTATCTCACTTGATTCTCACAACAATCCTATGAGGCAAGTTCAATTATTGTTTCCACTTTACAAATGAGAAAACAGAAGCTAAAAGAGGTTAAGTGATTTGCCCACAGTCATACAACTGGTAAATGACGGAGGTAGGATTCAAACACAGGTCTTCTGTCTCGAACACTCTAGGTGATATGGAATCCAGCAGGAGTTTTCTCATATGGCATTCATGGACTTGTGCTCTAGACCATTGCTAAAGAAAATGAATGATTGGCCACATTCTCACTATGAGACCTTACTGGTCAACAAGTTCAGGTGGCTTGTCCACGTTTACCCAGATTTTAAGTAGCAAAGGTGGGGTTTGAACACATGACTTCAGGTCCAGTGCTCTTTCTTGAAAATTACACAATGCAGATTTTGGTCCAGGAGAGGGAACCAAGCTCAGAAAACAAGATTGGAGCCATTGAAGACAAATGTCACCCACTCTCCAATCTTGCCTGGGGCTACTTCTGTGTTTGGCTTCAACATGTAGAAACAGTGAATTTCATGCCTAAATGTTTTGCTTTGTATTTTTGTCCATGAGTCTGTACAGCAACCTCCCAAATGAACCAGGAAGAATGTTCTTTTGTGCAGCCCAGATATATAAACTGATCTTTTAGGGGAGAAATATAAGAGCCTTAAGGTCTGTTTTTTGAGGCTGCATGGAATAAATCCCAGTCATTCCCTACTGGGGCACAGCAACTAGACATTTTAGCATAAATGAATTCTTTCAAACAGGAAGAAAACCACACTATGGACATTATGGTTTTCACAAATGGTGTCTGTATTGAGAACTGAATGAATTTTTAATTTCAATAATTCTTCACCAACAAGGACCAGCCCTTATTAAATCCAACATGGCAGCCCTCTTGGATCTACCTCTAGCCTCCCTAGTCCCCCATATATACATTCACATTACCCCAAGCTATGAAGTTATCATATTGGTTCCCTGTTTTTTATCCAATCACATAACATAATCTCATGTTTAGAATGACCTCAAATTATACCTACTCTAACCCATACCTGAACAGGAATTCCCTCCAGAACTAACCTAATAAATTCAACCTCCATTTAACAGTTTCCAGTGAAAGGAACCAGTGACTTCCCAAGGCAGACCATTGCCCTTTGGGGCTTTAATCCTTGCGAAGATTTTCCTTCCAGGGGACCTAAATAAACTTCTACCCATTGCTCCTATGTCGTGGGATCATAGGTAGAAGGAGCTTTAGGTTCTAGTCCAAATCTAGTCCAAATAATTCATCTTACTGCTAAGAAAATTGAAAGATAGAGATGAAGTGTCTTGCCCAGAATTATACTTCAAAGTCCTGTTCAAATGGCAGACCTATTTTCTAGCAGAGCTAGAAAGAGATTGCCTGGTCTAATCCACTCATTTTACAGATGGAGTTCCTAAGGCCCAAGAAGGTTGAGTGGCTTAGTAATACAATATACTTATGACACTGTACTTTATAGAGAAATTCTTCTTGAACTAAGAAATGATAGGAGAACAAATGCCTATTTAAAACCAATCCCGTGATCCTTTTTAACCAGAAGGAAACCATATTATAGACATTGTGGTTTGACCCAGAAATCCCACAGCAGGGCATCTGCCCCAAGCAGGTCAAAGAAAAGGTGCCCTATTTACCAAGATATTCATAGTAGCATTTTTTGTGGTAGCAAAGAAATGGAAAAATAAAGAGTCTCCATCCATTGGGGAATAGCAGCACCAATTGTGGCCCATGAACCTAATAGGCTATTATTGTGGCATAAAACGGCAGTTATGAAGGATTCAGAGAAATATAGGGAGAGAAGCATGAAATGATTCAGTGGAGCAAGTAGTCAGCAAAACAATACACTCAATTATTAATAAGTTATATGAAAATGAATCTTAAATGAAGCCAAACATGGTGTCATTATAAGGACCAATCTTAGCCTTGAAGAAGAAATGAGAAAAATTCACCTCCTTCTTGGCCTTGCAGAGGTGAGAGGCTGCAGTTAAGGAATACTGAATATCCTGTAGGAAGCTTTGTTGGTTGATTTTGCTTACATTTTTCTTTATTACCAGGTAATAGTGTTGGGGAGAGAGGAAGAGGGAGAGAGATTTGGGAAACCCCAAATTCATCTTTTCAGAAATGACTAGATTGTAAAAACAAAGGGCAGCAATAAAAATTCATAAAATAATATAATATTATATATAATATAGGGTCAACTAGATGGTGCAGTGGCTAGAGCACCGGCCTTGGAGTCAGGAGGACCTAAGTTCAAATCTGGCCTTAGACACTTGGCACTTACTAACTGTGTGACTGTGGGCAAGTCACTTAACCCCAACTGTCTCTCACACACACACACGCATAAAGTGTGTGTATATACATATATACATAATAACATATCATGAATGCAAATGAACACCATAAATATAAATGAACAACATATGATATATCATAAATAGAAATGAATAATATAATATAAAACTTGTTTAATAATAGCTTTTATATAGCGCTTTAAAGTTTGTAAAATGATTTACATACATGATCTCTCTTGATCTTCCCAACATCCCTGGGAAGGAAATCCTCTTATTCTTACACCAGTGTTTTAACTCCATTGAAGAGAAGTATTACTACTTCAGTGTTATTTTTTCATATTTGCCTATATGTATTTTTTCTTTCAAAGAAAGCTTATTATAGGAATGTAGTCTATATCGTGAAGTGTCCTCCTTCCTCCCATAAGAAGCATTCAGCTGAGTAATTGGCAAACATCCATTGAGGGAACTGATAACTAATGACCCCATGGTCTAAAATTCAATCATTGTGAGCACTGGCATTAGCTTGTTGGGATGCTAATCCTTTATGAAGTGATGGGCAGCAGGGGGAGGGGGAAGGGCAGAGCTGCTATCCTTCACCAGTTAAAGAGGGCATTTTCCACAGCATCCTTCTAAGTGTGCCCAACCATGGACATGACTGTTGTTCCAGGAAACCCCAAATTCATCTTTCAGTTGTATTTAGTCTGCTTGGGTTCTCAGCCTATATCTCATATACCAATTTGCCCAACTGCCTCACTCATCTGAGTGACCTTCCTCTGGCTTCCCATCACGAATCACACCAGCCAGGTCATGGAGGTCCTTATCAAGACCCTCAAAGCTGTGAATGAATGAGGGGGAGAAAGTACTTCTGGCAAGAAAGGTGAGGTAAGAATTTGACTTTAAATCTAATTTCAGTCTTCTAAACAATAAGATATAAACTAAAGAAAATAATACAAATTACAACAAGCAGATAAGTCGGGAAGGTGCTGTACTAAGCTCTAGGAATATATAGAAAGACAAAAACTGTCCCTCCTCACCAGTCTCTCCTTATTTCATTGTTAAAGTGACCTTCCTAAATCACAGGACTCAACATGTCTCTCCCCTCTCTCCCAGCCCTCATTCAATAAACTTCAGTGGTTCCCTGTCCCCTCTGGGATGAAATAGAAATTTCCTTGATTGGTATTCAAAGTCTTCTTACACTTTGATGACTTTCAGTATCCTGGAACCCAGTTTTCTAGCTTCCTTGTTCAAGACATTCCATCTCCCAAATGGTGGCCCCATGCCTGGAATTTCCTCCCTCATCTCCACCTCCTGGCTTCCTTCAATTTCTAGCTAAAATCTTACTTTCTACAAAAAGCCTTTGCTGATCCCTCTTAATTCTAATACCTTCCTTCTTGCTTGTCCTCTCTATACCTCGTTTGTACTTGGTTGTTTATGTGGTGTACCCTTATTCTCTTATAAGCTCCTTGAAAGCAAGGACTTTCTCTGTTTTTTTTTCCTTTCTTTGTATCCCAGCGCTTAGCAAAATGCCTGATATACAATGAGAACTTAATAAATGCTTATTGACTGAATGAATGGCAGAGATACCATCCCTGTATCCTAGGAGAATGGGGGAGACAATATACCAAAAAAATGTACATGTAAGATTCATACAATGTAAATGGTAAGTAATCTCAGGGGGAAGTGGGAATAGCAGGGGGAAGAAATGCATTCTCTAAGAAGTAAAACCTGTAACAAACCAACCTGCTCTGGTAGCTGGGGTGCCCCCACCCACTATGGGGTATAGCTTTGGATTCAGGAAGATCAGGTTTAGTCGTAGAGGATCCTGGCCTTTAAAGAGGGATTTTTCACATGGTCTCTGACTCATTTATACCCAGTAGAACTCTGGGGACAATCTCTCTCTCTCTTTTTTTCTTTGAAGCAGCTGGGGTTAAGTGACTTGCCCAAGGTCACACAGCTGGTATGTGTCCAAGACCAGATTTGAACTCAGGTCCTCCTGACTCCTGACTGCCCTTGGTCCTTCTGAATTCACCATTTTCCATCAATAACTTGGGCAAAGTATTTAATTCTTTCTATTTTTTTCTGTACATCTCACAAAGGTACTTTTTAGTCTTGACCATTGGAATATTAAATCCTTGTTATTTGGGATCATGTTATTCTTTGTCTTGGTTTACCCGCCACCTAGCACAGTTGCCTGGAACTTAACAAATGCTTGCTTGCTTGACTGATTGTTAAAAGCATGGATGGCACACAAATTTGGAAAATCTGGGTTCAAGTCTGGCCTCAGATACTCACTAGCTGTGTGACCCTAGGCAAGTCATCTTAGCCTCTGGCTGCCTCCTCAGATTCTTCATCTGTCAAATGAAGAAAACAATGGCACCTGCGTCCCAGGGTTGTTATGAAGATCAAACAAGATAATATTGGTAAAGCGTTTAGCACACAGTAGGTACTTTGTATGTACTTTTTTACTTCCACCCTACTGTCAGTCAATCAACAAGCATTTAATAAACTCCTACCATGCACAAGGAACAAAAAGAAAGAAGCTAACATTCTATGAGATTATGTGTACATAAATAAGGCTAGGTGAAACAATATACCGCCTAGAAATGTGAAAATAGCTGTCAAGTTTATGAGGTCATCTTCCAGACCTTGCTCCAAAGACTCGGCTTACTATCCAGGACCCAAATATGACATAATGGCACACTTTGGAGTGTTTCACTTAATCTCAGCTCTTCCAAACCATTTTTCTCTTTGTGGATTCTGAACAATTGCCTGGTAGAGAAGATACTCCTGCAGCCCCATGATGCAACGTGTCGTCCAGCCCTCTTGCAAGGAATTGTTGTAAGGAAGGTGTTTTGTAAACATGAATCCTGATTTGTTGCTCTTATTATTGTTACCAGGGTTTATTGTGCTGTTTTTTTTTTTCAGCCATTTTTCACTACTTGACTTTTCAAATTAAAGCAAATCTTGGGCTGTGTTTAATTTGAAAGGAAGGGAGGACTTTGTGCATAGTGATTATTCCATTATTTACATTTGGAATGCCCAGCACTCAGCAAGGTGCCTGCCACATACTAAGTCCTTGGTATGTGTAAATGGTAAATGGCTGTCGATTGATTGATTGATTAACCAGAAACTGCCAACAGTTTCATGGAATCACAGAATCTCCCAGCTCAAATGGGACCTTAAAGGGAGCAGGAGGGTATAGTTTGAGGACCCAGGTGCAAATTTTACCTTTGATGCTTACTTAACCTTCGTGGGCCTGAGTTTCTTCATCTGTAAAACGAGGGGGAATTGACCCAGTTGCCTCTGAAGTCCTAACTGTTGAGCAATCAGATCATCTTAATCAAAAAAACTATCATTTTCTAATGATTAAAAATGGGGCCCATAAAGATGAGTTGTCTCTGTCATCAGTTGCATGACTTTGAGGAAGTCATGTGTCTTCTGAGCCTTAGTCCTACAATGGGACTTTCCAGGGTCACACGTAAGATCCCTCCCAGCTGCACTGTCCTCCATTTAAGACTACGCCAAATGCAAAAAACTATGATTTGGTGAAAGAAAAAGGAGATGGAAAATATGCCAGTATGGTACAAGGGCATATCAGATTTAGCCCTAAGCTCTTGGGTGGTACAGATGCAGGAGATGTCATGTAGAGGAGACAGAGGGAAGACAGGGTGCCCTTTGATCCTTCTGAATATAATGACAATGTCATTCCATCCTCCCGTGGAAGAATTCTGAGGAGGGATCAATGATCTAAAAATAAAAAAACAAAAACCTGGAAGCAGATATTTGTCCCAGTTGTGGATATGAGGAACATTTATATCAATCAAACAGAAGGGAGAAATGGTGGGAGACAAGACTGATGGGTTTGATTATTGAAAGATAAAAGGATTTTGCAGGACCAAAAGCAGCATCTCTAAATAAAAGAAACAGATTAAGGGAAATGCTGAGTAAATATATCAGATAATGGGCTGCCATGCTGAATTTATAGATCCATATCTATAAGAATAATAGACAAATGATACAAATAGACAAGGGATACAAAGAGATAATTTTGGAAGGAGGAAATGAAAATCGTTCATAATCACCAGAGAGGCAGTGAAAAGATAGCTGACCTTGCAAGGGAGGAGGGCCTGGGTTCAAATCCTACATCTGTGACTTACTGGCTATAAAATTAAACATGCTAGGGGTTTTATTTGTCCTCTTGTGTCCAGAGTGAGGGTGTGGGAGACAGTAGAGTGGGTAAAAATTTGGACGGGTCCTAGAAATTCTGAATGTCATAATTTCCAAAGAGAGGCAATGTAGCCAACCATGGGATTAAAAAGGCCTGGATCCAAGTTTATCTTCTTAGACATGTCACCGAAGTGACCCTGGGAAAGTCATATCATTTCTCAATACTCCAAGTAACACCCTAAGACCTAAAGTTACAGATGCCTTGGTGCTCTGCAGCAGGGGAGGGAGGGACTTTTCACACCAGAAGTTCTTATATTAATTTTAAAAATTAGTCTGACCCTCTCCACGCCCCCCCCCCAAAAAAAAGTCTAGAGTGATTTTCAAATCTGTATTTCTTTAAGACTAAGATAATGGAATGTAGGACATACAAATTTTGGTGGAGGGGTCTAGAAAAGGCTACAGCCATCATAGAGGTTATTTGTTTTTAGGAGTCCCTTATTTTTCAGTCCTACTCCTCAGGCCCCCAGGCATAACATCTTGAATTGTTGATGTTTAAAATGCCTTTAATCAGGCACAAAGCCTTTTTTATGCTACAACTAATGAATCAATAAACATGTATTAAATGTCTATTATGGGCCAACCACTGCACTGAATATTGGGGTTATCAAAACAAAAATGAATAGTCCTTGTCCTCAAGAAGCTTACATTCTAATGCAATGGAAATCATACAAATATATAGGTTTAAGCAGACTATCTGCAAAATGAAAACAAGATGGTTATAGGAGAGGGAGAACAGCAAGTGGGAGGACCAGAAAAGGATCCATGAAGATGGTGCTTCATCTGAATCTTGAAAGAAACCAGGAAGGTGAGGAAGGCATACATTCTAGGTAAAGACGTGGCGAAGACAGATGGAGCATTGGCTGAAGAAGAGTGATTAAGAAACTTGGTGTGAGGATGGGAATCAAAATAAGAAATAAAAAAGGGCCAGGTGTGAAGAGTTTTAAATGCCCAACAAAGGTCATTGTAGTTGATCCCAGAATAGCAATTAATTTTTTATTAATGTATTAATTTATTTATATTTATTTTATTTATAAATTTATTAAATTTTAAAAAGTAATAAGGAGCCAAAATGGTGAGAAAAATAATTTTGGCAGCTATAGAGAAGATGGATTGGAATAAGTGGGGTAAGGGTTCAGGAAGAGTGATTAAGAAGCTATCACAATAGTACAGGTAGGAGGTTACAAAGGCCTGAACTCAGGTAATGGTCATGTGAGTGCATAATAAGACATTGTGCAAAGTGCAAATGCCCCTGAAAAATGTATTAAAAGGTCCATGATTTCATCCATGTGGGCCCTGCTTCCAACGATGCAACTTAACCCCTCCATGCCTTAGTCTGAGGGTCTCCTTCATGAGCTGCTGTAGCCAAAACTTTTTTTCCCCTTGCAGGCCCAGCTTTCTGGTAATGAGCATCCCTGATCTTAGCTATGCTGTTTCATCACAGGAGGGCCTATACTGAAAGCCTCTCCACGCTTAATATACATCTCACCAGCATATCCTTCAAGAACCTTCAAGAAGGGCCACATTCCCTTCACCATGAGTTATTAGAGAGGGGCTTTAGTGAAAAGGAGAGATGGGTGATACAGAGAATGAAATTCACTGATTTCAATGCTTAAAAGATCTGTGGTTTTGTTGTTGATGACGATGATGTCGGGACACCCTCCACCAGTGAAAATGGTGACCCCTCTAAGACTTTGTGGAAGTTATCTGATACTTGTGGCTAGAGTGCCCTGATGATGAACCCCTCTGAATTTAGCCAGGTTGGTCCTTGGCTGGAAGACATACAGTCAGTCCATTACTAGGCCCACACTAAGAAAATTTCTAGCTTGGATGGGACCTGCCAGACCTCTCAATCCACCACTGACTTAGCCTTCAAGAATCCAGGATCACCCTCAGACACTAGGACATGTGGAAATAGGACTGAAATTCACACTGGATTGTATTGTACTTCCTGGAATAGGAGTTGTCAACCTTGGGTCTACAGATTCCCCAAGGTGTCTGAGGACCAATTTCAAGATGTCTATGTGCTCAGCTAGGAAAAAGGCTAACTGAAACTTAGCCTTTCTTTCAGTTATGCATGTGGACAACAAGCCATTGTTCTGAGGACTCTATTACTTCACCCCCTGCCAAAGGGACATATAACACAGAAAGGTTAAGAACCTCTATGCCAGAGGACAAATTTTTGATGACTTCAGCTCATTTGCTTAGAGCTAGAAGGAATTTTAGAATCATCTAGTTCAGCCCTTTTCGTTTTGCAAAGGAAGAAACTGAGGCCTAGAGAATTACCCAAAGTCACACAGGTGATGAGCATGAGGAGCGGCATTTGAACCCAGGTCCTTTCAGTGCTCATTCCACTTTGCTGATAAGGAAAAAGATATTAGAGCCATGAAGGTGGTAGAAGGGAGAGAGTAGCATATTCCCAATTTGTGAGGTTACCATCTTCTGGATCATTGGAGGCTTCCAGAAAAAAAGGATGGATAGATAAATAGACAGACAGACAGATAGATAGATAGATAGATAGATAGATAGATAGATAGATAGATAGATAGATAGATAGATAGATAGATAGATAGATAGATAGATAATTTAGGGGCTTATTCTGTACCAGGCACTGGGCTGAATGCTGGCAATACAAACATAAGTGAGATAGTCTTAGTCCCCAAGGAGCTGACATTCTAAAGACAGGAGACAAAAGCATTGGGAGCTGGAAAGGGTTCAGGGAGTCTGCAGTTTGGGGGGAGGTGGTGACTTGGGTGTGGGAAAGAAAAGGTGAGAAGCTGCTCTCATCCCTTTGGCTCAGAGGTGATGCTGCAGGGCAGGAGGGGGAAAGGAGGATGTAGAGACTGAGGTACTGAGCGGCCCCAAAGCATTGGGCGCTTTGGAGAGAAGGACCCAACAAGAGATGCAAGGAAAGGGGTTTGGGGGCGCACCTGAAGAAAACTCGATCTACTTACTGCTGTTCCCCAGGGCCGCTAGTCTATGGCCTGGCATGCACAGGAATCGCCCACTGTCTGCTTTTTTGCACTGTGTTTGTGTTCTAATTTGGTAAAAGTCTACCATGCAACATTGCTCCATTTTAATTTAGGAAATGCCCCACAAAGGCTGGGCTTGCATTGTCATTCAGCCTACACACATCAGTCTAAGAAGTTGGTGATGCCTGCAGGCATGAAGTTCATTCCATTACATTGCGGTTTCAACAAGAAAGTTCCTTTGGTCAACAGCTATTTCAAGGTTAGATACAGTGACTGACTGCGTCTTGGCCTGGCACTCTCTATTGTTCAGGCAGCCTGGTATATATAAATAGAGCCCCAGCCAAGCTTAGAGACAAAAAGATCTGGGCTCAAATCTTGCCTCTCTGTAAGGTTAATGGGATATCACATCTTCCTGGTCCATTAATGGGCCTCACATGGAGCCCTGGTGCAGAGTCAATTAGGTTCTGGGCCACAGGGATTCCTACACCTTTCCAATTAAGTGCTGATTTCCAAGCTTCTCAGCACTCAAGAGTCTTTGATTGAAAATAGTATATATTGTATTACTTGGAGGGAAAGGGGTGGGCAGAGAGAGAAGCAGGCAGAGAAGCAAGCAGACCACAGAGAGAGGAACTTGCCTAGGGAAACTTGCTTGTGGGAAGGCTAAACAGAGGGAATTCCTTGAGATGTCTGCCCTCCCTGTATCAGTGATGAGTGCCTTACTAGATCTTGCCTTCTGGTGTCCTAACAGTAATGTTAATAAATATATTGATTTTGTCTGGGAGGAAGAGAGTTTATTATATTTTGTGAACTGACCCTGGAATATGTATACATATTCATAGCAGCTACTGTGAGTATTGCATTGGCATCATACTCTCCCACAGGAGTTCATTCACCTGACTATACCATGGCATGTTTGCCATGCTGGAATATCCTCCCTCCTCAGCTCTTCCTCCTTGTTTCCTTAAAGGCTCAACTCAAATCTCCCTTCTGCCTGTGACCTTTCTCTCCCTCCTTACCACTGCTCCCCCACCAACTCCTAGAGCTTTCCCTTGTAAATTATATTGTTACATCATGTATGTCCATAGTAAGTTATGTACAGGTGACTTCCCCAATTAGAATGTAAGGGCTTTCATTGTGGGGATGGTATTTGTGCCTTTCTCTGTATTCCTAGTGCTTTACACCAGCCCTGGCACATAGTAAGCTAATGATAACAATGATTAATAATAATTTAATAAATAAATATGTAAATAACATATAAATATATGAATATTTACATCTAATATACAATGGAATAATATATATAATAAATATATAAACAACTTAAGAAATAAATGTTTGATAAATAATAATAAACTTTAAAGTTTGCAAAGTGCTTTACATAAGTTAACTCACAGGCTATTTTGGGAGATGAGGTGCTATTATTGATTTCATTTTACAGATGAAGAGACTGAGGCAGTGACTTGCCCAAAGTCTGAGGGTCTGAGGCTGGACATGAGTTGGGGTCTTCCTGACTCCCCATCCCATATTTTACCCTCTGTGCCACCCAAAAGCCTACAGTAATCACTTAACAAATGCTTGATGACTGATACTAGCTTATTTTTTCCTCAGCCTCAGTTTCCCTAACTCTAAAAGTGGAATAGCAGTATCTATATTACATGGTTTTTTAGAGGCTCCAATGAGATCATAACAGTTCTTGTTATTGCTGTTGAGTCATTTTCAGTCATGTCTGGCTCTTGGTGACCCCATATGGGATTTTCTTGGCAGAGATACTGGAGTAGTTTGCTATTTCCTTCTCCCACTCATTTTGCAGATGAGGAAATTGAGGCAAACAGGGTAGTTAAGTGACTTGCCCAGGCAAGTCAGACAAACTAGTAAGTGTCTGAGGTCAGATCTGAACTCAGGTCTTCCTGACTCCAGACTCAGCACTTACCACTGCACCACCTAACTGCATGGTTTTATTGATCTGAATATGGTATAGAAATGTCAGTGAGAATTGTCATTACTATGTAATTATTGGCAATATGTTCATGGTCATTCATGGATATGAGCCCTGATTTAGGAAACATCCTTTTCTACAGAAGTATAAAGTAGAAGGAGCTCTTGTAGCAGCAAGCACCCCAGCATCCCCAGGGTGGCTGCCAGCACAGGTTCTTGGATCTGCTTTGATAAAGGAAAGCAACTCAAAATGGGTTAACAAGCTTACTTTAATCAGTAAAACATATATCGTTTACCTAGTTCAGGGGAAAAAAGGTCAGCACCCCGAACTTCAGAGTATACAGACAGAATTATCAAGACAGAGAAACAGATCAAGTAGACAGGTTTCCAAACTATCCAACCATTACATCCATACCAAATCAACATCTGGGTTTTTCAAAGCCTGGGGGCTCTCAACATAGGCTTCCCAGAGTCTCATCTGATCAAATCACAGAACACTTCTCAAAGTGAGCCCCAAAGCAAAGTCTCACATCAGGGATTATATAGCCTTCTCCTAGGTCAGAGAATGTAACCACCCTCTTGACCCACTGCCCAATCACACAGCATCAAGGTGTCGGCATTCCTGAAAACCAAGCCTTCTGCCACAGGCTCCATGTGACCATGTTCAGCCTATTAGGAGGCAAAGTATATTTTCAAATCAAGGAAGGTTCTCAGAGTCTCTTAAGACTATCAAAGGGCCTTTGGGGGCAGGGAAGAGCTTTAAATTTGCATTCCCATTACAGCTCTGAACTTGTACAAAGGTCCAGGGTTCAATTCTGATGTTACTTCCTATATGACTGTGGGAAAGTCACTTGACCTTTCTAGGTCTTAGTTTCCTCATCTGGATAATGAAGTGGTTGGATTAAATGGCCCCTGAGGTACTGCCCTGCTCTAGCTTATGACCCTCCTTTAAATGAAGGAATTTAACTTCAGTTTCCTATTCAAACTAAGATGCAGTGGCCCATTGCATCCCAAGAGATGTACCATTAGAGATCATAGGAATATACAATATGCAAAAAGTGGTTTTAGGTGCAATATAGTTACCCTACTGGCCACTATTATGATATTGAATATAAAATATGAATATTTATCATGAAGGGAAAAAATACAGCAACCAGTTTGTGGAGGAGCTGGGTAAACACTGTTCAACCCCTTCCCTCCTAGACTTAATGCATTAACCTAGTTTCTGGCACAAAGAATAGGAAGTAGAGGAGAGACACAGTACCCTGGGAAGAGGGTCATTATTTTTATTTTTGTCTTCAGATCTTCTCCTCCCCTCCACCTAACTGTGTCCACTACAGAGTAAGGTCTTGATAAACGCTGGTTGCATTCATTTGAATTTTATCTCTCTAGCAGGGGCCATCTCCACTTGCCCTGACCTGTATCTGGCCACTGAACCCAGATGGCTCTGGAGGAGAAAGTGAGGCTGGTAACTTTGCACAGCCCTGCCTCGCTTAATTCCAATTTACTTGCAAGTCATGACATCACCTTCCTGAGGTCATGGTCCTCTTTGGGAATGAAGGACAAACCACAACATCTCTCTAGCATATGCCTTAACCTGTGAATTTAAAAAAGCATTTTTAATAATTGTATTTCAATGTACATAACCCAAAAAGGTTAAGAACTCCCTTCCCTACATGTTAAAGTTTTTTGCATTCTCAAATAACATTTATTTACTTAATTGTTGACCCACTGGATCCACCTCCAGTAGAATGTAAGTTCCTTGAGGACAGACTTTTCATTTTTGTCTTTGTAACTCTAATGCCTGGCACAGTGCCTTATTATACATAGTAGCCATTTATAAATACTGCATAGGAGGTTCTTAATAAAAGCTTGGTGAACTAAATGGAAGACAACTGGATGATGAGAATGTAAGCAGTATTATTTCTCTTGTCATTCACACAAATGCTACAGCATCAATTACTTATCCCTGTGGTTTCACTGATATAGTTCCCAGGTGTGGGAACTCATTCTGCCACTGCAGGTTGGCACCTTCCCTGCCACTTCCGGGGTCCTGGAGCCCTGAGAGGTTAAGTGATTTGCCCAGAGTCAAAAATTCACCAGAAACTAGGTCCATGGGAAGAGGTGCAGGAGTCTCCCAGATCCAGAAGAGCAATGAATTGATTAAATGAGCCATACACCAGATCTCTGTTTACAGATGTTTATTGAAGAATTATTTGACAAAGGAGACAGAAAGGAAGGGGAAAGTTGGGTCTGTTTTGACAGAACAGGTATTTGAGCAGTCCTGTGACCTACTTTGCAACATTTACATAAATAATGAAATGGAAAGACCCATTAACTGGAGTATCCCTTAAGCACATTTGTGGTCATGGATTTATGGTCTATTAAACACAAGAGGGACTCTGACCACATCCTAGGCACAAGGTTACAAGGCACAGCACATGCTGGACAGTTCAAGAATAAAGCAGAGCAGAGAAAGCCCACATTGGCAAGGGTGCAGAAATATAACCAAACAGCTATTCCAACAGTACAAAGTATAAAAAAAAAAAAGTTTCTGCTTTTTAAACCAAGACAATGTGTCCACTAACTCTTCCCTCTTCCCCTTCCCTCTGCTCCCCTCTCCTTCCCTGCCTCCCCCTCCCTTTTCCCCCACCCTCCCATCCCCTTCCCTTTCTTTCAAATTCCTCATCAGCCTAGCCTACCACACTCACAGTTCAGAGCTCCCAACTCAAGAGATCCACCAGCCTTAGCCTTCCTGCTAGCTGGGATTATAGGCATGTGCTACCCTGCCCAGCCCAATAAAATTTTTTCTAAATATTTTTACTCACTGAGTTCTGGGGGAGAAGGGAGAGGAGGATGTCTTCACATAGAAATAATCATAAGCATTATACAGAATATTCTTAAAGTTGCATTCTGTGTGTGTGTGTATACACACACACATACAAATATATATATATGCACTATATATATGTATATGCATATATATTGTGTACATCTTATCTCCTCTGATAGGACATAAACTCCCTGAAGACAAGGAGTGTTTCATTTTGTCTTGGTGTCCAATTTATTCTTTCCTGGAATCTTTCTTTACAATGTGTTTTGATAGAAAGAAACTACAAAACAGCCTCAAAAGGAAATAAAAACCCAACCAAAGTACTAAAAGAGTCCATGTCATCATTCAAAATCAGTGGTAGCTTTCTCTAAAATAACTTCAACACAGTTTCCTGTTTGAATTAATGAAATACCATCTCTGTCAAATCCAATAATTTCACCATGTAAACAAGTCAGGCTCCTGGAAGTAAAAGAGGCCAGGTACATATACCACACACATGCAGAACAGTCTGAGGTAAGTCAGGACAAAACACATACCCAAAACATTAAATTTCAGCCCAGTGGCCAGTTATTTTGAGAATCCTTTGAGTTCAATAAAGCAATGAAGGAGAGATTTGATGCTTTCCAAATCATGAATTGTTGGATAAGTCATCTTTGTGAAAATACAGAATGTATTTGTCTTTGTAGATCTCACCCCTCATACTTTAGGAGGCTATTGGCACATGAGACTCCAATTGGCCTAAGGACTTGTTATACCTCCCTAAAGTAGGGGTTTTTAAACTTTTTGTAATATGAACACCTTTGGCCATCTTTGGACACAGAGGCCATCAGAATTATGTTTTTAAATGCATATGATAAAAATACACAGGACTACTAACGAAACCAGTCACATTGAAATACAGCTATCAATTTTTTTTTTTTTTTGCCTTTTGGAGGGCAGTTGGGGTTAAGTAACTTGCCCAAGGTTACATGGCTAGTTTTTTGTTTGGGTGTTAAGTGTCTGAGGCCAGAACTGAACTCGGGTCTTCCTGACTCCAGGGCCGGCGCTTTACTCACTGCGCCACCTAGCTGCCCCAAAATATTTTTTTTTTAATTCACAGATCCCAGGTAAAGAACCCCTGTTTAAAGGGACTAATGGACTCCTAGAAATCAACTGAGTCTTTAATTTGAAAAAGTTATGAATTTAAAATAATGATCATCTTAATTGATTCCTTCTGAATGCCATGCGGGATTTGTAAAACATTCTCCACAAATATGTAGCCTTCATGGTATGTTTATATGACCCTAAAGCATGTGGTGAACCCAGCAATTTAAATGAAACAATCTGTCATTTCAGTGAGAAGATGGATCTACCCATATGGAACTGACCTGCCAATTCTATCCAAATGGCAGTTACGATGACCCAAGGAATAGTATATAATGTTTTAATGTCATATAGGATTAGGAATAGGGATAGTGACAATACCAATGATTTCAACAAGATAGGGAACTAGAGGTGAAAAAACTCCCTTTACTAGTGTAGGCTGGCATATTCTCTGCAACTTAGTCTTCAGGGGGTGACTAGAGCAGTGAAAAGTTAAGTGATTTGCTGAGGGTCACAGAGCCAGCATGTGTATCACAAGTGGGATATAACTACAAGGCTAGTTCCCTGTTCATTCATCCAGGATTAGGGAAAATAATTTTTTGACTGACCAAAATACAATGCATATGCCCCAAAATGTAGGTATAAAAGTAGACTTAGGACATTTGAAAATGTACAGAAACAGAAAAGGGAAATAGAAATACATTTAAACCTGCTACATTTGTCTTACATGTTGACTGTTGAAAGATAAAAAAAATGGTAGGATACAATCATGGGACCACAGATTTAGAGCTGGGAGGGACATCAAAGGTCATCTAGTTTACCGTCATCATACTACAGATGAGGAAAATGAGGCAAAGTGACCTGCCCGAGATCACATAAGTAGTACATAGCAAAGCAACATGGGATATGTATATTTTGAGGCCAATAGAGACTAGCTGATGGAAAGTTCAAGTCAATAACTATTAAAATTTAATGGTTTTTGCATTCATTCAAAGAAAAAAACCTTCCCAGTTGCATGAGATTTCTATCTTTATGGCGTAAGTCACTTGTGAATTTCCAATGGATCAATTTCATCAGAAACACCATAACTCTTGTGTTTGTTAGGAGCTTTATGTGTCTCCACATGCAAACCTTCTCTACAGCCTCTGTTTGATTGTTAAGCTGAACAAAGCATTTGAAAATGCTTTCCAGTTTCATTGATTGAGTATTGGAGCAGATAATTAAATACCATGAAAACAACAAAATATCTTAAATGCTCATAGTGTCTCTTCTCCCAAGTGTAGGAATAGTTATCTAAAAAAAAAATGACACTGAGAATATGATTCTCAGAATTCATCACTAATTGTTAGATCACAGTCTGCTGGCAATGCAATGAAAAATGGCTCCATTAAAAGTTAATCATAAGGCATTTTAACCAAGATAAAATTTTTGTTTTCCATATATTCAGGACTACATGGAGATGATTGGTTTTGAAAACCTTCTATATTTATATTTATCACTAACATTCCTTTTCACTGAATATTCTTCGTCTTTGTAGAAAAGCACATCTAATTTCCACCCAAAACAAAGTAATGTGCAAACCTTTCTCTGCTCCAACCTATTCCAAGGCTCTCTTCTCCTTTCTCTGGTTCAGCACCAATGTGTGAATAGAAAATCACAGGTAATGAACACAACAGAAGTGTCAGACAAGAGCCCTCTGAGGAGTGGTTCAATCAAGCCAAATTTTTCATACAACAAAAGCCTTACCTTTTTTACTAGTCTTTTCCCCATCCCCATGAATCCTGGATAACAAAAGGACAGTTCTTCCAGGGTGACTCCCTACCTATTTCCAAACCTGTGTTTGAACATCTTACCAACATCAACTACATTATGGCTTTCATATCAGAATTGTGACTGTTTGCTCATGAATTTATTTTGCTCATGTATTGATACTCAATTCTGTCCATGCCCGAGAACTGTCGTCTTTCATAGTGGACAACTTCCTCTGGGAGAACTGGCCAAGTCCCCAGAGCCTGAGGACAGCCACTCGGTATTTCTTGGACATGATGTTGTAAAGGATGGGGTTGATGGCTGCACTAAGATAGAACAGGACAAAGGAGAACAGGTTGCAATACTGACTAATCACGGCAATCTCCAAAGAGCCAGGCTCGAAGGATTTGGAGAATAAGTAGCGTCCCACATGAAATGGCAGCCAACAGAGGACGAAAGCAAACACCACCACAGCTAAAAGGAAAATCAGAGAAACTTAGCATGAGATCAAACAATGTTGTCTTGAATCGTGTTCTGCTAATAAAAAAAAAAAAGATTACATTTCTTTTGAAAGCTTTTGTGGCAGGAGAGTGTGATTCATCTCAGACAAAGGGCCAAATGTTGTTTTTCCCCATTCCCTTTCCTGGGGTTTAATGAGAGCTATTTCTAAATACACAACTAATCCAGCTATTTGGACCAAGGTGACCAATAAGTTCTGTGTAACAATAGTCTACTGGAGAGGCAGTCAGGTGAGGCCAATGGCGTGATGAACTAAGAGTCAGAAAGAGCCAGGCTCAAATCCCATTTCATGGGATCATATACAGACAGAGCTAGAAAGGCCCTCAAAGGTCATAATTTTATAGCTGAAGAACCAAGATCCAGGGAGCCTCAAGAGATTTGTCTAAGGTCACATAAAGCAGGATTAGAACCATCTTTCATTTATGACTTGTATGGCCATGTCACTTAAGTCTCAGCTTCCTTACTGATAAAATTAGGGTAATTGATACCTGAAGTACATACATCACAGGGTTTTTTGTGGTATTCAAATGGGATAATGCTTGTAAGACACTTTGCAAACATTAAAGTACTATCTAAATTGAGAACCAGAAGGACCTTAAAAGTTATTGGGTCAGAGGCAGCTAGGTGGCACAATGAATAGAGCATCAGCCCTGGAGTCAGGAGGACCTGAGTTCAGATTTGGCCTCAGACACACAAAAAACTAGCCATGTGACTTTGGGCAAGTCACTTAACCCCAATGGTCCTACCTTCCCCCCTCCAAAACAAAAAAGCAAAAAATAAGTTATTGGGTCCATTCTCCTCATTTACATAGGAAGAAACTGAGACCCAGAAATGTTAAATGGATCAGAATCCAAACCTATGTCATTTCATTCCAAATACAGTGATTTCCTCATTAGTCTAAGTTCAATGGTCTTCCCACCATCAAATCAATATCAGGTATTATTATTTTATGATTAAGATAACTGGATGTTTGGGGGAGATGACTAGGAAATCCATTTTTGAAAATTCAGTTTTTGATGAATATAGATATAGCTAATACTGTGTCAGCTTCCTTCAAGGCTCTTCTGCATGAAACTGCTAGGGCCCTCCCTTCCAAACCATTTTGCATTTAACAGCTTTTTGTTTATTTGTATTTATTCTCCAATTGCTTTTCTAGTTACTTCTTGTCTCCACCACTAGAATGAAAGCACCTTGCAAGCAAGAATAATTTCATTTTTTCTACTTCTGTGTTCAGCACCTAGGACAGTGCCTGGCACATAGAAGGCCCTTAATAACTGCTTGCTAGTTAATTGATAATCAATATAATAAGATCATTGTTAAAAGGGGAAGGGGCAATGATCAAGTAGAAAAACTATTTTAACACTAAACACCATTAGAAAATGTCATCAATTTACTTTTTAATTTATCACATTGAGATGTCAGCTTCTATAAAAGATAAAAAGATTTTTCTAAGCCCAGCAAAAGTAACATGGAAAATTTTGGTGTAGAAAAGTAGCTTTCAAATCTTTGTTACTGGGCTATTTTGGTGAGGCAAATATTCCTGGATCACCTGACCCACCCATTTCTATTGACCAGCTTCCCTGAATTACTGGGGAAATGGTTTTTCTGTTGATTATACACTAATGAGACAATGGTTTTAAAAAATTAAATGCAGTCATTGATTATAGACTATTAGGATTAGAAAGGTTCCATTTTACAGATGAGGAAAGTAATACCTAAAGAAGAGAAGTGATTTGCCCAAGGTCCCATAGGTGACTAAACTGAAGAATTCAGAACCAGGACTTCTGATCTACAGTCTCTCATTTCCACTGAAATGAAATGACTAATTCCAGAAATAACAACAAAAGGCCTTGCTTTATTTTGAATGCAATGAAGATAGTCAGTGGTCTATACCTTTTGAGAACCTCTGGTCTAGATGATTAAAACCTTGGGCATTATTGGTTATGAATTTCATCCCTTTGACATCCAGTAATCCAGAAATTCTTAAAATTAGAAAATAGTAAAGGACTTTGGATGTGCAGATTGGATCTGTCATTTTATTCGTGAGCTCCCAGATAGAGAAACTCCCTCTACCAATACAAAGTGATACTTTCTCTGCAATTTATAATATTAGAAAGTTGTGGAGAGCACTGAGAAGTTGAGTGAATTGGCCAGGGTTCCACAGACCAATGTTTCTCTGAGGTGGGACTTAGACCCCAGTGTTTTGCACTCTAAAGTCAGTTAATGCCAGACTTCATATTGTTCAGAGATTCTAAAAACTACAAACATGAAACCCTCATTTGTTCTCCTCCAAAGGATACTAAATATACAAAATGTGAATATAAACATTTCCCACGATGCTGATTTACCAATTGTAAAGTTGTACATAATAGATTTGCAGTCTCATGTGCAATCATCTTTTTTATTGTACTATGTTATGGAAATGCTTGTTTTATTCCACAAGTAAAAACATAAAATAAATTTTTTAAAAATATTTACCACTCAGTTTAGACAGATTCCATTTTCTGATAGATTTGAGAGCAAAACTTTAAGAAGTTAAGCTACAGATAAAATGTGGATTTGAAAGCATTTTTAGTAGAAAAAAATTGAACATGACTTTGTGTGCATAGTGCTGGGTTCTAATTTATGATTGTAGAGATATTTATGGAGAATAAATACAATTTTATTTTGACTGCTTATAAGATTAACAGAAATTAACCCTCATCTTTAAACTAAAATGTACTAATTCTCACTTCTCATTGAACCTAGGGGTGATTTAGTTCCTTTGGGAAGGAACAATTACTGATGTTGATCCTTTCACATAAGTTTTATTTGATCAAACTGGGGCACTTTCTTGCTAGTAACTGAGCTGAACAGAAGGAGAACTTTATCAAGTAGAGGAAAGTCTACAGTTGGCATTTGGGTTGTGTCCCCAACAATCAAGTGAAACAAAATTGTTGCAATGAGTGACATAGAAGCAAAAATTGATTTTTTTGTCTCAACTATCTGCTTGGATTGTACATATGTTGCATGTCCATCAGCTTAGAACTTAACTCTTTGGTAGAATATTTTAAAGGATATGATATTTTCTTAAATTTAATCAGTTACCTGCAAATCAGAGAATAGGAAAGGAACTGGGGAACATAAACACTATAATATGTTGCTCTATGATATATGTCGGTTTCAAAGCAAACTTAATTTCTAGGGTTACTCTCCTGAGGAAATAAAGAGACATAATATTTGATATTTGGGGTTCATGGAGAGGCATGATGCTTCCAAATACTTTTTTGAGGGAGGGAAGGAGAGGAAGGAGAAGAAGGAAAGGGAGACAGAGATAGAGAGAGACAAAGGTCAAGAGTCAAAAAAAAGGAAAGAGAGAAGGCAGAGAAAGAGGAAAAGACAGACTGGAAGAAAGAATGAGAAAGGGGAGAGAGGAAAGGGAGGCAAAGAGAATAAAAAGGAAGAGATGGAGAAAGAAAGACAAAGGGGAGATAAAAGAAGAGAAGGAAAGATAAGGCAAGAAAGTGAGAGGATAGACCAAGGAGAACTGAGGGGGAGAAAAGAGAGAAATAGGAGAGAGAGAGAGAGAGAGAGAGTAAAAATCCCATACCTAACATTTTTACAGTTTGTTTGTGGTTGTTATCACGGATAGAAGCACTCAGTCCCATGTCCTCCCTCTTTCTTCTCCACAGTTTTCTCCCAATGAGGCTGTAAAGCACAGTCAGGCAAAATACAGGCAGAAAGAAGAAGATGCTGGAGATCCAGACCATGATGGTGAGCAGTCCCGACTGGATGGCAAACTCAGTGGGCCTGCATTCGTTGGTGTCCATGGGGTTGGTTCCGTTCTCGTGTTCCACTCCTACCAGGACAAAGATGGGGCTAGCGCTGAAGAAGGACACGGCCCAGATGACCAAAATGATCAGCTTCACCTTGCCCTTGGTGATCACGACCTTGGCCCTGAGGGGGAAGCATATGGCAAAGTACCTCTCGATGCTGAGGGCAGTGATGTTGAGGATGGTGGAATAGGTGCAGCCCTCACTGATGAACTGAAAGAGTTTGCAGAGAAAGTCCCCGAAGTTCCAGGGCCGGTACTGCCAGAGGCGAAAGAGGTCCAGGGGCATGCAGAGGAAGATCAGCATGTCGGACAGCGCCATGCTAGACAAGTAGAGGTTGGTGGTGGTCCGCATGTCCCGGAACCGAGACACCACCAACATGGTCATGAGGTTGCCCGAGATGCCGATGAAAAAGAGAGCGATGCAGGTGACTGTGACCCCGGTAAGCAGGGCTCTGGGGAAGGGGGGAAGCTGGCCCGCCTGGGAGCTGTTGAAAGGTTCATCCGTATAGTCCAGGCTGAAGTTGGACTCGCTTTCCAGGATCAGCGTCTCATTCCACATCCTGCTGGCTATTGGAGAGTCTTCCTAGAGATGCTGGCGGAGATGGGCTGAAGATGCCCTGGGCTAGGTGAGATGCTGCTGCTGGGCGTCCTTCCCGGCGTCGGGCGCCCCTGGTCCTTCCCGCGCCCCACTAGGGCTAGGAGGAAATCACAGAGCGGCTGCAGGAGCGTTGACTTCAAAAGGCAGCTGAGAAGCTGTGAGGAAGCAGCGGTGGGCAGAGGGGGAAAAGAGAGAGATAGGAGGAGAGGAAGGGAGAGGGGGAGAGAGAGAGAGAGAGAGAGAGAGAGAGAGAGTATAGGGAAAGGGATAATAGGTGAGGAGAGAGGGGAAGTAAAAGAGAGGAAAGGAGAAGGGCGAGCTCTGGTGTCTTGTCCTGGGTAGCAGCAGCCCTGGCAGCCTGGCAGTAGTCACCCTGGTCACTGCTGCCCCCTCCTCCTCTGGCTCCTCCCTCTGTTCTCCCCTGCTTGGATGTTGCTGTTCATTCTGGTTACCAAGGGGAAGGAGTTGTGGGTCCAGGTTCCACCCCCTTAGAAATGAGAAGGCATCATATACCCAAGCCTCTAACTGCCTAAATAGGCTTGCTATTCCAGCCCCCCAGCAAGCTCCATCCCAGTCTGTGCAGCCGTCTCCCAGGCACCAGGGCTGGGTGATGTGGGTAAGCTATAGTGCTACTCTAGCTAGGATCCACATCACTCCCTGCACTGAAAAAAGTGAGGTTAAAAACCACAAAGAAGTCTCTTCAAAAAAAAACTCTCTAGAACTCACTTTTCCCATCTATGAAATGAAGAGCCTGGGCTAAATGATCCCTAAAGGCCTTTCTAGTTGTAAATCTTAGGACTCTGTGAATTTACCTCTGATCTTTTGGAGGGAAGTGCCCTAGGACAGTGCCTAAGGAGTCTGGAAGGTACTGAGAGATCGAATGGAAGAAGAGAAGAGGGGCAGAAAGAAGAGATGGCATGCAGTGGGAACACAAGGAGTGTCAGAAATTGCTCAAATAATTAACTGAGATCAGCTGGAGACTGGTGAGATTATCATCTCCACTCCTTTATAGAGGAGTGAACTCAGGCCCACAGACCATTAAGAAGCTTGTCCAAGGTCATACAGCTAGTAACCAGGAGTTGAACCCAAGTCTTCAGACCCCCCCCCCCACTCAGGATTCTTTCTAATCAACCTTAATCCTTAGCATGAACTTCTGAAACTGACAGGTGAACAGAGAGGATGTTATGGAACTCAGCCTTGTAAGCACAAATTGGCTGATATCCAACCTCCTGGAGATTGCACTTGTACAGATCCTGAAAAGGAAAAGGTATAGGAGAGAGATGTCAAAGATTTGTGGGGGGGGGGGGGTCTAGAAAGAAAGAGGCAAGAGTGAAGTCCTAGGAAATGCAATGAATTTGAATTGAAAATATCTGAGTTTAGATTCTGACTCAACCTTCTCTACACTAAACAAGTCACAACCTCTGAGACTCAGTTTCTTACCTGTAAAATGAAAAGAGATGATTCCAAGAAGGAAAAGTGATGGACAACTGTGGTTTAGTGGGTAGGGGGCTGGATTGGGGACCAACAAAATTGCACAATAAATAAAATAAAAAGATAGGTTGTCATCTCAGTGTGGAAAGTGTGGCACTCTGGGAAACAGAGAAACACAGAGACTAAGATAGGTGACTGTGGAAGTTCCAGGGCATGGGAGGAGGTCTGAGTACTCCTCCCAGTAGAAAGAAGAGGTCAGATGGTGCAGTGAATAAAGCACCAGCCCTGGAGTCAGGAGGACCTGAGTTCAAATCCGTCCTCAGACACTTAACACTGACTAGCCATGTGACCTTGGGCAAGTCACTTAACCCCAATTGCCCTGCCCTCCCCCCACCAAAAAGAAAAAAAAGAAAAAAGAGGTCAGACTAACAATTCCCTGTTTCTTTTCAAAGCCCATCTCTGGGCTGAGTCTAGGACCCCCATAAATTGCCGAAAGGATCTCTGGAGCAGGAAGCTAGTGAGGGAGGGAGCTGGGATGTTGAAATGAGTCCTCATTCTCAGCCAGCTTAATTCCTTCCTACCAAATAATTATTAGATACAAGACAAACTGCTGGGTATGGGCATAGTCGGCAGTTAGGGGGCTCCGCCTGGAGTCAGGAAGACCTGAGTTCAAACCTAGTCTCAGACACTTACTAGCTGTGTGACCTGGGGAAAGTCACTTAACCTTCGCCTTAACTCACTGGAGAAGAAAATGGCAAAGCACTCCAATATCTTTGCCAAGGAAAACCTCATGGACAGTATGGTCCATGGGGGTCACAAAGAGTCAGACGTGACTGAACAACAGCAACAAAAGACAATCACAGCAAGTAGACACATTTGTCCAAGCAAACAGGAAACAGAAACTGGTGAAAATTATTCCAAAATTCACTTGTATGATTTACCCCAGTCTCTACAGGTTAGGATAGAGGATAAAATGCACAAGAGTTAAGGGGCTCTCATATTTGTGAATGAGATAAAAAAAAAAAAAACTCAATTCAGCAAAGGAGAGAAAGCCCTAGTTGCCCAACCCATCACAGAATTTTAGAATTAGAAGAGATGTCAATGTCCACCTTTTGCTGTTGTTGAGTTGTTTCAGTTGTGTCTGACTCTTTGTGACCCTATACAGAGTTTTCTTGGCAGAGATTTGCCATTTCCTTCTTCAGTTAATTTTACAGATGAGTAAACTGAGACAAACAGGGTGAAGTGATTTGCCCAGGGCACACAGCTTGTAACTGTCTGAGGCTGGATTTGAACTCAAGAAAATGAGTCTTCCTGACTCCAGGCCTGGTGTTTTATGCACTATCATGCCATCTAGCAACCCAACCTGGGAGAGGTTTTTGCAATTTTTCTCTGATGGCAAGTATGGTCAATATACTTACACAGTGTTATTTATTTTGTTATTTACATTGTTAAAGCCATTGTGTATGTTGCTGAACTAGTTGCGTTTATCTCATTCTGCATCTGTTAATACAAATCTTCTTATGGTTTTCTAAATAATTTGTAATCATCATTTCTCATCGTTTAGTAATATTACATTACACACGTACTAAAATTTATTTTAACTATAAATAGGTCATGGGATATCAACTTTGTTTCCAGTTCTTATCTACAATAAAAAGTTATTTCTGTGAATATTTTTGTTAACAGTACTTTTCCTTCTTTGGTCTTTTTTTTTGCTTATTTTTTTGAAGGCAGTAAGGTAGGGTGGAGTTAAGTGACTTGCCTAGGTCACAGGGCTAGTAAGAGTTAAGTATCTGAGGCTGGAATTGAACTCAGGTCCTCCTGATTCCAGGGCCAGTGCTCTACTCACTGTGCCACCTAGCTGCCCTGTCTTTGATCTTCTTAAGATATATGTCTCACTGTGGCATCTTTTAGTCAAATCCAAATTACTTTTTGGAGTGATTAGGCCATTGGTCAGACCAACTCACTAACCAATTCAGATAACAATAGCATATTTGTGTGCCTATATTTCTGAAGCCCCTCCAACATAGGCTATTTCTACCTTTTGTCTTCTTTTCCATGGTGTAGCACCTTCTTGATGAAGAACAATGTTGATTCTTTGTGACACCCCTCCCCCTTCTCTTTCTAGATGTTCACAAACCGTCACTTTATTGTTAGGTTCTAGAATTTTCCCAGAAATTGAAGTCAAATTGTCCTGGATCAAGCCTAACTCAAACCAGTAGAGTACAGTAGTTCATGATTTGGACTGGAATTAAAGGAGACACTTGTAGACCACAGATCAGTTAACAAAAGGAATTCACTTAATATCCTGGAGAGGATATTCAATGCAGCATTGGTTGCAGTGAATATAACTCCCCTAATGTCCATAGGGAGAGGGGCCAGTAGGGAATGTATGTTGCCTTTCACAGCAGAAAGCAGTCCAGTAAGCCTACAGTACCTTAGTCCTTGTGGGCTGAGATTTTTATGATGTAGGTGACCAGGAAATAACAGCACTGGGGCAGACTTAAGTCCCTTGCATAAATTAAGTCTTTAGAATGGCTACTTTCCTTTTTTTTTTTAATGGGAGAAACTAGCCTTGCCACCATGAAGCAACTGTTGTTCCTACCATACTTGGTGAACCCATTCTCTGACATTTTTGGAAACAATTGACTTTCTCTCATTCTTCAGAATTTTTCAGTGGCTCAGAAAACACATCTATCAATTCTTTCGACAACCAACTATGTTTAGCATTCACTCTGGCTCTATGTTCCCAGGGCCAATCTTGCTACACCTTCCCTCAGGAATCCAGAATACTGGAAGGAGTTTGTACATATTTCTTTTCCTTTACTGCCCTAAGTTTAGGATCTACCTGAGGGTTATATTCCTCCCCCACTTGGAAGGGGGTAGTGACTAGCACCTTAGTTCCATTTAACCACTTAATATTGGTTAACTTTTCCAAACAAACATTTACTTCTAAGATAAAATGTATAAATATTTCCCCCCAATACTGTCTCTTTCATTACCTTGATCTTTAGGACACTAGGCCCAAAAGTGAACTCAGTTCCTACAAAGCATGTCTCCCATGAGTTCATATCCAAATGTGTCTTGACTGCTGGATGATCCTAGGGCTTCAGTCCCAGAAGTCACTTCCAAAGATAGCTCCTAGTTTCTCTAAGCATCAGTATTGGGCTGGCTACAATACCTGGCCTGGATTAAAACTCCTCAATTCCTGTGGCTCACTCTTTTTTGGTTAAAGATTCCACTCCCTGAACCTAGAGTGACAAAGAGAAAATAAAGACCAAGGGAGTCCTGTTTCTTGGGGGCCATTCTCAGAGGCAGAAGGTACCAAGGCCTTTAGCCTTATAGCATAGTCTCTTACCAGAAACAAGTGAAGAAATTACCATTTTCTCTCAGACTTGAATACAAGAGAGACAAAGATGAGATAGTAAAATCTCATAATAATTCCAGCTCTTCAGCCAATTGAAAAAGACTCCTGACAACCATAGGGCCAACCAGTTGGAACCAGCTAAAGGATATTTATGCATGTTCTTCAGTCTCTTCAAGGTACTTCCCTTACAAGTCATCTCAGTTTTCCCAGAAGTCATTTCCCCAGCCTTGCTCATATGGAAAGATGCCATCAGAGAAAGATGATCAGATTTGTGTCTATGTTAGACTCCCATTACACATGTGATTCATCTGGGCGACATGATTGGGGTTCAGTGAGAACAGCCAATGTTATCATTTCTTTGTTTATCTTAGTCATCAGCTCCCTATTAGCCATTTGGGTTGGGTCTTTTCAGTTCAAGAGTCATTCTCCTTTGCAGAGAAAACAAGCAAAATAACAATGGAGGCATTCTACTTTCTCTCTTTTGTTGGTTTTCACCATTCCATCCTTTGCCACACCCCAAACATCAGTACATGCCTTCTTTGATGTGTCCTCTTTTCTTCCTAGCCTCAGCTCATTCTGAGCTTTCTAGCACTGTGGACACTATGCAAACAGAATCAAGCCACAGTCTTGTATTCATCCTCTCTTAACCTTCTCTTGCTTCCAGTCTTTTTTAAAAAATATCTAATTTGGATAATGATTTCACTGTATATCCATATCAGCTAGCTCCCATTCTTCCTCCTTGTCAAAATTGTTTCTTTCTGTGTACTCAGAATTTTGTTATTAATAGTTTTTGATCTTTCCTTGGCTAACAACAAATCAATAAACAATTATTATACACCTACTCTGTGCCTGTCATTATTCTAGGTGGTAAGGATGCAAAAACAAGAAGGAAGCAGTACCTGTTATTAACTGCTTCCATTTTTTCCAGAGTGACAATTTATATATAAACAATTCCTTCCAAAAAAATGTAGTCCACAAGATCCAATCTAACCTTCCTCTGAAACCTTTGAAATCTGCTCTCTCAAACTCTGTGTATGTTAGATTGTTCTTGGCTTTCCCTTCCTCCTCTACTACAAACTAGAAAAAAGAGCAATCCAAAAAGAATTGGATCTAAAATACAATGGCCCCCATATTGGTTCTCACATTATTTGAAGGCATATGGAAAAGTCCTTTACTGCTCTGTTTCAAAGTGAAAATTCCATCAAATGTTCCATAACTAAAGTTCCTCATTGGTCCTTTATCATATCTCCATGGTAGACTTGTGATCCATTTTCTGAGCTCATTACTTATTTCTTCTGTCTGTCATGGACATCTATAGAACATGTCTTATCTTCCTACTAGACCCGAGATTCCTTGAGCACAGGGAATAGATTTTATTAATCTTTATATTTCCAGTGCCTAATACTGAGCCTTACATACAGTATTTTCTAAAAACTCAAGCATGAGAGCTACAAAACTGTGCATACCCTTTGACCTAGCAATACCTCTATTGGGTCTTCATCTCAAAGGGATCAAAGTAAAAGGTCCTATGTGTACAAAACCATTTATAGGAACTCTTTTTGTGGTGGAAAAGAATTGGAAATTGAAGGGATGCCCATCAATTGGGAATGGTATACAAATTGTGGCATATTATTTTAATGGAAAATTATTGTGCTATAAGAAATGATGAGCCAGTTGCTTTCAGAAAAACCTGGAAAGACTTATATGAACTGATGGGAAGTGAAGTGAGGAGAGCTAGGAGATCATTGTACAAAGTAATAGCAATATGGTATGATGATCTTCTGTGAATGACTTAATTTATTCTCAGCAATACAATTATCCAAGACAATTCCAAAACATTCATGATGAAAAATGCTATCCATCTCCAGGGAAAGAATTGACAGAGTCTGAATGCAGATCAAAGTATACTTTTATTTATTCTTTTACTTTCTTTATTATTCTTGGGTTTTTGTATCTTTGTTTTCTTTCACAACCCTGCTAATGTGGAAATGTTTTGTGTGACTACACATGCAAAACATTACTATATAATCTATATAGTATAATATATAAATTGTCATGTAGTATGTAGTGTCACCTATACATTATAGTATAATCTATATAAAATTGCTTGCCTTCTCAAGGGGGGGGGAACTGACATATAGAATTTGGAGCTCAAAATTTTTAAAAATGAATGTTAATTTTTGTATACATGTAATTGAGGAAAAAATGAAATAAAATTAATTGATTAAAAATAATAAATAAAAATAACTACAGCATGAAAAGAATATCATGGAAAATACAATTGGGAGCTTCATCCTTTTTTAAAAAATAGAGAGTTTCTTATTTTCCCTTTGCATATTTGCATACAGAATGTATTCTCACTTGAATGAATAGCTTTAGGGATTAGCTTCTTCCAGAACATTTAGAATTTTATCCTGCATATATTTCCAAGTGAAAAGTGCAAGTTATGCCTTCAAGGCCCTCTGAGTTGCATTGCTACCTAAATATGGGAAAGAAAGATTATTTTGTTTATATACATAATGTAAAACTAATATAAAAGCTTCACATTTGCATATCTAAAAAAGCTTTTCCTGATTTGCACATTAAAAACAATAGCATATGTAAACTGCCATGAAAAATTTATTAATTCACATAATTTAAACCTTCATCTTTATTCAGTGTTCATAATAAACAATGTACAATCAAGTCAATTTTTTAAAGCCACATCTTTAAATCACTTTACTAATGCAGCTTGAAACAGTGCCATAAACCCTTTAGAAAGCAAAACTATCCACAAAAATTTAGGAGAAAATCTGAATTTTTTGCAGGGAGATTATTTTTATACCACACTTGCAAGTAGACTTGGCATTTCCAAATTGAAAGATATTATGCTAATCCAACTATATAACCCCCAGTTATGTATACATATTAAAATTAAATCTTTTTAAAGGAAAAATGTCTAGATGTTCACTGAGAGTAACAAAATACAATAACCACATTAAGAGCATTTACTATGAAGGGATTTTTTTTTTGCATGTCTTTCATTGTAGATAAAGATGGTAGACTATCATGTACTTTATGTCTTACTTACTTTTATCCCAGAATCATTTTTGGTGCATTTGATCTGTAACTAGGAATTACTTCAGATTCACTTGAAAGGGGTAGGACTGGGGAGAGAGAGACTTGGAGGCTGTTAATGGAGAGGCAAAGATGTCGTTTAGTCCTTTTCAGTCATGTCTGATTCTTTGTGATCCCATTGGGAGTTTTTTTGGCAAAGATACTGGAGTGGTTTGCCATTTCCTTCTCTGGCTCATTTTATAGATGAGGAAACTGAGGCAAACAGGGTTAAGTGACTTTCCCAGGGTCACACAGTGTCAGAGTCCACTTTTGAACTCAGGTCTTCCTGACTCCTGAGGCGCAGCACTCTATCCATTGTGCCACCTAAATACCCAACATGGAAGAACAAAGATGTAGGCACTGGGAGAGAGACATGATGGCAAAAGGATCCTGGGATGGGTGGCAGCCTGAGACTAGGTGAGGAAAGTGATGTGTACTCATCTGAGGACTGTATGAAGAAAGCACAATCCCCTACACCCAAATATCAGCACCCTTGGGGAAAACTCCATCACCCGATGTTAGTTCCAGCTCTGGTTGTTATCATTTTACTAAGAATGCAATTATAAGCTACAAACAGATTTTTCTACAAGCCAAGAGAAGTGAGAGGGTGGGAGGGGATGAAGCAAATGAGAGAGAGGAAGAGATAAATCAATGACTATGTTGAGACTAGTACAAGATAAAAAGTATACTCCAAATGTTTCTAGACTCCAGAGTCATGTGTTGCTCCCAAGAATATAAATTCCGAACTTCAGTGTCTCTTAAGGGACACTTTAGGTAGAAAAATACAAAAAAGAGGAAAAGCCAGAAAACAAAGCCAAAAATATAACTTTGTTTTAAATTTTGTGTTTTTCTTAATTCAACAAACTCCAAAAAAAGAACATTTCCACAATAAAAAATATGGAAAGAAAATTATGTATGAAACTGACAATTATATACAGCTTATATTTTAAACATATATATATACACATATAATAAATAAAACAGAGTTTCAAAGTTGTGCCATTTGTACGTCCCTCTGAACTTCTGTTTTTCAAGCATTTTCTTTCCTTTTTTTTATACATGAGTCATTTTTCTCTTTGTTCTCTTTAGGAATTCTAGTAGCAGTAGTAGTATGGCTAGGGCAAAGGGTATGCAGAATTCAGTAACCTTGAGTATAGATCCCAAACTGGTTGGACTCCGTTTAGGCCTTCACCAACAATAAATGAGTGTGCATTAATTTCTCCTACATCTCCTCCAAAAATCATCATTTTCCTTTTTTGTCAGTCTGATGGATGCAAGTTGGAACCTCAGAGTTGCTTTCATTTGTATTTCACTAAATTATCAGTGATCTGGAGGATTTTTTCATGTGTTTGTTGCTATCTTAACTCACTCCCTTGAGAATTGTTTGTTTGTATCATCTGAACATTTATTATTATTAGGAAATTACTCTTGTTCTTATACATTTGAATCAGTTGCATATGCAAAATGGATATTAGATCTTTATCAGAAAAACTTGCCACAAATATTTTTTCCCAGTTAGCTGTTACTCTTTTAGTTTTAAACACATTGATGTAGTATATGCAAACATTTTAAAACTTAACAGAATCAAAATTGTTTGTTTTATCTCCTGTGATCTTCTCTATCCCTTATTTGGGAGAGAACTCTCCCCTAGCCTCAATTTCAAAAGGACTTTCTTTTAATGATCCTCTATATGTCTATTTTTCAGAATATGTATTTTTTTATATCTAAGTCCTGTCTCCATTTGTAGCTTATTGTGGTATATGGTATGAGGTATTGATCTAAGCATGATGTCTGAGAGATTTCTTTACAATTTTCTCAGCAGTTTTTGTTTAATAATGGGCACTTATCCCAGTATTTGTGGTTTGGAGGTTTATTGAACACTATGTGTGTTTTCTTCTGGATCTTGCCTTCCTACTGTCTTGCTGATAAATTCTAACAACAAAACCAAATTATTTTAATGACTAGTGCTTATTCTCTCAATTTCTTTTTTTCTTATCTTATCAATATAGCTAATGGTTCTAGCACCATAGCAAATAATAGTGGGGATAAAGGATGTGTTTACTTTATCCCCCCACCTTCCCACTCTTTATCTCCCTGCCCTATATCTTATTAGAAGGACATCTAGTATTCCTCCAGTACATATAATGTCAGCTCTTGGTTTAAGATAGGTATTATTTACTATATTAAGGAAAGGTCCAATATTTTCCTCTGTTTCTTAATTTTTTTTAACAGAAATGGGTGTTTTATTTTTGTCAACAGCTCTTTGTTTATGTATTGAAATAATCAATTTTTTAATTTTTATTTTTCCTAATATTGAGCCAATTTTGCATTCCTGATATAAATCCAAACTGATCATACTACATTATTTTTAGACATGTTCCTATTATCCCCTTATTTTATATAATATTTTTGCTTTGATATTTGTTAAGGATACTAACTTATGATTTTCTTTCTCCGATGTGTTTTTTTTTAAGTATATAGGCCACCTTTGTGTTATAGAAGAAATTTGGTATGATCCTCTCTTTTCTCAATGTTACAGATAGTTGGAATTTATTGTTATTTGACAGTTTGATAGAATTGGACTTAGAAATCAGTCTGGTCTTTTTTTTATTAATGTATTCATGGATTTTTTTTTAATTAAGTTAGATTCTCAATTTTTATGTTAATCTGGATTTTTTATTTTTTATAAATTATTATCCATTTCACTTGTTGTTAGCTTATAATTGGGCAAAATAACTTCTAATTATTTCCTTTATCTCCTCGTCATTTATTTTGAATCCTCCTTTTCATTTTCTATAGTGGCAATTTTATTTTGCTTTATCTTTTAAATATCAAACTAACCACTGAGCATGTTGGCATGTTACTGTAATCTTAGATTTCTGGAAGAATTAGGCCAGAGGAATTTTTGAGCCCAGGAGTTCTGAGCACTGTGGGTTAAACTATTTAGGCATCAACACTAAGTCCAACTTCCCTGGAATGGAAGAAGGGCATCATATTGCCTAGTGAGGAGCAAACCAGCCCAGATCAGAAAAAGAGCAGGTCAAAGCTCCAGTGACAGTCAGAGTGGGATTGAGCCCATAAGTAACCCCTGAATTTCTAGCCTGGGCAAGATAGGGAGACCCAGTCTTCAAAAAGAAATCAGATTAGCTAACAATCTGTCTATTTTGATAGATTTTTTTGTTTGTTTTTATCAGCTCATCGCTTTAATGGGGGTTTTTCTTTGAGCTTTGTTAATCTCTTCTTTGATTTTTTAGAATTTCTAATTTGGTGGTTAGATTTTTTTGTTTGTTTTGATTCATTGATTTTTTAATGGGATGGTCAAGTCATCAATCTGTTTTTTCTCTTTTTTTTATTAAAATGTTTAGAGATACAAAATTTCCCCTAAAGAATCTGTATCCCCCAAATTTTGGAATGTTGTCTCATTCTTGTCAATTTCCTTGATAAAGTTATTTGTTGCTTCTATGATTTGTTCTTCTGAAATTTATTCTATCAGTTCTTTAGTATTAAATTATTTAATCCTTGTCTAAGTTTCCCAAAATTCTCTTCAGGTCTTCAATTTCTTTTTTATCTTTTTTATTTCTTTTTAGATTTGCCTAGGTCTGAAAGGGGTACACTGAGATCCCACTTCTCCCCATAATTTGATAAATGTTTTCTTTAATTACATAGTTACAATACCAGTCAGTACATATGTGTGTGTGTGTGTGTATATATATATATATATACACATACACAATCATATATATAAAGAATTGAAGTTATTTCATTGTCTTTAAGCATAATTTAGTTTCCATATTTTCCCCTTATCTATGACTATTTTTACTGATGTCTCCTCTGAAATCATGATTAGTCTCCCTGCTTTTCAAAAATTTCACCTGAAGTATGATAAATTCTGCTCTAGCCCTTCACTTTGTGTGAATCTTTATATTTCAAGTTTTTTATGCAAACAACAATATGATTGGATTTAGTTTTCTGCTCCATTCAGCTTTTTTTCTGTTTTATGGATGATTTCATCCCATTCATATTCACAAATATTATTGTTTTTCCCTCCATTAGATCTTCTTATATTTTTTCCTCTTTTTGACCCCTCCCACAGTCCTCTTTAATAAAGATGGTGATAAGAGAAGAAATGTGATTAATATTAGTGATCTGTAGTTGAAGCAATTTCCTTCCAAAACACTGCCCCTCCTCTTTTTTCCTCACTCAGATCTTGATCACTGGTTCTTACTCTTCATTTATTCTCTTTTAATTCCCTTTTTATGATCCATACCCTGAACTTCAAGATTTTTTTGCTTGCAACTATCCCCTCTCTGATTCCATTTTCTCTCTAAACCTCTCTCACCCATCTCCCCATCATTTGTTTCTCTCCTGAGTTTAATGCATTTCTACACCAAACTGTGTGTGCATGCTTGTGTGTTCAACTCTCCTTTGTATAGTTCCAACAAGTTTGTATGATATGCCATCTCCCATCCCTTCTTAATGTTTGTATAGTCTTTTCACATTCTCCAATTATAAAAATATATTTTACTCCTTTATTCTTTATTTCTTCCTTAGTATATTTTGCCCTCATTTTTCTTTCTTCTCTTAAGACCATAAAAACAAAACAAAACCATTCCATAAAGTCATATTTAACTTCTTCTGTGACCTTTGAAGATATGAAGGTTGTTAAAAGAACTTGACTCTTCTCCTGTTGGAACATAAATATTTCATCATCAGTTAGCTCCTTCCTCTCACTCAGATGCCTTACCTATCTAGGTTTCTCTTAACTTCTGTGTTTGCACTTCAAAGTACTTACTCCACTCTGATCTTTCATCAGGAATGATTCAAAGTCTTCTATCCCATTAAAGATCCATTTCCCTACCCTAGAGGATTACCCTCAGTCTTTCAGAGAAAGTTATTTTTGTTGCAAGCTTTCATTTTTTGCCTTTTGAAATATTGCATCCCAAGATTGTTTTCTCATATATTGTAGTAGTTTCCATATCTTCTATGGTACTCAGTGTGGTTTTCTGATTCTTGAATGTTTTCTTTCTGGCTGCCTGAAGTATTTTTTTTTCTTTGGCCCAAAAGTACTAGATTTGGATTATAAGATTTCTGGAATATTTTTTTTTCCCCCAGAACATAACCAGTAGGTTCTTTCTATTTTCACTTTACTCTCTGGTTCTAAGAAACATGACCAGTTTTCATTTATACTTGAAATATAATATCTAGGTTTTTTGTTTAGTCATGGTTTTCAGGAAGTCTAGTGATTCTTTAATCATTTCTCCCTGAACTACTTTCCAGGTCAGTCATTTTTTATAGCAGACAACTAACATTTTCTTCAATTTTTTTTCAAACTTTCAATTTTGTTTTCATGGAGTTGCTTGAGTAAAAATCTCAGGAAAAATTATGGTATCATGTGGCTTATTTTTTGGATATATACTAGCTGCCTGAAGTATATATGCCATCTTGGGAAGGAGGGGTGGAGGGAAGGCTTCATGGAAGAGGTTTAGAAATAGCTAAGACTCAAGTGGGAAAACAAATGGGAAAGGAGGGAAGATATGCAAAGTTAAAAAGATGGGAATTCTCAAGGAATGTTCTGGGACAATGAGTTAAGCTCATGGTCCAGGCTGGTTAAGCAGGGAGTTTTGGTTGGGAATATAGCAGCAGAAGAAAAGGTAGGTTAGGCCAACTTGTCTCTAGAGGGCTAATAATGAAGCATCTCTCTTGCTAAAGAAGAGGTGAACTCCAGGTGTATGGTGAGGTATCTGGCTATGTCAGATGGGTCCTTTTTTATTTTTCTTTTTTTAATTAACTGTCCTTCTTAGTTACATGGGAGAATTCTACTGATGATTGAGCCTTGGGAAAAGATAGCAATGTAAATTAAAAGCATCAACAAAGTAACTTTTAAAGGGTTTAGGACTGAGGTTCTTAATCTTTTAGTGTTTATCATGGTCCTTTTGGGTTGTCTGGTGAAACCTATGAACTCTTCAGAATAATGTTTTTAAATGCATAAAATAAAACACATAGGCTTACAAAAGAAACTATATTGAAAGTAAATTATCTGTCTATTTAAAATTTAATATTTCCCCCAATTACATGTAAAACAATTTTTAACATTTGTTTTTTATGAACTTTTTCAGTTCCAAATTCTGTGTGTATATATATAGCTTGTTCTCATGTATGCATATTCATACACTTATACATACACACATATATGTGTTTATATATATATATATATATATATTTTATGTATGTGTGTGTATATGAACAAGATCAGGGACCTCAAATTAAGAACCCCAGGTCTAGCATAGTAGCAACAATAATAATAATTGGCATTTATATACACCTACCATGTGCTAGGTACCACACTACATTTACAAATAGAATTTCATTTGATCCTCAAAACCACCACGTGAGGTAAGTGCTGTTATTATCCCCATTTTACAGTCGAGTTTACAAACAGAGGCAAACAGAAGCTAAGTGACTTGTCCAGGGTCCTTCATGCATCTATTAAGTATATGAAGTTAGATTGGAATTCAAGTCTTCCTGATTCCAGGTCCAGTTCTCTATCCATTGTGCCATCTAACTGTCTCTGTTAGGCACTGCTCTAATTGTGGTGGATACAAAGACAAAAATGAAAAGTCCCTGTCTTCGAGGAGCTTATGTTCTAATGGAGGAGACAACACATACATCCATAAGTGTGAACAGGATACATACAAAGAAAATACAAGGTAATCTTAAAGGAGAAGCACTAGCTACTTAATAGCAGTCCAGTGGGATGGGGCATGAGCTGAGCCTTGAAGGAAACCAGGAATTCCAAGACACTAAGATGAGGAGGGAGAGCATTCTAGCCAGGGAGTACAGCCAGAACATGGGAATGGAAGATGGAGGGATGCTGGGGGAAAGCAGCAAGGAAGATACCCTAGTTCCCTTCCCACTTTGTCTCCATTTAACAGCCTGGTGGAAAGACTGGTACAATCAACCACTGTTCCTTTTAGCTGTTCCCACCAGGAGAGACCTACTGGAACCTCACATGCCCAGTGTAAAATACTCCCCTCTCCTTCTACCCCTGTGTCCTTCCCCTTCTCCATAGAATGCAGATGACACAGAAATTGGCAATGACATCTGCTAAATGTGAATATTCATTCAATAGAATTTGGTATAGCTCTATTAGTGAAACTCAACTGCTCCTACGGGCCATCAGCTGGCATGGTTAAGAGCCTTATTATGCAGTGCCAGATGTTAGAATACTACTTATTAAAATTGGATTCCATGTTGCCTTGACTTATATCTATCTTTCTCTCTTCTGGCACTGACAGTGGTGCCATAGGAAATGAGGGATTCAGTTTAGAGGTGGGTCTGCAGTGTAGAACCAGGATTCCCTGCCAGAGAGATTGGAGCCAGGAGGAAAGGCAGGAGAGAATTCCACTGATTGTGAGCTCAAAGCTAGGGAATTCTTTCAGTAAGGCAGGAAAATAATCCAGGTCTAAAACAAGGGGTTCTAAGCTGGGGGTGGCGTTCACAACATAAATCATGCACTTAGACATCAAATGGAACTTTGAGGTCATCACATTCAACTCATCATTTTTTCAGGTAAGGAAAATGAGACCCAGAGAGAGAACGTGACTTGACCAAGATCACACAGGGCAGAAGTGGGAGCATTCGTTTGGAGCTTAGAAGAGGTTGTTTTGCTACACATTCCTAGTTTTCCTAAAATGTTAGGGATGGGGATGAGGAGAGGCTGAATCTAAACATGGCAGCCAAATCAGTTTTCCTAAAACACTCCTTCCACCTTGCCTGTTCCTTGAGGACAAATCTTCAGTGGCTCCCCTCTTATTTTTTAAAAGTTTTTATTTCATTTATCAATAAATAAGCATTTTTTCCCTCTCCTTCGCCCTCCTATTGTTAAAGAAAATGAAAACCCTTGTAATCAATATGTATAGTCAACAAAATTAATTCCCTCGTTGGCAACATCCATATGTCTGTCAAATTCTGCTTCTTATGTCTGTTGCCTTCCTGATCAAGGTGGGGTAACAGGCTTAGTCACTGATCCTCTGAAGTTCGAACTAGTCACTGCATAGATCAGTCAAGTCCATCAAAGTTGTTTGTGTTTACAATGTTGTTGTTAATTCCAATAAATTCCAAGGTCAAGTACAATCCCATGTAACTTGGCATTCAAAGATCTCCATAGTCTGGCCCTAATCTACCTTTAAAAAAATTATTATTTTAAAGTTTTTTAATGTTTTATTGATGAGGCTTGTTTTTATATTACAAACATTTACAGATTACTCCTATTTTGAGAGAGGCCTCTTTCAATAAAGTTAAAAAAAATTGGGGGCGGCTAGGTGGCGCAGTAAATAGAGCACTGGCCCTGGAGTCAGGAGGACCTGAGTTCAAATGTGACTTCAGACACTTAAACACAAAAACTAGCCATGGGACCTTAGGCAAGTCACTTAACCCCAACTGCCCTGCCTTACCCCCTCCCAAAAGCAAAAAAAAAAAAAAAAGTTAATAAATTGATAACCTCACCCAAAAGTACATCTGTAGCAACCTTCTCCTCCACCTTTTTTTTAATTAAAAGAAATCTATTTTCTCTCTTTCTTCCCCCCTTCCCCACTGGAAAAATAAAGAAAAACACTTAACTTGTAACATATATGAATAGTCAAGCAAAACAAATTCCCTCAATGGCTGTACACAAAAATACATGTCTCATTCTGTGTCATAAATCCATCCTCTGGAATCACGAATGGCCTTTATATTGATCACAGTTCTTACAGCTTTCTAATTTGGTTGTTTTTACAGTGTTGTTGTTATTATGTAAATTATTCTCTTGGTTTCATTCTCCATCAATTTAGAAAAGTCCTGAAAATTGTTTGTTTTTATAATATTGATATCATGGTATAAATTCATCTTCTGGTTCTCATTTCACTCTGTATCAGTTCCTAAGCCTTTCTATTTTTTAAAAAATGATCTATTTCTTCATTTTTTTAGTGCATGCAAAATATTTTTAATATATAATATTTTCCCCAAATTATTAATTTTTAACTTTTTTTAAAAAAGCTTTGAGTTCTAAATTCCTTCCTCGCACTTTTCCCTTTCTGAGATAGTAGGCAGATATAGTATATACATAATCACTCATAAAAACATTGTCATATTAGTCATTTTGTACAAGAAAACTAGAATAAAAGAAAAAAGATGGAAGAAAGTGAAAAACAGTATGTTTCAGTCTATATTCAAACGATATCAATTCTTTCCCTGGGGGCAAAGAGCATGCTTCCTTATTAGTCCTTTGGGATTGTCTTGGATCATTGTATCACTGAGAATAGCTTAATCATTCACAATTCTTCATTCTACACTATTGTTGTTACTGTGTACAACATTCTCTTGGTTCTTTTCACTTCACTGTGCATCAGTTCATGTAAATCTTTCCAAGATTTTTTCTGAAATCATCCTGCTTGTCATTTCTTGTAACACAATAATATTCCATTACAATCATATACCACAGCTTGTTTATTCATTTCCCAATTGATGGGCATCCCTTTGATTTCCAATTCTTAGCCATCACAAAAAGAACTGCTATAAATATTTTTGTAACATAGTCTCTTTTCTTTCTTTTTTTTTTTTTTTGCTATTTCTTTGGGATATAGACCCAGCAGTGGTATTACTGGATCTTTTATAGCCCTTTGGACATAGTTCCAAATTCCTCTCCAGAGTGATTGGATCAGTTCCAACTCCACCAACAATGCATTAGTGTCTCAGTTTTCCCATATCCTCTCCAACATTCATCATTTTCCTTTTTTTTGACGTATTAGTCAAACTGACAGCTATAAAGTAGTACCTCACAGTTGTTTTAATTTGCATTTCTCTAATCAATAGTGATTTAGAGCATTTTATTTCCTCATTTCTTACAGTACATTAGCACTACATCCCATTCATATGCCATAACTTATTCAGCTATACCCCAATTGAGGGACATCCCATTAGTTTCCATTCCCTTGTCTCAAAAAGGGCTCTATAAGGTATATAAGGTAACATTTGTATATAAGGTAACATTTCCTTTTTCTTTTATCTCTTTTAGGTGTAGACCTAACAGTGATATATAGTTGGGTCAAAGGGCACATACTTTTGTGTATAATTCTAAATTGCTTTTCAGAGTGGTTGTACCTATTCACAGCTCCACCAACAGGGTGGCTATTTTTCCACAATTCCTCAAACATTGATCATTTTCCTTTTTTATCATCTTTGACAATCTGAAGAATGTAGAATAGAATCTCATAATTGCTTTAATTTGCATTTCTCCGATGAGTAGTGATTTAGAGCATTTTTAAAAATATGGCTAGGAATAACCTGAGTTTCCTCCCTTAAGAATTGCTTGTTCATATCCTTAGCGCATTTATCCCTCAGGGAATGGCTCTCATTATTATAAATTTAAAGTTGAATAAGTGCTTTAGGTACCTTGAAAACAAATCATTTATCAGGGAAAATGGCTACAAAGATTTTTCCCCCAGTTAATTGTTTCCATTTTAATCTTAGCTTTATTAAGTTTGTTTTTGCCAAAACGTTTTAATTTTATGTAACTAATATTATTCATTTTATCTTCGGTAATCCTCTTTATGCCTTGTTTGGTCATGAAGCTTTTTCTTATCCACAGAGCTGATAGGTAATTTTTTGCATGTTTCTTTTCTATTTGTGATATTATTTTTTCTATCTAGTTCACATACACATTAGGAGATTATCTTTGTATAAACTGTTATGTGTTGATTTAAATCTAATTTCCTCCTTATTGTTGTCTATGTTTTCCAGCAGTTTTTCTCAAATAGTGAGTCCTTATCCTAGTAGCTGGGGTCTTTGTGTTTATTGAATACTAGACTATTAGATACATTTACTTCTGTTATGCTATATTGTATATTTAATTTGTTCCCCTGATTGATCTTTTTTTTTTAGCCAATACTAATTTATTTTAATAATTAATGCTTTGTGGTATCATTTGAGACTTAGCACTATCAGGTTCCCCTTTCTTCCCATTTCTTTTCATTTTTTCCCTTGATGTTCTTGACTATTTTCCCCTTTGTTTTAATATGGTTATTGTTTTTATTTCTAGTTCTATAAAGCAATCCTTTGGTAGCTTAATTGGTTTGGCATTAAGTAAATTTATTTAAGTAATGTTATTATTGTCACTTTATTGTGCTGGCTCATCCTATTCATGAGCAATTAATATTTTTTTACTAGTTATTTAGGTCTGTTTTTCTTCCTGTAAACAGTTGTTTGTAGTTGTGTTTATGCAGTTCTTATGTATATCTTAGAAGGTGACTCCCAAGTACCTTATACATTCTGTAGTAATTTAAATGTAATTTCTCTTTTCACTCTTCCTATTAGGTTTATTGGTTATATATAGAAATGCTACTGATTCGTGTAGATTTGTTTCATATACAAAAATTTTTCTGAAGTTATTGTTTCATTAACTTTTTTACTTAATTCTTTAGAGTCCTTTATATCACCATATCATCTTTAAGAAGGGATCATTTTGTTTCTTCTACATCTATGCTTATTTCTTCAATTTCTTTTTCTTTTCTTATTGTTATAACCACCATTTCAAGTACTATCACATAGACATGGTGAGAATTGAATCTTTGTTTTATTCCCAAGTTTATTGGAAAGAATTCTAGTTTATCTCCTTTATCTCCTTTACAAATAATGGTAGGTCTTGGTTTTAGATGTGTATTACTTATCATTTTAAGAAAAAGTCTGTTTATTCTTATTTTTGTTTTTTAGTTTTTAAACAGAAATAAGTATTCTATTTGTCTAAAGTTTTTTCTGCATATACTAACATAATCAAGATTTTTAAATTTTTGTTATTAATATAGTTAAATTTGTAGTTTTTCTAATACTAAACTAATTCTGCATTCCTGGTCTAAATCCAACCAGGTCATAATGCAAAATCTTTGTGATTTGTGTGTGTTGTTTTAACCCCTTTGCTAATATTTTATTTAGGATTTTTGCATTTATATTAATTAGGATATTGAACTATAGCTTTCCTTTTCTGTTATGATTCTTCCTGGCTTATGACCATCTCCATGTCATTTCATAGAATCTGGTAGATCTCTTCTTTTGCTATTTTTGCCATTCATTTAATATTAGAATTAGTTGGATTTTTAAAAAATGTTTTATAGCGTTCACTTGTGAATTTATGTGGTCTTAAGAGTTTTTTTCTTTTGGAAGTTCATTCATGGCTTTTTCAATTTCTTCTCCTGAAATTGGGTTAAATTTTCTATTTCTTATTTTGTTCCTTTGGATATTTTATATTTTGTAAATATTTATTTCACTTAAGTTGTTGGCATATTGGCATATAGCTGGGCAATACAGTTTCTCTTATTTCTTCTTCATTTATTGTGAATTCTTTTTCATTTTTTATATTGGTAATTTGGATTTTTCTTTCTTCCTTTTAATTCAATTAGGTAATTGTTTCACTGTTTCCCTCAAAAAGTTTTAGTTTTATTTATTAATTCAATAATTTTTCAAACTAATGTTGTTAATTTCATCTTTGATTTTCAGGATTTCTTTTTTTTCATTTTTTTAGCATTTTTAGTCACATTCTCAAGTCATAAATCTCTCTCTGTTAAGAAACATTTAAAGACATAAAGTTACTTCTACATACTTTGACTACATCTGCAATATTTTGGAATGTCTTGTGTCATTTTTTTAAAAAATAAGCATTTATTGAACATATAAGATTCTTTAGTGATTTCTTGAAATATGGTATCCAACTTGTGTTTTGGTTTGGGGGGGATTTTTTGGTCTTTGATTTCGGGTTTGATTCTTAAGTTAACCTCTCCTTGAACAGTTTTCTAGGTTAGTTGTTTATGTTATGAGATATCTTACATTTTCTTCCATTTTCTCATTCCTTTTACTTTCTTTTTTGTTTGTTTTTGTTTTTTTTTTTTAGCAATCGGGGTTAAGTAACTTGCTCAAGGTTACACGGCCAGTTATTTCTGGGTGTGGTGCTGAGTATCTGAGCCTGGATTTGATCCAGGTCATCCCGACACTGCAGCCGGTGCTCTTACTCGCTGAGCCACCTGGCCGCCCCTAAGCAATTGGGGTTAAGTAACTTGCTCAAGGTTACATGGCCAGGTGTTTCTGGATGGGTGCTAAGTTGACTTTCTTTTTTAAAAATCTTGTTGTTTCTTTCAATCTTGTTGCTTCCTTCAATTGGTCCATTCTGATTTGGCAGGTGAGAGTCCGTTAGTAGAATAAGGTTTTGTACCTTTTCTGTTAAACTGTTAATCTTTTTTTTTTCCATTTCTCTCCTCTACAACTCTCATCTCTTTTAAAAAAAAATCTTTTTTTAATTTGCATTATTTCTTCAAAGAATTCAAAATTTTCATATGGATGAGTTTTTTTATATATATTTGAAGTTTTGATTATAGGTATTTTGGGGATATTCTCTTCTGGGTTTGTGTTTTGATATTCCTGACATCATAAAAGTTCTTTTCCTTTTTTTCAGTTTGTTTGTTTATTCATTTTTGTTGTTGTTTACTCATTGATTGTTTCTGCAAACTTAACAGAAATTGAGGTTTAGGTCTCCCCTATTCTGCCTATCAAATTCAATGAAAGACCTTTTACTTTGATATGGTAATCATTCTTTAGATCTTTCCCTTCTCCAAGGACACCAAAGTTCTCCTCTGCAATCAGCCCTAACTGAAGCCCTTTCCCTTAAATGAAGAGGAAAAAAAAGGATTGATTAATCTTCAGCTAAATCTAAGGTTGCCCTCCTCTTATGGGAGAGATCTAGTTAAGGCCTTTTCCTCCAAGGGGAAGATGAGAACAAAAGGACTTTTAATTTTTATTTATATCAAGTTTAGTGACTGTTTTTCCCCTACAATCTTTTTTTTCCTTCCAAAATGAATTGCTTGGAAATTGAGGCGATGCCCATCAATTGGGGCACGGCCAAACAAGTTGTGGTATATGACTGTGATGGAACACTACCATGCTGTAAGAAATGATGAATGAATTGATTTTAGAAACATATGGAAAGATTTGCATGAGGTAATGAAGAGTGAAATGAGCAGATCTAAGAGAACATTATATAGGTAGCAGCAACATTGTGTGGAGAATAACTGAGAATGACTTAGCTATTCTGAATATTGTAAATATTCAAATCAGCTACAAAGGACTAATGAAGGAAGATGCTCTCAACCTCCAGAGAAAGAACTGATAAAAAGAAGTGTGCATAGTATGGTTTTACATACATATATGTCTCTCTGTGTGTATCTGTGTCAAATAGTGCCTTCTCTAGTGTCAGGTGGAGAGGGAAACAGTGCAGAAATTAAAATGTAATAAAAATTTAATTTAATTTAATTTTTAAAATTAAAGGAATTGGGGCGGTTAGGTGGCGCAGTGAGTAAAGCAAGAGGACCCGAGTTCGGTTCCAGCCTCAGACACTTAACACCCACACAAAAAAACTAGCCGTGTAAACTTGGGCAAGTTACTTAACCCCAATTGCCCTCCAAAAGGCAAAAAAAAAAAAAAAAATAAAGGAACTGCCAACATGTGAAGATGTTTTTTCTTCCTCACACCGAGGTACTGTTTTTTCTTAGTGTGTAGGCTTGATTTTTTTTTTTTAAAGCAATCGGGGTTAAGTAACTTGCTCAAGGTTACACAGCCAGTTATTTCTGGGTGTGGTGCTGAGTGTCTGAGCCCAGGATTCAATCCCAGGTCATCCCAACACTGGAGCCAGTGCTCCTACTCACTGAGCCACCTGGCTGGCCCTGTAGGCTTGATTTTTGTTGTCGTTCCTTCAGGGCATTTCTTAGGTTTAAGGCTAAGGTTTTTAGCACAAAATCCTTCACTTTCACTTTCTTTCTATAAGGAATTTCTTACCTCTTAGGTCTGAAATCTTTCACTTTCATCCTTAAGGTGAACTAGATCTCATTTACTGCTTATCTAATGGGTAAATTGCTTCATAATCAGGTTGTTTATTGATCGGACATAGTTAAGCCATATTGCTTCCTTCTGTTCCATCATCTTAGACTCTTCAGGAAGGTCTGTCATATGAAAGAAAAACTGGATGTGTTCTGTTTGGTGTCAGCAGAGTAATGAATGGAAGCTGTAAAAAGGCCAATTTAGGCTTGATGGGCACAAAAATCTTCCTACCAATGAAACCTGTCCAAAGGTGGGATGGTGGCCTTGGAAGGTAATGGGTTCCCCTTCCTTGGAAGTCTTTAAGCAAAGGCTAGATGACCATTTGTTAAGTATATCATGGGGGAATTGGTAAGATTGGACCAGAGGGCTACTGAGGTCATAGAATCATGGATTTAGAGCTGGAAGTCACCTCCATTTTATTAATGAGGAAACTGGGCCACAGGGGAGATTAGTCTAGGGGCCCTCACTTATGTTCAAGTTTGACACCACTTGACAGACAACCTTTAAGGGCCCTTCCGGCTCTAAGTCAATAATCCCATGATGTCTTACAAAGATAATGAATCATTGGATTGTTGATTGAGAATTAGTAGGGATCTAAATAAACTTCCACATTTGACAGATAAGGAAGAGAAGTTGAATCACTTGGCCAAGGTCACCCAAGATTTGATCTCGGGTTTTCTAAGTTCAAATCCAGAGCTCTTTCCACATTGGTACTTGGGTATTTGTAGAAACACGATGTAAGATGTTTTTAAAATGGGATGGCTTTTTCAAAGATTTGATTGTCTTCGACACACATATATAATAGCCTTCTTATATGGTGTAGATTAATAGGCTTTGATTTTTTAAAAATGACAAAGGCATCAGTTGTCCCATAATGTTTATTATCATAGAATGCCATTTAATGTTACCCAAACACTAGCAGATCTTCCAAAAATCTGTGATCCCTTTTAAAGGGGAGAAAGAAGAAAAACACAGATACATTCAATTGCTTTTTAAAAACACTATAAGGTATTGTTTTCTGGGTTCTCTGAAGATCACTGACTTAAAAGTGAAATGACATGAATAAAAATATTAAAAATAATCATTAAATGGGTAACAGCATAATGGATAGGATTGCACATGGAGTCAAAAAACCTTAGTTCAAATCCTACCTCAAACACTTCTGTGACTGAGCAAGTCATTTAACTTCCCTCAATTTCATTTTCTTCATTTGTAAATAATAATAGTACCAATTTTACAACATTTTGTGTAGTTAAAAGGAGATAGTAGGTGAAAATGCTTTGCAAGCCTTAAAGTACTATATACACGTAAGCTGTTGTCAGTAGCATCAATATCAGTTCTTTGCACCTGATGAAGTCTTGTTCAAATACTTGCAAAAACACAATTAAACCCGCACATTGAAACCCTGGAGCATCTGTTTGTCTCTCGAAGCCTGTGTGGAATTCTGTTCAAATATAAACTTAGAAAAGCCAAAATGGAGTGGACAAAATTCAGGGAAGGGCAGTGAAATTGAGCAGGGGGTGAAACTCTAATAGCTGTGCACTCAGAGATAATTGTTAGTATTAATGATCAGAAGAGCTCCCATGTATACAGTTATTTCAGGTTTGCTAAGGTCACCTTATATTCATTATCTCACATGATTTTCACAACTCTGAAAGACAGGTTCTATTATTATCCCAATTTTATAGATATCCTACCATCACATCAAACAGTAAAATTAATCATTTCATCTTTCCTCACCAAGCCAACTCTCCTTCTCTGGTTCCGTCATCCCTGTCTTGGCCAATGGTCCTTCCATCTAGGCTCAATGCCTTCAAGTCACCTTTTATTCATTCTTCTTCTTGTCCTCTACAGCCAATTAATATAATACCTTGTACCTCATGGGGGTTAAATAAACGCTTGCTGCTTTGAACTGAAGTTACCACATCCTGTTAGGTTTTCCTCTTTAAGTCCCTTTTTCTCCCTTGCCATTGACACTACCCTAGGACAGGGTCTCAGCACCATATTCCCAGTTTTTTCTAAGAGCCTCCAAGCTGGTCTCCTGGATGCTAGGCTCTCCCTACTCCAATGGATCCCACAGAATATTAGCTTATTTACATAGTACTTTAATGTTTACAAAGCAATTTATGATATTTTATTATTTTTATTTAATTATAATATTTATTATTTTATATTACAATTTACAATATTGGACTTTGAAGCCTGACTCAGACACCTGCTAACTGTGTGACTCTGGGCAATACACTTAGCCTTCATTTGCCTCAGTTTCCTCATCTGTAAAATGGAGATAATAATAGCACCTACCTCCAATTGTGAGGATTAAATGACTATATTAAAAGTACTTTCTTATTCTCAAAAGAGATATAAATGCTACCTATTGAAAAACCTCTTGATCATGGCACTTTCTTGCTCAAAAAATATCTCAGTGATTCCATATTTCATATAATCAGTGATTTTCAGACTTCGGAGGGAGTTCCAGGGACATCTAATACAATTCCTACCAGACCAAAAATCCCTTCCACAATAAAGCCACCATGTGTCAATTCTGCTTCTGAATGGAAGCTTCCATTGAGGAAGAACCAGGGGTATGCTGGAGTCAGCTTGAACTGGCTCTCAAAAGCTGATAGTCAAATTAGCAGCATTAGTATTTATACTTTGAAAATCGACAAATATTATACATCAAGACCTGATTTACTATTTTATGGATTGTCTAGACTTAAGAAAGTGGAGAAAATGAAAATAATGAAGATTAAACATAAAAGTGTGTCCTGTTTACATTTTCCTCCCCAGAGTCAGTTGTTAAACATTTATCAGCATACTTCTAGGAAGAACCTACTACTGCCTGACTATTTTATGTAGCTCTAATGGTAGGAAAATTCACTACTTAGAGTACTGGCCCTGGAGTCAGGAGGACCTGAGTTCAAATCCACTCTCAGACACTTAAGACAAAACTAGCCTTGTGACCTTGGGCAAGTCACTTTACCCCAATTGCCCTCCAAAAAACCAAAAACAAAACTACCGAAGGACTGCTCTCTGCCTCCTTCTTCCACCCCCACCCCAACGTCCCTCACTATCCAAATAGGTAATATAGTATCATGGTATAATACAAAATGCACTGGATTTGGAATTAAGATGACTCAGGTTCGAATACACATTTTGTTACTTACCATGTGCTCTGAGATCAAATTGCTTTCTTAGCTGAGGAAATGAGAGAATTGTGCCCAAATTCACACACATAGTGGGTAGCTTAATTAGGAGATAGTTACTGGTCTAGTTGATACAGTACCAGCCTTGGAGTCAGAAAGACTCAAATTAATTAAATTAACTTAAAGTTAAAATCCAGCCTCACACATTTACTAAGCTGTGTGACCCTGGATGAGTCACTGATCCCTGTTTGCCTCAGTTTCCTCATCTGTAAAATGAGCTGGAGAAGCAAATGGCAAACCACTCCAGTATCTTTGTCAAAAAAACCCCAAATGGTGTCACAAAGAGTGGGGCATGACTGAAAAACAACTGAACAATATGTAAGCGGTGTTTAAGCTGAGCCTGGGGTGTTTTCCACACTACATATGCATGACTGCATTGGTGAAGAAAATGCTGAGCATGATGTGACACGTAAAAAGTGGGTTTGAGGGGTGGCTAGGTGGCACAGTGAGTAGATAGCGGGCCCTGGAGTCAGAAGGACCTGAGTTCGGATCTGGCCTCAGACACTTAACACACACACACACACACACACACACACACACACACACACACTAGCTGTGTGACCTTGGGCAAGTCACTTAACCCAATTGCCCTGCAAAAAAAAAAAGTGGGTTTAATAGAAGACCTTCTAAAGAGGAAAGATTTTTTTTCCCTTTCTTTTAGGACATGGTGACCAAGGAGAGAGACAGAGAGAGACAGACAGACACAGAGAGACAGAGAGATAGACAGAGACAGAGAGAGACATAAAGATAAAGACAGAGAAAGAGAGACAACAGACACACAGAGAGACAGACACACACACAGAGACAGAGACACATACAGACAGAGACAGAGAGAGAGAGAGATAAAGGCTTTGAAAGCTGTAGATGTGCAGGAGAAGTTGGCTCAATGTGTCCCTCATCTCCAGTCTACCTCCCTAAAGATTTCAGGAAATTTTCCCCCAAGTGATATTGTGGTCTATCTCTTGGTTAAGTTGAAATCTCATTTTACTCCCATCTAAAGAGTTCATGCACTCTGTATATTTTCTGGTATATACTAATCTGTAAAATTTCTCTGATTTCTTTGCTATTTGCTGGAATAAATGAACTCATTCACTATTCATTATGTGTGATAAGTCTTTTGTATAGCAAGCATTGATGGGAAAGGACCAAACCATGATGTATGAGCTGGGAGCAAGCCTCCCCCTTTAGAAGCCACTGGAAATTAGATTTTTGTTCTGAATCTCCTGTTTTACTAAACCAAAAGTTCTTAACCTGGGGTCTGTGAACTTGTTTTTTAAAAAATGTTTTAATAACTATTTCAAAATAATGGATTTCATTTCTTTTCTTCTGTTTCATTTCTAATCCTCTACATTTAATTTCATTCATCTAAAAACATTCTGATAGGCTTCACCAGGCTGCCAAAGGGATCTATGATGCAAAAAAGTTTAAGAATTTTTGCCCTAGACAATCAATACTTCAATCAATCGGTTGACAAACATTTATTAAGTATCTACTATGTGCCAGGTACTCAACTAAGTACTAAAGATACAAAAAGAGGCAAAAGACACCCCTTGCCCTCAAGGAGCTTACAATCTAATGGGGTAGACGACGTATAAATATGTACAAAGCAAGCTGGATGTAGGACAAATGGAAAATCATTAACAGAGGGAAGGAACCAGAATTAAGAAAGATTGGGGAAGGAAAGTTTCCTGTAAAAGATGAGATTTAAAGGAAGCCAGGGAGGACCATAGGAGTGGGAGAGGGAGAGCATTCCAGGCCTGGGAGAGAGAACTGGTATTCCTTGTACATGGCACAGTCAGGAGACCAGTGTCACTGGATCAGAGTCTGTGCTGGGGAGTAAGGAAGACTGAAAAGGTTAGGAGGGGGGTGGGCTATGAAGGACTTTGAATACCGGGTGTAGCATTTTGTATTTGCTCCTGGAGGTGACAGAGAATCACTGGAGTTTATTGAGTAGGGGGAGGGGAGAGGTGACATGATCAAACCTGCACTTTAGGAAAATCACTTTAGTGGCTGAATGGAAGGATTAGAATGTGAAGAGATTGGAAGCAGGCAGACCAATAGCAGGTTATTGCAATAATCAAAGTGATTAATAATCAAAGAGGTGATAAGAGGTTGCACCTGGATGTGGGCAGGATACAAGGAGGGGAGGGGAGATATTGGGGAGATGCTGCAGAGGTGAAATGGACAGGCCTTGGCAACAGCTTGAATATGGGGAGGGGGGTAAGGAATCCTAGATGCCCCCTAGGTTGTGAGCCTGAGGGACTGGGAGGGTGGTGTTGCCTTCTAGAGTAATAGGGAAGGTAGTGGGGGAGAGATAAAGAGTTCTATTTCGGACATACTGACTTTAAGGTGTCTGCTGGACATTGAGTTCTAGATACCTGAAAGGCAGTTGGAGATACAAGACTGGAGGTCAGCGGAGAGATTGGGGTAAGGAATGAAGATTTGAGAATCCTCAGCATAGAGATGGTACCAAATCCATAGGAGCTGATGAGATCACCAAGTGAAATAGTATAGAGGGAGAAGAGAAGGCCAGGACAGAGCTCGGAGGGATGCCTACCCTTAGAGAAGGATCCACTAAAAGAGAGGAGGAGAACCAGGAGACAAGGGTGTCCCAAAAGTCTAGAGAGAAGAGAGCATCAAGGGGAGAGAATAATGAACAGTGTCAAAGGCTGCAAAGAGATCGAGGAGAGTGAGGATTGAGAAAAAGCCACTGGATTTAGCAACTAAGAGATCACTGGTAACTTTGGAGAGAGTGGTTTCGTTGAATAAGATTGTAAGCCACGTTTTAAGGGGTTAAGAAGAAAGTGAGGAGACACAGTGAAGGTGTCTATTGTAGATGGCTTTTTGGAGGATCTTAGCTACAAAGGGCAAAAGAGATCTAGGACCATAGTCGGGGTGGAAGGACCAAATGAAGACTTTTCTTCCATTTAGGGGAGAAACAGTAGTGGTGGTAAGAACAGTAACAATAATAGTAGAACAGCAGCAGCAGTAGTAACAGAAACAGTGGTAGTAATAGAGAGAGAAGTTAGTAGTAGTAGTGCAATCAGTAGCAGTAATAGGAACAGAAATAGCAGCTAGTAGTAGTAACAGCAGTAGTGGTGGTAGTAGTAGTAATAGAAGGAGTTCTCATTACAGCAGCAGTACTAATAGTTATAGTAGCAGTAAGAATAGTAGTAACAGCTCACGAGGTTATCGCCTAACCCATACCATCTCTAGTGCTCCTTTACATAAGGCAGGAAAGAACACAACAGAGATAAAAGCAGCGGTAGAACCAGGGGAAGACACAAGGCCTTGGACGCTACCCCTCCCTCCCCATCCAGAAACTTACAGCAGTCCTTGCCTCACTCACCACCCGAAAAGAGAATTTCATTTGGCTCCTTAGGACATTGGTATCAGTACCCAGCTTGGCCTCACCAGACAATCAAAAAGGCTTTTCTTCACATTCTGTAAGTGGACAGAAAGCAGTCATAAAATATTTGCACATTCTATAAAGTCCACATGGAGGACTATACCCAGCAGAGCATGCTGAATATGTTTATCAGGATTGGGCTGTCATTGGCCAGTCCCCCATTGCATATTATAAGAGTGTACATGTGTGCATTTATGTACATGATATGTATATATACTTATATGTCTGAGTATATAAGTTTTTTGAGGTGTCAAGCACCTGGAACCAAATCCTAGATCTGCCCTTTATTGCCTGTGAGACCTTTATCAATTTGCTTCCTTTTCTTCTCTGGGACTCAATTTCTTCATTAGTAAAATGGAAGACTTTGACTAGATCCTGCCTCAAAGATCATAAATTCAGATTTGGAAGGGACTTCAGAGGTCATCAAGACCAATCTTCTAATTTTGCAGAGATGGAAACTGAGTCCCAGAGAAGTTAAGTAACTTTCCCAAGATCACACAGTAAGTGTCTAAGCCAGGATGCAAACCTAGATCTTCTTTTTGTCTCCTTTCCCAGTCTTCACTCCAGTCCCACATTACCTACTCTAAATATCTAATTATCTTTCCCCAAGGAAAACGATGTGTTTGATTACCTCTAGGAGCTGTGTCAAATACAATCAGACCATCAAGGCTGGTGGATTAGAGGAATGAATCTTCACCATCACTTTCATCTGAAACAGACTGAATATCAGATGGCCCTGCTTCCTTCTCTTATGGGCCTTTGAGCAGCGAGGAAAATAAGGAAAATCTGCCATCTGGTGGTTGCTTTCAAAATCTGTGAAAAGATGGAAACTCGTCAGTCGTCATGAATAAAGGCAAGTGTAATGCCCTTTATTTACTCCAGAGAAAGAGCAAAAGACTCAAGGTAAATCCTTTCTTCCCTGCTAGGACTCCCCACCCTCACCCCCCAACCCAGGTTAATTGTTCATACTTTGCAGACAGCAGATTCTCGCCTTCCTCACAGAATTCATCAGTCTTTAAAAGGAAAACATTTTATATGATCTAGTAATAATAAATCTGTCAAGTTTCACCATTATCAAAAGCGAGACAATCTTGAGCCTGGAAGAATTCCACTGATATCATGCCCCAAATTTCCTCTACTTTATCAGAAGTATATGCTGAGTTACAAGATAAAAATGTAAACCTTCAATTTATTCAATATTTGTGTCTCCATGGTGGTGTAATATCCATGTAAATTCGGCCTAAAAACAACTGCCACTGTGACAGCAGCATTTGAAATATCAAGACCATGAGAGTGAACCTCCCTCCCCTCTCTGCAGAGGAGAGCACAGCATACATATACTATTGGGTTTGATTGATAAGCTGGTTAGTTTTGCTGAACTGCTTTTTAAAAAAATATTTCATTAGAAGGGAAGGTTCTCTGGGAGGAAGAAAAGGAATATATTAAGAAATGAAGGTATATACAAACAGAGCTATCAACAAAACATTTATAAAAAAGAAAAATAGAGAAATATTAAGTCCTGTAGCTACCTCTCCTATCTTGGACTTCATTTCCAACATATATGGGGATACCTTCTTTTGTGTAATAAAGTAGATTGAAATTTTAATTTAAATTTCTTTAAGTGCACTCATAAGTTCAGAATAGGAGAGAGATACATAAGACAATTTTATAGTAAGCTCCTTCATAAAGCAAGGAATGACATTTTAAAATATTTGTTTTATAAATCTTGATCTTCATATCTAGATTTTGCTATAAGGAGGTCTAGTGGGTTGGGGTGCCGCTACGTGGTACAGTGGATAGAATGGTGAGTCTAGAGTCAGGAAGACTCATTTTCCTGAGTTCACATCTGACCTCAGACACTTACTAGCTGTGTGATCATGGGCAAGTCACTTAGCCCTGTTTGCCTCAGTTTCCTCATCTATAAAATGAGCTGAAGAAAAAAATGGCAAACCACTCTAATATCTTTGCCAAGAAAACCCCAAATAGGGTGACAAAGAGTCAACAACTATAAAACAGAACAATGGGCTGAGAGCTAGTAATCAGGTCATCAAAATGACCAATTTATCTAAACAATTTCTCATTATTCATGTAACTTCCATGGGATGGTCTCTAATCTTCTCACCATCTTCATGATCTTCTTCTAGAACATGATTGTTCTTGTCTACATCTTTTCTATAATATGGTGTGTGGGGTGTTTCAGGAAGACTAGCACCTCTTGTGTGAGGCCTTGCTGAGCCCTTTTCAGGGCTGCTCATCCACCTTTGGGGTACACCTTCACCCAACTCTCACCTATGGCTCCAAGAAGCAGAAGCATGCTCAGCATACCCTGATAAAATTGTCTTGAGAGATGGGTTAAACCAGGTTGGGGGTAATCAACAGGCCTCAAAGCCATTGGTGAGTTATGTGAAGCATGTGACAACTTTCCCCAGCAGAATGGATGAATGAAAACAATTTATTCTAATGGCCCCAAAGGTGGCTGAAACAGGCACTATGGAGTGCTTAGAACTTGGTCAGACGTTAAAGACACCAAGGTCATCCACTGCATCCTGGGTCATCACCAGTTGTCTTGACTTTTGCCATGCCACTGTATTTTGATGAGGCTGATGACTTTGTGCAACTCTGCCTCACTTTAAACCCAATTCATGTACAAGTCCAGACATCACTCCATGATGTCATTGGTCCTCTTCAAAAACAAAGGATGAACAACAATATTGTCAGATTCTCTTTCCTAATCCACTCTGCTCTCTTATGAGCGAGTTCATTCCATTTACGTTCAGGGTTATACTTGTTAAATCTGTACTTCTTTCCATCCTGTCGTCTTGTACTTTTTTTCCCTTTTATTCTCCTACCTCCCTCTTTACAGATAAGATGGTAAAAGAGGGAATCTGATACTATTGATCTATAAATGAAATGGCCTGTTTCCTCTCTGTTGGTGCTTTTCTGTTCCCCTTGCCATTCCCCAATCCCTGGATTTGAATCTAATGTGATTCCATTTCACTTTTGCCTATAAGGGTTGCAGATATCTCAGATTGTTCCTGCTTCATATTTAGGAAGAAACCCAAATGTGTTGATATTTCCTCATCTAGCATGCTTGAGGCACTTTGGATGAGTGAGACGTCCACAACAGAAGTTTATTTACCCTTTAAAATACTAGAATATTTCTAGAAATTTCACTGTTTTGGAAGGGTTGGAAAATTTTCTAAAATGTATTGATCTTTTGGAAAAAAATTTCCTTCTTGTCCAAAACTGTTGTGGGTTGTGTTCCTATTAGACAGTAAGTAGTAGTGGAGAGTAGGCAGCTAGGTCAGGCAGTGAACAGAACATTGAATTTGAATCCTACCTGAGATAATTACCAGGTCTGTGACTAAGGACAAGTCACAACCTCTTTTTGTCTCAGTTCCTTTTTCTGTAAAATGGGGATAGACATCTTTCTTCCTTTCTTTTTAATTTGTCCTTCAAGTTCTCTCCAACATTTGAATTTGTTCTTCCTATGTCTGTTCCCATACCTATCCTGTCCTCCCTCTTTCCTTTTCCCTTGCTCTTTTCCCATTTTAGTTCTCCTTTATTTTTATTTTTTGCCTTTTGGAGGGCAATTGGGGTTAAGTAACTTGCCCAATGTTACATGGCTAGTTTTTTTTGTGTGGGTGTTAAGTGTCTGAGGCCGGAACCAAACTCGGGTCCTCCTGACTCCGGGTCCGGCACTTTACTCACTGCGCCACCTAGCCGCCCTCTAGTTCTCTTTTGAATTTATTTCTATATAAAAATGTGTGTTGGGGGTGGGGGGGAGTTGGGGAAGTGTAATAGTAATGGAATTTAAAGATCTCCTGTATTGGCTTGGTTGAGTGTTAAAATCCAGAGCTTGTGAATCCCACTTGTGGGATGGACTTGTTGACATGAAAAGAGAGGGCTGAACTGGGAGGAGCTGGTGACATGGATTTAGAGAGGCACAAGCAGAGAGAGGCAGAAGAATTTTTTGGAAGGAGCATTGTGGAAGCAGAGAGATGGAGAGGATTTCTGAAGGCCAGTTCAAACTGCCCAGGACTTCTGAGAGCTGCCACCCAGAGCTGCCAACGACTGAGGAGACATGGCTGTTATGCTGGTACTTTGTCTGTCTGTTTTGTTGTTTTGCCAGATTCGTCCACTGGTGAAGGACAGTCCTGTTGTTGCAGAGGTCCTGGAACCTTTCTGTTGGTTCAGAGCTCCTGAGACTGTTCTGCAGACAGAGAGTGAATTGTGTCCACTGGTGAAGGACAGTGCTATTGTTGCAGAGGTCCTGGAACCTTGCTGCTGGTTCAGAAGCCCTGAAAAAGGATTTTCTTGTTGTATGTTTACATACAAGGTTTTTGCTACATACAAGGGTTTTGCTAATGTTTTCAGGGGTCCTAGGACTGTTCTGCAGACAGAGAATGAATTAATGAGGAAGCTGGCAATGTATCTTGTGGCCTTGCTAAGCTTTGTCTCCCCAGGAACAAAGATTACTGAGAACTTGCCTCAGGTCAAGATGAAGAAAAGACACCTCTTTGGATATTAAATGCTGTGCTTAAGCTTGTTGTAACTCTGGGGTAGATGGCCTATTCAGTTGTGATCCAAGGGTGGGAAACTTTTGACTTTTTTGTGTTCTGTGACTGACCAAATGAATGTACTTTGCTTATGATTGGAGACTAATCTCCATTTGAGAAGAGGGGCTTTGTGACTGACTAAATGAATGTATTTCCCAGGGGTGGAGTAGCACTTGGAAATTATTGAATTACACTTGGTGAATGCTGTATTTTGAATTACGCTATATTTTTATTTTCTCTGTTCTTAATTTGACACCGAATAAAATGGAGAGCAGCTATGCTGGTATTTTGAACCTTGAGAAGTTGCCTTTGCTTGGCATTACAGGAATTTAACTGAAAATCATCCTTTAGCTGGTTCAGCTGAAAGTGACGTTCATGAGATGCTCATTCTTCTTACTCTTCTCTCCATGATTACATACTCTCACGAACTCTCTCTTGTGTGAGATACATCCTGACATATTCTCTTCCAATTATACAAATATGTAAATCTTTCAATGTTTCTCTTGGTACTTGCATATCCCCCTTAAAAAAAATCTAATCAGTTCTGGCCTTTTCATCAGGGATGTTTGGTAATCCTCTATTCCATTAAAGATCTATTGTTCCTCTTAGAAGATTATATGTATTAGCCTTTATCTTTTGCCTTTCTATATAGCACACTCAAAGCTCTCCTTTCCTGAAACACAGTAGTGTTTAATAAATGCTTGCTTGTAACCTTGCCTTTGTCAAGTATCAAGTGATAGTTACTATGGTTCCCTAGTACCTAAACTCTTTTTTTTTCGCTGATTATAGGATTTTTAAAAACCTGGATGCTCTCAATATATGCCTTATTAAAGTGTGATTAAAGCATTACTCACCATTAAATTATTACTCACCATCATGTTGTTTCCCAGAAAATGTCCAAAGAACTGGGTATGCCTGCTCCACACCAGATCTAGAGGGGACGCCCCTCAACTATCCCATTCCATTAGTCATAAGCTAAGGGCAACAGGATTGAAACTGTAAGCTATTCACTCTGGATCATAATAAATCAATAAATTCCTTAAATTAATTGCAATGCAAGTCTCATAATTCTTAGATTATCTCTCTTTGAACTATTTTCCAAATCAGTTGTTTTTGATGTGATTTTTTAAAACTTTTCTCTTTTAAAAAACATTTTGTTATTTTAAAATATTTTCTTGACTTATTTGTTTCTGTGTTGTCTGGCCCATTTTTATTTACAAGGCATTTAATTCTTAGGTAAGATTTTCCGATTTCCATTTCAAGGTATCAGTTTTCCTCACCTTCCTTCTCTGGCTATTTCATTTTGTATATTTTATCATTTCTTCTGGGCACTCCTGAAATAAATTGTTAAATTCTATCATTATGTGTCTTGGAATATTCAGCTTTGGATTTTCTTCTGGAAGCACTATGTGAATTTTTCTATTGAATTTCATTTTTTACATTCAAAATTTGGGGTTGTTATTTTCCATTTCCGTCCTTATGGCATTGGGTTTTTTTGTCCTGTGTAATGTAATGCCAAGCAAAGGCAACTTCCCAGGTTCAAAATACCAGCATAGGTGCTCTCTATTTTATTCAGTGACAAACCAAGAACAGAGAAGATTAAAACATGACATCATTCCAAATACAACATTTACTAAGCGTGATTAAATAATCTCCAAGTACTAGCCCACCCCAGGATCTTCCAATCATTCAATCAATTACAAAGTCCCTGTTCTAAATACTACTCCATCCCTAGGCTATACCTTAATTAAGTCCACCACAAAACCCCTCTTCTCAAATGGAGATTAGTTTCCAAACATAGGTAAAGTACCTTCATTTGTCAATCACAGAGCACAATAAGGTCAAAAGTTCCCCACCCCCAGGATCACAATTGAATCTACCCCAGAGTTACATCAAGTTTAAACACAGCACTTAATACCCAAATGGAGGTCTTTTCTTCATCTTGACACAAGGCAAGTTCTCAGCAATCTTAGTTCCTGGGGAGACAAGGCTTAGCAAGGCCATAAGATACATTGCCAGTCCCTTCATGAATTCATCCTCTGTCTGTAGAACAGTCCTAGAACCCCTGAACACATTAGCAAAGCCCTCTCCCAGGATTTCTGTAAACATACAACAAGAAAATCCTTCTTCAGGGCTTCTGAACCAACAGAAAGGCTCCCAGACCCCTGCAACAACAGCACTGTCCCTCACCAGTGGACAGTATTCACTCTGTCTGCAGGACAGTCTCCAGACCCCTGCAACAACAGTACTGTCCCTCACCAGTGGACAGTGTTCACTCTCTGTCTGCAGGACAGTCTCAGGGCTTCTTAGCGAACAGCCAGGTTCCAGGACTTCTTCAACAAAAGGACTGTCTTTCACCAGTGGACAAATCTGGCAAAACAACATCAAAACAGACAGACAAAGTACCAGCAAAACAGCCATGTCTCCTCAGTCCTTGGCAGCTCAGGGGG